>NC_137118.1:3300731-3393231 GCF_949357685.1 Gobio gobio
ACACAGGGACGTGCAGCAGCACACACACACAAACACACACTCTGATTATTACACACACAGGGACGTGCAGCAGCACACACACACAAACACACACTCTGATTATTACACACACAGGGACGTGCAGCAGCACACACACACACACACACACACTGATTATTACACACACAGGGACGTGCAGCAGCACAAACACACACACACACACTCTGATTATTACACACACAGGGACGTGCAGCAGCACACACACACACACACTCTTATTATTACACACACAGGGACGTGCAGCAGCACACACACACACACACACTCTTATTATTACACACACGGACGTGCAGCAGCACACACACACACACACACACACACACACACACACACACACTGATCATTACACACATAGGGACGTGCAGCAGCACACACACACTCTTATTATTACACACACAGGGACGTGCAGCAGCACACACACACACACACACACACTCTGATTATTACACACACAGGGACGTGCAGCAGCACACACACACACACACACACACACACTCTGATTATTACACACACAGGGACGTGCAGCAGCACACACACACACAATCTGATTATTACACACACATAGGGACGCACAGCAACACACACACACACACACACACACACACACACACATTTTTAAATATATTAAAAATAAAAGGCTTCCTCTCTGGAGAAGTGTTCAGTCTCTCCTCATGTCAATAGTGAATCCTCTCATGGTGCAGCACAACTGGCTTTTAAAGGGAAAGGGAGACGAGACTCTGATTGGTTTATTGCACGTTACGCCCAAAACTCACCCATGACTGATTAAGAGACGAGGGACGACCCTTTTAGACCATGAGCCGGCGCGATGACCAGTAAAATAGGGCCCTAAAACTAGGTTGCAGTGACATAAATTTATATTCTCTCACCTCTGCTCCGGTTTATTTGTGTTCACATAGATGCACTAGACAGTGTCTGTTAGGGCTCTTAGTTCAAAAGTGCGTATATTTGGAGAAATATTGATTTATTCTCACATGTCCGCAAAATATTTTGTCATACAGAATATCATTTCTATTCATCAGAGATGGGCATTCGATTTATTGACTCGGACTCTAGTCGCATTTTATGAGACTTCAGACATGACTCGACAACTTTTAAAAACAACTCAAGTCTTTAATCCTTATCTATCGTAAGTGAAAGCTTTATTTGAATGTTATAATATCTGCTTCACATGTATGTGACGTGGTAGATCAGACCCTTCTCATGATGATTACGGATGATTATGCATGTATTAAATCTTTAAATCTAGCACTACATTTTACTTTATCAATCTTTTCGCAGCTTTTCTTTCTCTTAATGTGTGGCTACGAGAGAGATAGAAAGATGTTAATCCATTTATTACTTAAAACGCATATTTTAACGTATCTCAATCAGCATGAGTGCAGTTGTTTTGACTAGAAACAACTAGAAACATTCGGAGGTTTGATATTTTACCATCGTCCCACGAGTGCAGCGGCGCGATGATATTACACAGTGCCTGAAAATAGTCCCCAGCGCTCTCTGTGTGAGCCGGTTCTCACGTTGGTTATGTTGACGGAAGTTAGTCTATTTTCAGGCGCTGTGTAATATCATTGCGCCGCTGCACTCATGGGGCGGCTCACAGCTCTTGATTATTACACAGGAATGAGAGAATAGTTCCTGCCATATCAGCCTAGAAAATCACAACTTCTCATTTTCCGTCGGTCTTAGTACATGATGTAACTACAGAAAAGTCGAGTTTTAAACAGGAAAAATATTGAAACTCTTTGGTCATTTTTGAGCGAGATGCTAACGGTCTAATCAGATTCAATGATCTATGCTAAGCTATGCTAAAAGTGCTACCGCCAGACCCGGAGATCGGCTGAATGGATTCAGAAATGCTCAAACTCAACTGCTTAACGGAAAATGACGGAAGAGGAGACGGAAAATGAGCCTATTTTCAAAAACAGTGGAGTGTTCCTTTAAGAATGTGCTAAAATTATTATTTATGTATTACTTATTGATAAAATCTAGTAATCTAGTAATCCAAAAAATGCATTAAAAATGAAAAAAAAAATATTATCAGAATTAAATGAAATTAAATAAGCTTTCTGGACACAAAAAGTATAATTTTAGAGCTTTAGGGCTTTAGGGAGGGATGAAGTAAATCTTAAAATTTTGATTTCACGTGGTTAAAGGGTTACTTCACCCAAAAATGTAAATTCTGTCATTAATTCCTCTCCCTCATGTCGTTGGACACCCGTCAGACCTCTGTTCATCTTCCAAAACAAATGAAGATATTTTAGTGTAAATCTGATGGCTCTGAAAGGCCTCCATTGGCTCAATGCACTTTACACTCTCAAGACCCTTAAAAGGCACTAAAGACGTCGTTACAAAGTCCATCTCACTACAGTGGTTCTACAATAACTTTATGAAGCGGCGAGAATAGTTTTTGTGCGCAAAAAAAACCTTAAATAACGACTTATATAGTGATGACGATTTCAAAACACGGCCTCATGAAGCTTCGAAGCGTTATGAATCAGTGAGTTGAACCATGATTCAGATCGCGTGTCAAACCACCAAACTGCTGAAATCACGTGACTGGCGATCCAAACCGCTGAATCGACTCACTGATTCATAACGCTCTGAACCGCTGAATCGACTCACGGATTCATAACGCTCTGAACCGCTGAATCGAATCACTGATTCATAACGCTTCGAAGCTTCATGATGCCGTGTTTTGAAATCGTCATCACTATATAAGTCGTTATTTAGGGTTTTTTTTGCGCACAAAAACTATTCTCATCGCTTCATAAAGTTATTGTAGAACCACTGTAGTGAGATGGACTTTGTAACGACGTCTTTAGTACCTTTTATTGGTCTTGAGAGTGTAAAGTGCATTGAGCCAATGGAGGCCTTTCTGAGCCCTCGGATTTACACTAAAACATCTTCATTTGTGTTCCGAAGATTACGGATGTCCAACGACATGAGGGAGAGGAATTAATGACAGAATTTACATTTTTGGGTGAACTTAACCTTTAAGACTGCACACAGACCACTCACTTGTTTTGATCACACAGTTTTCGCCACACAATATACTGAACTCAAAACACACACTGTTAGTAAAGATACTAATTATCCAGAACTGCCTCGGCTGCTAATGTAAAGCCAGTCAGAACAGCTCAACATAATGACACAAAGCGCTGATGCTGATTCAGTGCTAAGGCACTCAACGCCTGAGGCCAGAGTCACGTCAAACTACTTTGAAAAAGTACTGCTGAGAAAATAAAGCTGTTATTTTCCAGCCACTGAGCACATAAATTGCTGACATGATTTCCAATCTTCTGCAACAAGAATGTAGCCCATAGTGTGAGTATTGTGTAGTTTTTCTCAACGTCTACACACAGGCTCTTACCTTACTGCTCTCTCTGTAAGGTTCATGGTACAGTGTGCGTATCCTCCTCCGGTCCTGGGCCTTGTTGTCATCTGGCTGCTGATTGGCCTGGCAGCCCCTGTAGGTGGCGCTGTAGCTGGTCTCCAGACCCGCCCTCTCATCCGGAGGCTTATACTGAGTCTGGGCCCTGAAGACCTTCACAGATTTCACATCTCCGTAGGCTTTGTACTCATTCCTGACATTAGGAAACAGATAACATCACAATTATTGGAAAATCGAGTGTAGTGGGTGATTCATCCCACACATATTGAATTTCAAGACCACACTGTGAATCCAGAAATGTATAACACTGAAATATTATACTGAAAGTGCGCAGTTAAAACTGAGGCGAGTAGTATATTAGCAAAAAATAATGACACCCAATAGCCAATAGCCAGCAGGCTTGAGTTTCACAGCAGTGAATTATGCGCAGCAGTTCGGGGAGGGACCATAGATATACATAATTAAGGCATAAAAGAGTCTCTAACGTCATCACCGGCGGCCATCTTGTCACAGGCAAGCTTTCTGGCGCTGATGTAAGGCGAGTGATCTGAACACAAATACTCTTATCTCGCTGAAATCTTGACGGATTTACAAATGGTTTGGTTTCTTATAGGGCTGTGCGATATTGAAGAGAAATGCGATATCCTTTTTAAATAATGCAATATTCAATATGCGATACGATATTGCTTTAAGTGTGTAAAATCTATTTCTTTCCCCAACTGATATCTTTCACTTAAAGCATAACCGACTGTGTTTACATGAATACTCATCAAGACAGCCATTTTGACACAACTGTGTGTGTATTTGACAGTTTGAGTGTGTAACAAGACACGAAAAAAAGAACGGCTTGTGCGCACGTTTCGGTGTGTGTGTCAGACAGCGCGAGACTGCAAGGAGTTGTTTTTCGCAAGTTATTGCGTTTAATAACTTTTTTTTACGTCAAGCAAGTCACATAAGTAACAGTCGTGTGCCCAGTCTATTCTCTGCTATATGAGTCGACCTAAAACGTACACTTTTCACAATGTTGAAGTAGCCTATTAAAATCATTCAGATATTGCGTTCCCTTCCGATATGTACATTTACGATATTTCGATAATTTCGATATATTGCGCAGCCCTAGTTTCTTAGAAATTTTATTAACGTGGCTATAATTCTGGATTTTCAAAAACGGTTGTCATTTCTATGTTGAGGCGGCAGGGGTGTTGTCGGCAGCTGCTGAATGTAACTAATAAAGTAACTTGTAATCTAACTTAGTTATTTTTTTAAATCAAGTAATCTGTAAAGTACCTAAGTTACTTTTTAAAGGAGTAATCAGATTACTTTTTCAAAGTAACTGTGGCAATACTGTTCTTAAGGATAAAGAAGACAAATTTAAGAGGGTCTGAAGTCCCTTTTTTTTATTATTTATTGAACATGAGGATATTAACCATGAGGAACAAAATGCTTGATTAGGTATTATATTCATATGAAAATTTATTTTATTGTGCAATATATTAACCCTACTTTATTGCTTCTATATATGGGTATTGTTTACTGTAATGTATTGTTAACTCTGGCTCCCGAAGTCCATACTGTATTACCCAATGTCGGTTTGTGCTATTGCACTTTTCTTGTAATATGAGCCCCTGTTTGTTTGTTTTGTTTTTGTACATTATATGTGTTGTTACAGACAAGTGATGTGGATTGTTGTGTGTTCAAGAAAATGTCATAAAAATATTATTACAAAACTGCAGTGAACCAAAGACAGTCTCAAAAACACGGTTTGAAATCGCTGGTGTTTCTGACGTCACAAACTACCTTGTAACCAATCACGTCACATGTGGGCGGGGCTTTAGCATATCATTAACTATTCTCTGAAGCATGAGAGTCTCAAGAGAAGCAGGTTATCACGGTATATTCTTCTGTTGATATAAAAAATCTGGTACATTTATCAATATAGCAGGTGAATTATGTCTGATGTATATAAGATGTTATGATGAACTATATGCCTTTCTCCACTGACGGTCTGTAAGCGTAACAAGACGAACTGTGATTGGTTGCGTTACATGTCAGTCAAACGTCAAACTTCTGCCGTCAGTCTGAAGGTCTGGCTACGCGAGACTAGCTGAAGGCAAAAGGCTAATCATATTAATGAGCGTGATGTGTCTGACGTGGTAAAGAGCGACACCATTGAGCAGCGTTTACTACAGTAACTTGAGGAAAGTTGAGCGAGTGGAGCTGTGTGAGTGAGTGGAGGCGGGGCTCATTTGCATATTCATGAGTCCGCGTATACTAAATGAGGCAAGGGTGTCGAGTTACAGTCGAGCTGTTTTAAGAAAAAAAACACGTTTAAATATGTAATTTTGGATAAATGGATTAAAGATAAGTTTCAAGAGATACAATTATTGACAGTTAATTACTAAAAGATACATAAGTACACAAGCATAAAGACCTCAAAACTAATATTCAATTTTAACAGGGTCAACAACTGCTATTCTTCAACCACAGAAGTTTTGACAAATCAAGAGAGCAATTTTTCAGATTACAACAAGGCACTACTGTACATAAGACACAACAATTGCATATAGACTAATACGGCTATATATAGACTCTGGTACGGCTATATATAGACACTGCAGTATACATCTAGATGGATATTATACACCCTCCATATTGCATCTCAGCGGAAAAGAGTTTTTCCCGAGGCAGTGGGCACTTCTCTCGAATGAGTAATGAGTCTTTATTCACTGAGATGACACAGACAAATGGTACACACTTCACGGGTATGTGCATTCCAGATTACCCAACATGCAACTTATCCCTAGTCCATCTAACACACACACACACACACACACACACACACACACACACATACAGACAGAAATCACTGAGAGAAGCACAAAACTGAAGTCTTAGACAAACTCTGTTCACCTAAAGATCGATTTGTGAACTGGTTTTAACGATTCAGTAAAAATAAAATCACTCTCAAATCAGAATCACTGTCTTGCGAGCATGTTATATGTTTATTATTTTATTATACATTTTGATTTAGATTAATTCATGACTTTTTAACCCATTTGTGCCCACATTTTCCGAATGGTTTCATGCATATAGTCAAGTTAATAGTGTCCTATGAGAACATGTTCTGCATTTATTTTCCCCAGGTTTTAGTTTTTTTTCTTGAAAATCCTATTTTAATGTGCAGCATTGGTGGGCAAATATGTCGTATGCAGCCCTTCAATGTCAAGTTTGACTAGGAGGAGAACATTTGGCATCTAACATTTGGAAATAACTGCTTTCAAGAGATTCATCTTTATTCATAAACAAATTTATTGTGTATAAAAGTCGAAGAACATTCGATGCAAACTCAAAAAAGCTATCTTATAATCTGCTGAATATGAAAATACAACAAACAACAAATACATTTGTCTTAAAGTGGTGGAACATGCAGAACAAAGTGCAGCCATTAAGTTGTGTATCAAAAAGTAATTATTAGTTTCTATTCTAAACACATTATAAATACATTGATTCTTATTAAAGCTAATACATTGATTTAATTTTAAATGAAAATAAATTAATATAATGACGAAAAAATTACATCTATATAACAAAAATAAATAAGTAAATAAATAGTCCCAGAGTATTCAATGGCTCGCTGTAGTAGGTGATTTCATATAATAATGTAAATGTAAACTCATTAAATGTCTGAATTTCCACATTATAATGGAATCGTAAGCTACTAGTCATAAAAAGAATGAGGGTCCTTCACCGATTAGAATGAAATGCATCCAAACTGGATGAAGGGTCCTCAATATTTTGGCCCTTACAAGACATAATATAATAAAATATGATATTTTCCCCTATCGAATTAAGGTCTACTGTACAGTAGAGATGTCAGTTAAAGGGTTAAGTTATGTTTTAAAAAAAAGCAAAAAGCACTAAAAACCAAAAATCTTGATTTATTAACCTGTTAACACAGTATTCCCCATTTTCCCATTATATGTACTAACAAGTCATTTTCCCACCGACAACTATAGATCTGTTGTAAGAATTGTTTTATTTGGATGATTCTAGAGACCTTCACGATATGTAGATATATATATGTCAACAAAAAATACTTATTAGTAACATGAAAATGACCTTTGTTTGGGAGGGTTTGTCTTCATTATGCTTCCTGGAAGTAGGGGTAGGAAGTTGGCAGTCTCATGTGACAGGAAGGAAGTTAATACCTTTTTTTTTCTCTTGAAATCCTTTATTTGGTTGCTTTCTTGCGTGTCATTGAGATTAAAACATGGATACTATCTTGAAAAATACTTACAAAAGGAAAATGACAACTTCACACTTTTTACTAGCTCATCCCTCCCTTTCGAAGCACATGGAGAAGCTACGGTGGCCGACGCAGGACAAAAATGTCGTTGTTGGAGAGAGTGACTAGCGCTCTGTAGAGAAGTTTGTCCGTTTAGGGCAGGGGTGTCCAAAGTCCGGCCCGCGGGCCAAATGCGGCCGTGTCTATTAAAATATATCATATAAGGCCCGCCACGCATAATTTACATATCATGCAGTTTCACAATATCAACACAAGGAGGCAGTACTAGATTTAGGCCAGCGAAACAGCACCGAAAACGGAACGAAACAACGCTAACTCGCAAGCTCTGACTCTGAACAAATGTGTTTACTTGCTGAGAGTTTCGATCACATGACCACTAAACAGCCATTTAGAAGCGTTCGAGTTCGGTGCAGAGGTCTCCGGTACGAGCTGCGAATCTCTGTGATTTAATTTAGTTTAAAGCCAGTAAAACTGCGCTCACTTAATCAACACTAACGTGCAAATCAGGAGAAACACAGAGACAATCCAGTTAAAATACTTTTCAAACAACAATTCACCAACATTTATCATGGGTTTACTGTGGTAACACGAACTGTAACCGTGGTAATTTGTCAGAAATGTAGGTTAATATCTAATTGTATTTAATTTTTAATGTAGACATGTATTAAATGAGTAATATCGGCCAAATTACAGAGTATTTTTGTCACAAACTTGCAGTTTTGTGCATTTGTATTTATATGTTATAGACTAAATACCATAAAGCCATTCTAGATATAGAAATAATATTTGTAACTTTTTACCATGTGTTGCACTGTGCTCTTATTTAGTATTTTTTGTCTTGTTTCTAGTCTAAATACATCTTAAAAATGATTAAATCAAGATGTATTTACTAGATAAGTAATGACCTAAGATATTTTTCTCGTTTTCTGGAATTTAAAATGAAATTGAAGTGAGTTTTTGCTTAAAACAAGCAAAATTATCTGCCAATGGGGTAAGAAAAATAATAGTTTCTGTTTGCAATCTTGCTTATTGTTCTCATCCCATTGGCAGATAATTTTGCTTGTTTTAAGCAAAAACTCAATTCATTTAGATTTTTTCCCCCAGAAATCAAGAAAAAAATATGTAATTTTCCTTAGTAAAAGCATCTTGATTTAAGAATTGTTAGATATTTGGACTGGATTTTTTGGCAAAAACACAACGGTTTATTATGTAAGGTCTTTATACTCCACTGAAAACATAGTTATGTATATTTTATTGCATTTCTGTCAATAGATCCTCATAAATACTACACACTGCACTTTTAAGGCCTGGAAAACGATTGAAAAATTCCCCAATTTTCGGGCCAATTGAACCACGCCTCTCTCTTTCTTTTCGGTTAACATTACATCCTCAGAGGAGCAGGCTGTATTGATCAGGACTGATCAGGAAAGCGACGGGAATGTCAGGCATTATAACCATTAGCTTGCATGAGTAAGAATCAAATCAATACCTCTTTGTATGAAACAGAATCAACCATTCTATTAAAATTAGGCTTAAAAAAGGACTGAGGACAGTTGATATCACACACTGAGATTAGATAAGATTACTGGATTAAACAGTTAAAATGAGGAACAGAAAAGGCCTGTTAGATGAGATCAAGCTGATACACAAAGTCATGGGACAGCATGTGGGCGAACATTAAAGGGATACTTCACCCAGAAATTTAAATTAGTCTGTGATTTACTCGCGCTCAAGCCATCCTAGGTGTATATGACATTCTTCTTTCAGATGAATACAATCAGATTTATATTTATAAATATCCTGGCTCTTCCCAGCTTTATAATGGGAGTGAATGGGGGCTTTCGCACCGGTTAGTTCTAGAAAGCAGGGTGGTTCCCTGAGAACTAAGAGTTCCCCTAAGGCCATTTTCCTGGTTGCATTTGCACCGCCAGCTCTGATGTGACGTAAGCCGCACTTGTTGTTGTGACTTATTTTGGCTTTTGAGAACACCAGAGCACACAGCTCTCATATAGACTTGGTCGGCGTTACTGGGAACGCCCACAAAATGCCATATCCGCCATATGCTGTGTGGGAAAACAAGCCATTAGAAACAACGCACGTAGACCTTGTTAGACTGATTACGATTTATTTCTACTTGGTGCAGTCCCGAAAAGTTTGCCATGTGGCGTTCTGCTCCTCTAGTGAGTTAAAAAACCCTGATCTGAAGTTTTATATAGTGTTAAATAAACAGACAGAGCCGTTCGTCAATTCCCAAAGCCTGTGCAATACGTCCATTACAGTTAAACATTTGCTCTACATGATGATGGTATTATTGTAAAGATTTAAAAAAGAGATTTCATTACTGCAATGGCAAAAGTTTGTTGAACAAAATGCCAGTAAAGTCATACTTGTCACGTACGGGACTCGTTAAAGCAGTTTTTCACGATGAGCGATCACAGCCTCATAATGTGTGAGGTTATTAATGTACAAAACATTCAAAAGTCTTCTTTTCATGATGGGAAGAGCTGGGCTCAAGCTGATAGTCACATTATGTACGACACTTGTACATTTTCTCGTCAAAATGCAGCTTCTCCCACAAATATTACATGATATAATAGCGGCTACTTCATAAATCATCACCCAGAGTCTTTTGATGAAGACGGTTGCTATAAAAAAGTAAATAAAAAAACTCAGTAATTCTTATAATATTGTGACACTGACATGTCAATTTCATAGCACAAGACACGTTTTATGATCATTTTAAAACGTTAAATGTGTGTAATACACACTTTTAATCCATTAAATTCAGGAACACTGAATGAATGTCTTCATGGAAAGGTGATTTATGAAGATATGGGGGTCGGCGGAGCTGCATGTGTCTTGATGAGAAAATGACCTCTGGCCATTGATTCCGTTGGGTCGTTTATCAGTCACAGATACTGTACGGACAATCTGACCCACTAGGGCTCAGTTTTTCTATAGATCTTGCTCTGTCGAGTGGCAGAAGTGATTCTACACCAGCTAAACTGGGTTAACCCCATGCATTTACATTGTGGGGGAATGGACTGTTTTCCCCCAAGCCACGCCCCCAGCTATGATACGACACCGACCAAGTCTATACTCCGTCTTCATTAGTTTACAATCTGTTTAACAATCCAGTGGAACTGTTATACAAACAAAGTAGACCGTATATGAAAAAGTATTAGCGTTTGCCATGTGGCTGATGTCCAATCACTAGCTGAGCAGAAATACATAATCATGTTTCGCTTGGACCCCTCGAAGTTGTATTGGATTTATCCAGAACGACGGCTTACTATTGGCGGCGCTTTTCACATGAGCACCACGACGCATGTGTGTGACGCTGACACAGGAGCTGGCCAATGGTGAGCCGGCGTTCTGGTGTAGAACCCGGAAGCTCTGCACTGAGTTTACTATATGAACTGCGTAAGAGACTGACACAAACGTGAAGAGATTGTTGAATAAAGTTGTTATTTGTGTGTGTTTTTGCGCACTAAAGTATTCTCGTGGCTTTATAACATTAAGGTTAAACCACTGGAGTCACATGGACTATTTTCCTTTCTTGAAAGTGTCAATTAAACTGCTGTCTATGGAGGGCTCAGAGAGCTCTCGGATTTCATCAGAAATATCTTCATTTGTTTTCTGATGAACGGAGGTCTGATGGGTTTGGAACGACATGAGGGTGAGGAATTATTGACAGAATTTACATTTTTGGGTGAACTAACCCTTTAACACCAGAACTACCGGAATAACTACTAGAATGGCCATACACTCTAAAAAAAAAAGGTTCTATATGGCACCAAAAATAGTTATTGGCTCGTAATCATAGGGGAACCTTTTTTAGTACTAGCACCATTTTTGGTGCTTCAGTGGTTCTTCAGCGGTTCTTCAGAGGTTCTTCAGCGGTTCTTCAGAGGTTCTTCACCGGTTCTTCAGAGGTTCTTCAGCGGTTCTTTGACTAAGGTGCTATATAGCACCTCTGAAGAACCACTGAAGCACCAAAATTGGTGCTATATAGCACTAAAAAAGGTTCCCTTATGATTACGAGACTTTTTTTTTAGAGTGTAGCGCTCATTCTGACCGTTCGTACTAGACTGCACAGAACGTCATTTTCGTCATATTTACATTTGAAGCTTCTATGAGGTTTTAGAATGAAGCTTTATATGTTTGTCGACATATTTAATGACGGCATCACCCTAAAAAGTGTCAAAATTCCTCAATTTGAATCAAATCGAACAATATGAATTAAATGGAGCACCGAGTGCCAAATGAACACAGATAGGTCTACATATTACAGTCATTTTTGTAATATATAATTGTGTAAGAGCCACTAGACCCCGGCCGAAGCTGCGTGCCTCGCTTTGTATGTGGCAAAGTTTTTCTATTTACACCAAGTGCAAATAGTGTGCCTTGTGTCTAGTCTGTCTCTGTTGTATTGTTGCATTTACTTTCTGGTTTCACTTGTAACATGTTCCTTTGTCTGAGTTTCCCGCCACTCCTGTGTTTCCTTGGTTACCCATTCTGTTCAGCTGTGTTTAGTTATCATCATCTGTCACCTGTGTCCCTCGTTTTTCAGTCATCTGTGTTGTTCATTCATTCTTTGTCTGGTCTCCGTTATGTGAAGTACCCGTTATGCCGTTCTGTTTTTCCTGTGATGCAATCCCTGTATGTGTTTCCGAGCTTACCCTGAGTAAAACTACGTTTGAGATACTCTTCTGCCTCTCCTTGTCTTCCTGCCTGAGCCAAACCGTAACACCTTGTTGTCAAGTGCTATTCGCACTAGCTCCGCCTAACAATGCCTGGTTGAAAACTTGCCAAAGATTAAAAAAAAAGGCATATTTCATCATCTCCAGTGGTGTAATCAGTAAAGCGTGAGGCTTGAAGATCTTGGTTTTGACACGATCGACCCGGCGAATCCGCATTTTGTCGAGCTCGCTCTTCTACCTTTTCCCATCACACATCACATCAGAAAGGCATTTACTTTCAATAAAAATTAAGAAAGTGTTCTAAAAATGGAAATAATGTGCTTAACGAAATGTTTAATAATAATAAAAGCATTTATTAGGTAGGGTTAGTGGTCGGTTTTTATTGTTCCATTAAGGCGGCATCCATTTAATAATTTTAATAAATATAATAATTTACACTCTAACTGCATCCGAAATCGTGTACTATGAGAGTAGATACTACATCTGAATTTGAACGAACTTCGCGACCGTTAAAAAGGTATGTTCTATATAGTATGAATGAATGTTATTAGGACGTACTACATCCGCCATGTTGTCATGATCATGTGACCTCACAGTGTCAGTTGCGCCCCATCACCTCCATTCATAAATCGTCTCCCGTGGCCTCATGGGATGGTAAAGTGTCAATCGTATGCGCACTTCAGAATCTCGCCGGAAGTAGTAGGACATCCGGGGACTTTTCACCGACTGTTTTTCGAACACTATGAATTCGGACGTACTACTCTGTTCGCGTACTGTTTTTTGCATATTATATAGTAGAGAAGTATTCGATTTCGGCCGCAGCTTATGTTATTATTGCATTTTGTTAACGTACAACAATACTGAGGAGCAAATTGTGTGTATCTGTCAAAATAAAGTATAAATTGCATGTAATTACTATTTGCACATATTGCAAAGAACTGATACTTTTACATGGTGTAAATATAATATATATCACTATTTTCACAGTTAGTGTAAATATCATCTATCACTAAGAAAATATATTTTCACTAGCCGCTGCCAAATGTTTTTTACCGCAGTGAAAATTTCGTTTTTGAATGTCTAACTGCCAACAAATATGGATTGAAGAAGAATATTTTGTTAGAAAAAAACTTGTTGTGAATTTTGGAAATCATTTTTTACTTTTGGACACTCTGGAGTTATTGGAAATGTTTGGATCACATGACCGTTATGACCATTCTATGTAGAAATACTCGTGTTTTGTAATTTTAATAAAATAACAATATTAGAACAAAATATACACACATTTAGGAAAAGTCAGAGTACTATAACTATATGGGTGTCACTTCAAGTTTTAACGGTGTTATTTTAGTATTATTTATATACTATTATAGTATTTATTTATTTATCTATTTATAATATCAATATTTTATTTTTTTAAATATTATTTTAATTATTTTAACTTAGTTAGTTAGGGCAATATTTCTAATTTACATTAAAAACATTTTCAAGTATTTATATTTTATTTTACTTCAGATTTATTTCATTTGAGATGCATCATTTGAGATGTGTTGGAACTGTTTTGCTTTATTAGAGATGCATTGAGAGTTTGAGGATAATCCAGTGTTTTGATTATTTAATGCGAGGCCTTCCTTCTCTCCCTGTTGAGCACAGGAGAGCCAAAAGAAAACACGGGAAGTTGTTACATAAGACGAATGAAGTCCAGTCAGAACGCTTGAAACGCCAGTACAAAGGCACATAGAAGTCCAAGGCCACAGGCAGCAAACAACATGAAGGAAGAAGGGGGAGGAGTCAGAGTTATACAGCATAAGATAAAGCCCCACACACACACACACACACATAAAGACGACAGAGAGAGACGGATTTACACACATACAATTGGACTGCTAACAATGAGCTTAGTGTGCTTATTGTAAATCAGTGCTTGGTACCAGCCGTCAAATCATTCATCTGATCAACACAATGTTGTTTTACACCTACTTATGTTCATATTTAATCACAATATTTATCTAAACAAGCTCACACATTTAATGAACTGTATATTTGAGCATACAGTGAGGTTGATACCTCTTCTTCTCCCCAGGTATTGAGCGTTTGTGAACAGCCGTCACCATGGCGATATGCTGGCACTAGAGAATTGTGTGGTGGGGTGCCAGAGCAGTGCATCATGGGAAGGCTTGGCACACTGGAGTAACGTGGCGTTTAACAGAAGCATGTAAAGCTGTTTCTCAAAACGACATCCTGATTATTTTAATGTGGTCTAGACCTGTCAGATGACCACACACAGCATCTGACGCCACCAAAAATAGTGCTTCTGAAAGCCATTCCTTCCATTAATCCTCCAGAATTATAAATCACTTCCTATTGTTGTAGCATGACTTGCTCTCTGATGGGTCGGGATCAATAGGTTTCCTCCACTGTGCGTCCTCTTTCTGCTGTACAGCATGACATATTCCTTCTGACATTCACATGGACTCTGAGTGAATCCCAATGAGATTGGGCTGTAATACTGCCCTGTAAGGAAAAACTCTCTCTCTCTCTCTCTCTCTCTCTCTCTCTCTGCTTCTTCTGTTATTGATTCCAGTGTTTGAACGGTTACAGTGCCTTCAGTTACTGCAGCAGTAAAGAGAGGGATGGCATAAGATGTGTATTCATTTACTGCATTATTCTGTACGGTGTGTGTTCATTGCACAAATGCACTTTAATCGACTGATCACTGATGGAAAACGAGAAAGGCAAATACTAAACTACTAAATATCAACTGTATTTATTTGGGTTAGTTGTCAAGGCGGCATTTTAAATACAGTGTGAATTGTCTCATGATTCGTTTTCGATTATCATGTCAACGATTCGATATCACGATGTGTTGCGTCCTCAATCTTCTCTATTACTGCTCATTTTTGTCATTAATACGAGCAGTCAGATTTATGAGCGCTGTTATTTGATCTGCTCTAAGACCGTCACTTCCTGAATGTAGCAAACATCACACACAACTTCAGTCTGAACACACAGACGACAGGAGCGTTTACAGCTGACACACACTAGTGAATACTAGAAGAGCATGACAAAACACACACACTCGCACACACACAGAGACACACACGCATGCAGCCTCACACAAACACACACACACGCATGCGGGATGTGTGTGCGAGTGTATGTGTGAGGCTGCATGCGTGTGTGTGCGAGGCTGCATTCTCGTGCGAGTGTGTGTGTGCGAATGTGTGTGTGCGAGGCTGCATTCTCGTGCAAGTGTGTGTGTGCGAGTGTATGTGTGCAAGGCTGCATGCGCACGTGTGTGTGTGAGTGTTTGTGTGTGCGAGGCTGCATGCTTGTGCGTGTGTGTGTGTGCGAGGCTGCATGCATGTGTGTGCGAGTGTATGTGTGCGAGGCTCGTGCGGGTGTGTGCGAGTGTGTGTGTGTACGTGTGAGGCTGCATTCGCACGTGTGTGAGTGTGTGTGTGTGTGTGTGTGTGTGCGAGGCTGCATGCGTGTGTGTGCGAGTGTGTGTGTGTGTACGAGTGTATGTATGAGGCTGCATTCGCATGTGTGTGAGTGTGAGGCTGCATGCGTGTGTGTGCGAGTGTGTGTGTGTGTGTGTGTACGAGTGTATGAATGAGGCTGCATTCGCACGTGTGTGAGTGTGTGTGAGGCTGCATGCGTGTGTGTGCGAGTGTGTGTGTGTGTACGAGTGTATGTATGAGGCTGCATTCGCACGTGTGTGAGTGTGTGTGTGTGCTAGGCTGCATGCTCGTGCGACTGTGTGTGTGCGAGGCTGCATGCTCGTGCGAGTGTGTGCGAGGCTGCATGCTCGTGCGACTGTGTGTGTACGAGGCTGCATGCTCGTGCGAGTGTGTGAGTGTGTGCGAGGCTGCATGCCCGTGCGAGTTTGTGAGTGTGTGCTAGACTGCATGCTCGTGCGAGTGTGTGAGTGTGTGCAAGGCTGCATGCTCGTGCAACTGTGTGTGTGCGAGGCTGCATGCTCGTGCGACTGTGTGTGTGCGAGGCTGCATGCTCGTGCGACTGTGTGTGTGCGAGGCTGCATGCTCGTGCGACTGTGTGTGTGCGAGGCTGCATTCTCGTGTGAGTGTGTGCTAGGCTGCATGCTCGTGCGAGTGTGTGAGTGTGTGCGAGGCTGCATGCTCGTAAGAGTGTGTGAGTGTGTGCGAGGCTGCATGCGAGTGCGAGTGTGTGTGTGCGAGGCTGCATGCTCGTGTGAGTGTGTGCTAGGCTGCATGCTCGTGCGAGTGTGTGTGTGCGAGGCTGCATTCTCGTGTGAGTGTGTGCTAGGCTGCATGCTCGTGCGACTGTGTGTGTGCGAGGCTGCATTCTCGTGTGAGTGTGTGCTAGGCTGCATGCTCGTGCGAGTGTGTGAGTGTGTGCGAGGCTGCATGCTCGTAAGAGTGTGTGAGTGTGTGCGAGGCTGCATGCTCGTGCGAGTGTGTGAGTGTGTGCGAGGCTGCATGCTCGTGCGAGTGTGTGCGAGGCTGCATGCTCGTGTGAGTGTGTGCTAGGCTGCATGCTCGTGCGAGTGTGTGCGAGGCTGCATGCTCGTAAGAGTGTGTGAGTGTGTGCGAGGCTGCATGCTCGTGCGAGTGTGTGAGTGTGTGCGAGGCTGCATGCTCGTGCGAGTGTGTGAGTGTGTGCTAGGCTGCATGCTCGTGTGAGTGTGTGCTAGGCTGCATGCTCGTGCGAGTGTGTGAGTGTGTGCGAGGCTGCATGCTCGTGCGAGTGTGTGCGAGGCTGCATGCTCGTGCGACTGTGTGTGTGCGAGGCTGCATGCTCGTGCGAGTGTGTGAGTGTGTGCTAGGCTGCATGCTCGTGTGAGTGTGTTCTAGGCTGCATGCTCGTGCGAGTGTGTGAGTGTGTGCTAGGCTGCATGCTCGTGCGAGTGTGTGAGTGTGTGCGAGGCTGCATGCTCGTAAGAGTGTGTGAGTGTGTGCGAGGCTGCATGCTCGTGCGAGTGTGTGAGTGTGTGCGAGGCTGCATGCTCGTGCGAGTGTGTGAGTGTGTGCGAGGCTGCATGCTCGTAAGAGTGTGTGAGTGTGTGCAAGGCTGCATGCTCGTGCGAGTGTGTGAGTGTGTGCGAGGCTGCATGCTCGTAAGAGTGTGTGAGTGTGTGCGAGGCTGCATGCTCGTAAGAGTGTGTGAGTGTGTGCGAGGCTGCATGCTCGTAAGAGTGTGTGAGTGTGTGCGAGGCTGCATGCTCGTGCGAGTGTGTGAGTGTGTGCGAGGCTGCATGCTCGTGCGAGTGTGTGAGTGTGTGCTAGGCTGCATGCTCGTGTGAGTGTGTGCGAGGCTGCATGCTCGTGCGACTGTGTGTGTGCGAGGCTGCATGCTCGTGCGACTGTGTGTGTGCGAGGCTGCATGCTCGTGCGAGTGTGTGAGTGTGTGCTAGGCTGCATGCTCGTGTGAGTGTGTGCTAGGCTGCATGCTCGTGCGAGTGTGTGAGTGTGTGCGAGGCTGCATGCTCGTAAGAGTGTGTGAGTGTGTGCGAGGCTGCATGCTCGTGCGAGTGTGTGAGTGTGTGCGAGGCTGCATGCTCGTAAGAGTGTGTGAGTGTGTGCGAGGCTGCATGCTCGTGCGAGTGTGTGAGTGTGTGCGAGGCTGCATGCGTGTGCGAGTGTATGTGTGCGAGGCTGCATGCGTGTGTGTGCGAGTGTGTGTGTGTGTACAAGTGTATGTATGAGGCTGCATTTGCACGTGTGTGAGTGTGTGTGTGTGTGTGCGAGGCTGCATGCGTGTGTGTGAGGCTGCATGCGTGTGTGTGCGAGTGTATGTGTGCAAGGCTGCGTGCGTGTGTGTGCGAGGCTGCATGTGTGTGTGTGTGTGCAAGTGTATGTGTGCGAGGCTGCATGCATGTGTGTGCAAGTGTGTGTGTGTACGAGTGTATGTATGAGGCTGCATTCGCATGTGTGTGAGTGTGTGTGCGAGGTTGCATGCGTGTGTGTGCGAGTGTGTGTGTGTACAAGTATATGTATGAGGCTGCATTCGCACGTGTGTGAGTGTGTGTGTGTGTGCGAGGCTGCATGCGTGTGTTTGCTACATTCAGGAAGTGACGGCCTTAGAGCAGATCAAATAACAGCGCTCATAAATCTGACTGCTCGCATTAATGACAAAAATATAGCCATGAGCAGTAATAGAGAAGATTGAGGACGCAACACATCGTGATATCGAATCGTTGACATGATAATCGTAATCGAACTGTATCAGAAGACCAGAGACGGTTCACACCCTTAACGTTGTTTTCACAAATGTGCATTTTTGTAGTTTACACGGAGATAACTTGCACTTTAAAAAAGTTGTGTTGTGAAAACGGTGTTGTGTAAGATAAATGCCCCTTTAGTTTTAGTGATCAGAGGTATGGGGTGTCATTTTAAAGTCATCGATACGGAAAAAACATCAACCCTAAACTGATCCGCTAAATGCTTAAACTGCAAAAAGTGACTGTGCACGAATAATATATTGTACAGAGATAAATTGCAGACCAAAGCGTATTGATCTGCAGAGAGAGAGAGAGAGAGAGAGAGAGAGAGAGAGAGAGAGAGAGAGAGAGAGAGAGAGAGAGAGAGAGAGAGAGAGAGAGGCTTCGTACAGTAAGAGGATTCATATCCAGTTCCATAAATCTAAAGCAGAGTCAGGCAACAAAGCAAAACTCAGGACTAAGCACAAGATTAAGTCAAAGTAATCCTGAGCGTTTCAGTTTAAAGAATCACACTATAACAATTCATGCACTGACACACACACACACACACACACACACTGAGCGGATGACTCAGGGTTTTTTCCTGATGCACCACACGCTGCTTTTTAAAGTTCTCACCCAACAAATAACCGGCATAATATATGCAGGTCTAAAGGATAAATTCAACACCATATTACACTGTTTCCAGTCAGTCATTAAGCAAATCCAAATTAGGAACATCACAAACAATTGATCAGAACTGTTCAGAAAGCTCGATCTTGTTCACGAATGAGGGATTTGCAAGTGGGCGAGACAAATTGCCACCTGTCAATTAAACACAACGACTCAACAATCACAACGACAGACTTTTGAATGGAGATCCAGAACCATTTATTGTTCACTGTTTGCAAGAGGGAAGTGAATACCACGCAGGGCCAGGAACAGCACAGCTCTGTACAAACCTCAGCTCTGAGACAAACACAGGAGAATAAAAGCCAATGAAAAAGCACTGTTTTATACGCTAGCTGGGAAATAAAGGGGATCTGCCAAGGGTGCTCTCAAATTCTGATGATTTTAAACCACTTTCATCTAAAAAAAATCTGTAAATCCCACAGTCACTTTGCCCTAAAGCTAACCCTGAAGAAAATAAATGTATTTTCCAGAAACAGCATCTGCTCCCCTGCATGTCCTGCCATCTGTAGGTGTATCAGGACAGCAGAATACGCATAACCCACCGCTGACCTCCATCGGATGACCTTTTTCACTCCACAACACACTATTTCTATTGCTTTTGCTGAGCTAATGATATTTTATATCCCATAACCCTAAAGCTAATTGTTCCAATTGTTCTCCTCCTATTCAATCAGATTCACAGACAAGGCTTGAGCTAGTTTCAGACTAAAATGCATGTTTAACCGTCTTAAAGGCACAGTATGTAAGATTTTTTTATTCAAATATCCACTAGAACAATGTTATATATTTTGTTGACTTATGTGCCATCATCTTTATTTCTCTAGCGCTCTCCACACACAGATGCTTCAGCTTTACACTGATGACAGGACATTCATTTAGTTTTAGATGAAAAGCTAAAGCAAGTTTTTGATTGATTCATTTCTGTTGTAAAAACTGATTTCAAAATGTAAAAACGCATGTAAAAAAAAATATACTGCACAAAATGAAAACCATAATGTAAATATGATTATTATAAGTGTGAATCAAAAAATTAAAAGCACATTTAAAAAAAATTTCAAGCATGATTTCATCTCTTAATTTGTTAAGTGTGTTATAATTTAGACTTTTTAAAATCTAATTTCAGCTTTTTATCTCATAATTAGGACTTTTAATCATAATTTAGATTTTTAAATCGTAATTTTGACTTTAAATCCAAAATTTTGGATTTTTATCTCAAGTCCTAATTTCAACTGTTCATCTCACAATGACTTAGCATGTCATATTTTTGACTTTTTATCTAATAATGAGGACTTTCAAATCATATTTTCAACGTTTTATCTTATAATTATGACTTAGCATGTCATATTTTTGACTTTTTATCTAATAATGAGGACTTTAAATCATATTTTTTCAACATTTTATCTTATAATTATGACTTTATGATAATTGAAATGAGCTGATCAGTAATATAGTGGAATATTTTGTGTCCCCTATCGATTACATTTTTTAATCGCGATTAATCGCACGCATTTATCTCATCAAACACATTAATTTTGTCATCATTTGCTATATCCAGCGAAGTAAACAATCAGAAAACTGTATTTTCCATACACACCCAAGCACCCATGAAAAAAAAAAACGTTACAGAATTCCCAGCGTGTGAACAGAGCAACAACAACCAGATTGTTTTCATTTTAGACGAGTCGAGCTGCGATACCGAACAGGAGACGTCAAAACAACTCCTAAATCATTCGCTTTGACTGCATAAACCTACGATTACTAAACACAACAACACACACATGGCAAATCAAACATTGTCCTTAATCGCCTAAAGTGGGCGTTTACACTGAAGTCTCACAGCAGCCAATCACAGCCAATCACAGCAGTGGGCGTTTACACTGAAGTCTCACAGCAGCCAATCACAGCAGTGGGCGTTTACACTGAAGTCTCACAGCAGCCAATCACAGCAGTGGGCGTTTACACTGAAGTCTCACAGCAGCCAATCACAGCAGTGGGCGTTTACACTGAAGTCTCACAGCAGACACGCCCCTTCAAACAGAGCAGAGGCTAAACCCAGGGTAGCAAAAATTTCTTTATTTCTAAATTATGACAATTTTTTATGAAAAAAACTCATAACATTATAATTGCACCACAGGAAACAGCATTAAACAATGCAGTTCATAACCCCATTAAAACTTTTAGCAATTTCTACCCGATCAAATATTTTAGAGCGTGGCATATTTAGAAAATGACATTCATTTTAGAAAATGTTCATGCCTTCTTAAGATGTTATTCATTTACAGGACCATTTCAGATGGTACACTAAAAAAATGCTGGGTTAAAAATAACCCAAGTTGGGTTGAAAATGGACTAACCCAGCGATTGGGTTGTTTTAAGCAAACATTTAAACCAACCGCTGGGTTAAAACAACCCAATTGCTGGATTAAAACAACCCAATTGCTGGATTAAAACAACCCAATTGCTGGGTTAAAACAACTCAATTGCTGGGTTAAAACAACCCAATTGCTGGATTAAAACAACCCAATTGCAGGGTTAAAACAACCCAATTGCTGGGTTAAAACAACCCAATTGCAGGGTTAAAACAACCCAATTGTTGGGTTAAAACAACCCAATTGCTGGGTTAGTCCATTTTCAACCCAACTTGGGTTGTTTTAAACCCAGCATTTTTTAGAGTGTACAGATTTCTAAACATTTAGTAATCACACTTAGTTGTTATTTTAATAATTGTTTAGTCTTATTTTAAGTCATTCTAAGGGCCTCCTTGGAAGTTTGCTGAGGGCCCCTAGTAGGTCCCAGACCCCTGTACAATAATTAGACTTGCTTATATGTGATTACACACTCTAAAAAATGCTGGATTAAAAATAACCCAAGTTGGGTTGAAAATGGACTAACCCAGCGATTGGGTTGTTTTAAGCAAACATTTAAGCCAACCGCTGGGTTAAAACAACCCAATTGCTGGGTTAAAACAACCCAATTGCTGGGTTAAAACAACCCAATTGCAGGGTTAAAACAACCCAATTGCAGGGTTAAAACAACCCAATTGCTGGGTTAAAACAACCCAATTGCTGGGTTAAAACAACCCAATTGCAGGGTTAAAACAACCCAATTGCAGGGTTAAAACAACCCAATTGCTGGGTTAAAACAACCCAATTGCAGGGTTAAAACAACCCAATTGCTGGGTTAAAACAACCCAATTGCTGGGTTAAAACAACCCAATTGCTGGGTTAGTCCATTTTCAACCCAACTTGGGTTGTTTTAAACCCAGCATTTTTTAGAGTGTACAGATTTCTAAACATTTAGAAATCACACTTAAGTTGTTATTTTAATAATTGTTTAGTCTTATTTTAAGTCATTCTAAGGGCCTCCTTGGAAGTTTGCTGAGGGCCCCTAGTAGGTCCCAGACCCCTGTACAATAATTAGACTTGCTTATATGTGATTACACACTCTAAAAAATGCTGGATTAAAAATAACCCAAGTTGGGTTGAAAATGGACTAACCCAGCGATTGGGTTGTTTTAAGCAAACATTTAAGCCAACCGCTGGGTTAAAACAACCCAATTGCTGGGTTAAAACAACCCAATTGCTGGGTTAAAACAACCCAATTGCAGGGTTAAAACAACCCAATTGCAGGGTTAAAACAACCCAATTGCTGGGTTAAAACAACCCAATTGCTGGTTTAAAACAACCCAATTGCAGGGTTAAAACAACCCAATTGCAGGGTTAAAACAACCCAATTGCTGGGTTAAAACAACCCAATTGCAGGGTTAAAACAACCCAATTGCTGGGTTAAAACAACCCAATTGCTGGGTTAAAACAACCCAATTGCTGGGTTAGTCCATTTTCAACCCAACTTGGGTTGTTTTAAACCCAGCATTTTTTAGAGTGTACAGATTTCTAAACATTTAGAAATCACACTTAAGTTGTTATTTTAATAATTGTTTAGTCTTATTTTAAGTCATTCTAAGGGCCTCCTTGGAAGTTTGCTGAGGGCCCCTAGTAGGTCCCAGACCCATGTACAATAATTAGACTTGCTTATATGTGATTACACACTCTAAAAAATGCTGGATTAAAAATAACCCAAGTTGGGTTGAAAATGGACTAACCCAGCGATTGGATTGTTTTAAGCAAACATTTAACCCAACCGCTGGGTTAAAACAACCCAACTGCTGGGTTAGTCCATTTTCAACCCAACTTGGGTTATTTTTAAACCAGCATTTTTTTAGAGTGCATAGTTTTTATTAGTATATTGTATTTTTGTGCATCTGGTTTATGTGTGTAGTATGTTTAGTATTATCTCTTTTACTTTTACACTGTGTCCTTTATGTAAAGCGCTTTGAGAAGTTGCATTTAAAGGCGCTATTATTATTATTATTATTATTATACTCAGCCATACCTGTATGAGCTGCCAGATGTGACTTTGATCTGGCGGTTGAGAGCATCCACAGCTGCCCTGCCTTTCCCCTCGGGGGTGGTGGCATCGCCCATGCCCGGCCCGTCCAACTTCACCTCAGCTTTGTCCTCAGAAACCAGGGTCACTTTCTTGCCTTGCCTCTTTTTCCTTCCACTGGACAGGATCTCCTTCTCTTGCACCTTGTCAGCAATCTGACTCTTCTCCACCCCGCTGTCGATCATCTCCGTGTGGGTGTGTTTGGGTCTGTAATTGCCCGCTGCGGGTTTGGGGATCCAGGGATGATCCCCCTTCTTTGGGATAGGCCAGGGTTTGTAGTCCTTCTGATACTGGGTCTCGTTGTTAAAAGTGACCTCCGGGCGGTGATACTCGTTCTTGGGCTTGCAGCTGGCCTCCGGGCGAACTTTCCAGTGTTTAAAGTCCTGGCGCATCACAGAGCCGGAGAGCTTCTCATCATGGGCCGGTGCTTTGGTCGCCGCGTCATGGTCGTCGTGAAGAGGCTGCGTTTCTATGGCGACCTTCTGCGCGGGCTGCAGGTGGAGATGCTGCATCTCCGACACGTCCGGGTACTTGGTGAACACCAACGGCACCGCGATGTCGGCCTTGTCCAGCTGGTTCCAGAACCGAGCCATACAGCAGGCTCTGGAGATGCAGGGCCATGCCATGATGGTTTGCCAACGTCTCACCTTCTATTACGCCAATGCCTTCCTTTCCTTTCCTAGTCAGTTTGTGGAACTAAAGCCTCGCAGGAGATGCACAGAATGTTTTTTTCCTCTTAAAACGATGTGTTCAAAACGCAAATCCACTTTAAATGACGCATCGTGAGGGGTGTAATCTGTGAAATATCCTGGTTTCGCTCCGTCCTGCTCCCCTCGCGCTCGTTACAATGGGAGAATTGGAGAAGACACAGCAGCCCCTCCCGCCTCCGCTCAGCATCCATCGAGCTGAATCACCTGCCACTGTCATCATCACGCAACGTCTGCAGTGGGAGGGGCCGCGCTCTAAGCCCCGCCCACTAACGCAGAGTCCTGGAGGGATGCCCAAAGACACTTTTTACTCATTTATAATGAGCGGCAGATACAGAATTAACCTGTTTACTTTTAATCATAGGATATTAAAGCAAGATTTTTAAATGTTTTTGAAAGAAGTCTGATGTTTACGCTCAGCAAGGCTGCATTTATGTGTGCAAATGTGACCCTGGACCACAAAAGGTTTGAAATTGAGATGTATAGCATCTAAAAAGCTGAATAAATGAGCTTTCCACTGATGTATGGGTTGTTAGGATTGGACAATATTTGATAATATGGTCTTGAGAAAATCTCCTTTAAAGTTGTCCAAATAAAGTCCCTATGCATATTACTAATAATAATACATTTATGGTAGAAAATTTACAAAATATCTTCATGGAACAAGATCTTAATATCCTAATGATTTTTGGCATAAAAGAAAATTTGATAATTTTGACCCATGCGATGTATTGTTGGCACAGATATACCTGTGAGACGCAGGACTGCTGTTGAGCTCCAGGCAGTCCTTCCAGAAAAATGCGGCTTTTTTTTGTGATTGTTGCGGGCAAAAATCCTTGATTATGCGGCCCGTTTTCTTAAAAAATGCGATGAAAAATGCGGGATATTTATGCAATTTTATGCGATAAAATTGCGGGAACTTGCAAAAACTGCGGTTTGATGAGAAAGAGAAAAAAAGCACTACATCACAGAAAGTGCTGGAATATTTAAGTTCTCATCTTGTTTTATTGAAGACCTTAATAATGGCTCAAATTTACAAAACATTTAGTCAATCAAGTTCTGTAGCTTTACAAAAGGAATATGCTACAACTTCTGAAAAAATTAATAAATAACTTCCTGTTTTACAGATGTCGCTATACAAAACAGACATTTGAGTGCTTCCAATGCACAAAGTGCAATCTCTTAAAGGGTTAGTTCACCTAAAAATGAAAATTCTGTCATTAATGACTTCCCTTTATGTTGTTGGACACAAATTAAGATATTTTAGTTGAATTCCGATGGCTCAGAAAGGCCTCCATTGGCACAATGTACACTCTCAAGACCCATAAAAGGTAGCCTACTAAAGACGTCGTTACAAAGTCCATCTCACTACAGTGGTTCTACAATAACTTTATGAAGCGACGATAATAGTTATTGTGTGCAAAAAAAACTAAATAACGACTTATATAGTGATGACGATTTCAAAACACAGCATCATGATGCTATGAATCATCGAGTCGATTCATGATTCGGATCGCGTGTCAAACTGCTGAAATACGTGACTTTGGCGATCCAACCCGCTGAATCGACTCATTGATTCATAACGCTTCAAACCGCTGAATCGACTCATTGATTCATAACGCTTCAAAGCTTCATGATGCTGTGTTTTGAAATCAGTCAGCACACAGGGAAACTGCTTTGCTCTTTTGCTGTTATTTTTGTTGGCCAATGGGAGTTTGTGCTTCATCATGGTTTCACCGGTATCTATGGTTTCTCCACGGGGTTTGAAGCTTTTCGATGACGTTCGCGTCGGGTAATCACGTCACTTCAAAACGTTCCCATGGCAATAGGCGGAAATGGCGGCTCTTGTGTGAAGTAAACGAAAATTTTTCAACTTTCTGCTAATATATATGACTTTTTTTGCAACGAAAATGCGGGGATTATGAAATCATGATGGCCCCGCATATTTTGCACGCGGAAATAGGCAATTTATGCGGCGAAAATGCGGCGTATTTGAAAAAATGCGGCCCCCGCATGAATATGCGGACTTTGGCTGATTATGCGTTAAATCACGCGATCGCATAATCGCGTTTTTCTGGAGGGACTGTCCAGGGCCACAAACATACAATAAAAAAAACAGTCACATCGTAAAATAATAGTTTTCTATTTTAATCTATTCCTGTGATCAAAGCTGAATTTTCAGCATCATTACTCAGGTCATGATTCACTACCCCAGACTGTCACTCCATCAAGGACTACATTTCCCACACTCAAAAAAAAAAGAACTTTCACTGTTGTTAGTTGCACTCAAATCACCCTTGTTCACATTACTTAAAAAACTCATGTAACTAAATTTACTTAGATTTACTGAGTTGTTTCTACTAAAAATGAGTATTGTCAGCTTTACTTAATAAGTGTTTGTTCGGTCAACTTAACATCGCTGAGTGAAACGAATAAACTGGGCAGTGGATCTGTAGTTCCCAGCATGCTTTGCAAGGGACTGCATTAGGAGAGTAAATTTAGGGATTAAAGTGTTATTTTTATCTTTTTCAGTAAAGGGAAAGATGTTGTCAGTTTATGTTAGTGTTATGTGGAGTTATGTTGGACATTTAGAGGAGTTTCTGTAATTTTGAGGTTACCATTATGCAGAAGAGTGCCTATTAGTCTGTGGCCACTCATACACTCATTTATTGGGTGGACTTCCTGTTCTCAATTAAAGGGTTAGTTCACCCAAAAATGAAAATTCTGTCATTAATGACTGACCCTCATGTCGTTGGACACCCGTCAGACCTCCGTTCATCTTCGGAACAGAAATGAAGATATTTTAGTGTAAATCTGATGGCTCTGAAAGTCCTCCATTGGCTCAATGCACTTTACACTCTCAAGACCCTTAAAAGACACTAAAGACGTCGTTACAAAGTCCATCTCACTACAGTGGTTCTACAATAACTTTATGAATCGGCACCAATAGTTTTTGTGCGCAAAAAAAACCCTAATTAACGACTTATATAGTGATGACGATTTCAAAACAAGGCATCATGAAGCTTCGAAGCGTTATGAATCACTGAGTCGATTCATGATTCGGATCGCGTGTCAAACCCCCAAACTGCTGAAATTTGGCGATTCAAACTGCTGAATCAACTCACTGATTCATAACGCTTCGAAGCTTCATGATGCCGTGTTTTGAAATCGTCATCACTAAGTCGTTATTTAGGGTTTTTTTGCGCACAAAACTATTGTCGCCGATTCATAAAGTTATTGTAGAGTCACTGTAGTGAGATGGACTTTGTAACGACGTCTTTAGTGTCTTTTAAGGGTCTTGAGAGTGTAAAGTGCATTGAGCCAATGGAGGCCTTTCAGAGCCATCAGATTTACACTAAAAATATCTTCATTTGTGTTCTGAAGATGAACGGAGGTCTGACGGGTGTCGAACGACATGAGGGTCAGTCATTAATGACAGAATTTACATTTTTGGGTGAACTAACCCTTTAAGTTATTTTTGAATTTTGTTTCTAAAAAATATGCTTTTTGTTACATTTAATAATTTTCCTCTTATACTTGTAGAGTAGGTAGTTAATTTAATAAGGTAAATTAAATCAATAAATGTGTTCACCTAACATAATAAACTTTTATAAATTTAACATAACATTATTAAGTAAACTGTACATATAAATATTATGTAACAGTGACAAATCAAATGGTTTGTGTTTACATAAAGAAATTGTCAGCTTTACTTGACTTTCTTTTGTTCATATAACTAAGTTGTTATTTGTAAAACTGACTCAATATATTTGTGTGGAACCACTTGACGCAGCTTTTTTAAGTAAATTCAACAAATTATTTTTTTGAGTGCATAATCCTTTGCCTGGACTCATCAGCTCTCATTGTTGGCGAAGTCTTCTGTTATGGACTGCTCCGAGAGACAAAGGTTGCGAATCCAGACGCAGCTTTAATGAAAGGGTAATCCACAATTGTAGTCAACAGTACAGGCAAGGTCAAAACACAGGTAGACAGTCCAAACAAACAAACAAACAAACAAACAAACAAACAAACAAACAAACAAACAAACAAACAAACAGACAGACAGACAAACAACCTAACCAAGAGACATGAAACCAGGGGACACCGCTCAGAAATGCAGTGTAACACTAAACAAGACTTTGCAGTGAATGACAGGGTGAACCTGGTTTATATAGGCTGAGGTAATGAGGTAAATGAGACACAGGTGTAAACAATTGCTGCGTCCCAATTGGCATACTATTCGTACTAAATAGTATTCGAAAAAATAATTAGTATGTCCCAAATCTTAGTATGTTGAAAAAAGTATTCCAAAGATTCCCGGATGGTCCACTATTTCCGGTCATAATTCGAAGTGCGGATCGATGCGCACTCTAACGGCTGATATTACCCACAACCCATTGCGAGATGGACGAGGATTCGATTAGAACTACAGACGCGGATAAAAAGTGTTAAAAAACTACAAACATGACGGTTACGCGAGTCTGATGGTTAAGTGGAGAGGATTAGAAAAAGTGGTTTGAGTGAGCAATTATCAGTATTTAACCTGACGAAAAGATATTTATTCAATATTATCCACATTATATTTCTCCTTCAGCAGCTTTGAGAACTTTTGTAATGAAACGTTTGGCCATTAACTTTGCAAACACATGAGAGGAGTCTCTGCATTAAAGACCCACAAAAGGCAGATCAACGAGCGACTACATTTCTCTCCGATACGGTAGGAAATTAAATTGAAAGTGGAGGATTTGAACTGTGACGATGATTGACAGTTTAAACGGTGACGGGACGCACGTAACTAAGCAACAGAGTCCGTTAAAGATGACGAAGTAGTATGTCCCAAAGCTTGCATACTCTTCTGCTACACACTCAAAAGTATGTACTTTTTCTTCACAAAAAGAGTACATACTTTTAGGACGTAGTATGAGTAGGCGAATTGGGACGCAGCCAATGAGTGCTGATGAGTCCGGGCAAAGGATTGTGGGAGATGTAGTCTTTGATGAAGTGACAGTCCGGGGTGGAGTGCCCTCAGGTGGTAATCAGGGCCACTCTCACTGGAGAATCATGACAACTCCTGTCTTCAGTGTCACATGATCCTTCACACTGTAAAAAAAATAACATATAAAAGATATTGTTGGTTTAACTTAAAAAAGTAAGTTACCTGCATGGTTGCCTTAAAATGTTGAGTTCATTGAAATGTAGGGTGAATACAGGTAAAGTGGGACAGTTCAGCTTTATCATTTCTATATTTACATGTATATGCTTCCATTAATAAAAATCAACACCGAGCTCATCATAAGCAAGTATGTGATAAATAATATATAGGTTATGTGGCTATGACATCACTTCCGGGGGTGTGTGGCACAACCTTGCAGTGAATCATGACAGCATTCTGAGGTGAATAATGTTAAGGTTATAAAAAAAACTCATGGATCGTTTGTAATTGTTATATATTTTGTTATGGGATGTAATGGTGAATCAAAAAAATCTCATTTAATATTAATCATCTAGTTTTTTTAATGCGATTTTGAGACTGTTTGCCAGTTTGCCAATAGCGTATTGTTAAACTGGGACAGGGTACTACTGGCAAACTGGGACAGCCATTTAAATCATTCTAATGGAGAAAATTAGTTCCCTTTTTTATATACCCCTCTTAAATTTAGTTAGCTAGCTAGATATTTCAACAAAGACTGATTCAACTTTCATATTCTTTCACATTCAACATTTCATATTTTTTTAGGTAATGCACTGAAGAAGATTGGTTTAATAAATAGAAACTCAACTATCTAAGTTGATTTGACAAAAGATAAAAATTTGTGAGAGCAAATCATCAAAATATTTATTTTCAGTGCAGAAATCACTCTAATTGCTTACTATTTCTTATTATTATCAATGTTGAAAATGTCTGTGCCTAATATTTTTTGTGGAAATGTAAAAATTTGAATAAAATTAAAAATATTGTTGGTTTAACATAAAAAAGTAAGTTGGTTGCCTTAAAATGTTGAGTTCATTGAAATGTACATTTTTAGGTAATGCACTGAAGAAGATTGGTTTAATAAATAGAAACTAAAAGTTGATTTGACAAAAGATAAAAATTTGTGATAGCAAATTATCAAAATATTTATTTTACAGTGCAGAAATCACTCGAATTGCTTATTATTTCGTTGAAAACAGCTGTGCCTATAATATTTTTTGTGGAAATCTAAAAATTGGAAATAGAAATCTCATCTTTTCTATTATTTTAATGCATCTTTGCTTGACTCGTGCAGTATTTCAGGTACATTCCAACAAGTGAGTAAAGATAAGTATTTGAATAAAGATTATTACTTAATATAAAGTGCCATCGCGAGCTCCTTTTTGCATGCATCCATTCTTCTCAAGGCCTAATTTTGCTCGGCTCTTTGCCTCTGAGGTCAAAAGTCTCCCTGGTGTAATATCAAGGTATGCTTGTGTGATAATCCTATCGCTTGCGGTGAATGATCAGATAAGGCGGGAGATGACAGGAGGAGGCGAGCGGACCAAGACACGGTGTCAGACTTTGACCCCAGAGTGGAAGTCCTAGCGCTGTGCTGATCTCTCGGCCTCTCGCCGGCTCTTGCCGTCTCTGGTTTAGACATGAAGATTAATTTTGCTCCGGCTGATGTGCCTTTGGTCCGGAGGATCCAGACGGCTGCTGTAGTGCAGTGGGTCTTCTCTTTCCTGGCCCTCGGTGAGTGCACGTCCTTTCGTTACTTTAGTTTTTAGTGTCTTTGCAAAGCCATCAAATGTTGAGACTGAATGAGATCTGTATTCTCACACATATTGCACAGGTAAAGTATATAGGGTGTACTTAAGTTATTATTTATTATAAGATTATAAAGATATTCTGCATTTACTTATAGTTCTATAAACTCATGCTGATTTGTGCTTTAAAGGGGTCATGAACTGCATTGTTTTATAAAGTGTAAAATGTAGCAAAACTGCGACTGATTTCCCAAAGAGTCCACAGTGAAATGTAGCGAACACAAATAAATAATGCTTAACTGAGACGTTCACATTGTTGAGAATAAATCAGCTCATTCCTAGCATTAGGATCCTTTGGAAGGTCATGTTATTTTTAGTCAGTTCGTCTCTCCTCGTCATCTCACTAACACTCCAGTGGGCGGGGCCAAAGCTGTGATGATGAAGTGGGCGTTGATCTTCTTCTGCAGAGGCGCTCTTTCACCATCTATTATAGTTTTTAAAGCCTTCGTTTGGGAATTACACTCAGGGTCTTTGGGGTTTCCACAGACCCCAGGCAACAAAATATAATTTTGTAACAAAACAATTTTTTTTTTTAGAACAAATGTATTTTTACTCCGTTTATTAATGTTTTTACTCAACATCTGTTCAGTTTTTGGAGTATTTATAATATTTTTTAAATGTATAAAAATAAAAAAAATCTTTTTTTCCCCATACAATAAGGGATTGTTCTTCATACACTACTTTTAAAACTCATTTAAAAATATGGCTTTTAGAAAACCAAAGTTGCACGCATTTTTAAACTGCCTCATGAACTTCTTATGTGTGACGATTACTTAATTAGTTGTTCGTATATTCTTTTGTTATTATTGTTGTCAGTGTATTTCTGTAAGTGTGTATTGTGTCCCTCAAACTGTTGAGGGTGTGTATGCATGTTTATCCTTGTTTTTGTTTTTTATCTGCCTAGGGACAATAGATGAAAATTAGCTGTGGTGCTAACTCTAGCATATTTACATTGTGTACTTGTACTGATGTTCATTAATATGCACTGTCCCTATTTAAATAAATAAATTCAAATTCAAAAAAATTCAAATTTTATGGATTTTCACACAAAATCAGTTTTTTATGTAAAATTCACTTTATAAAAGACCCACATTTCTAACTTTCATTCATGGGGATAACATGGATAATTTGACATGGTTTAGTGTAAGATTTTTGCCCATCTTTTGGAAAATACAGTAAAAAAAAAAAAAAAAAGAGAGTTTTACCAGTAAATGGCTGCAGAGCTCCACTGTTTGACTGACTGAAAGACATCTTTTCACAAGTATTTTTCTGTTGGATTCATATCTAAATGTTATGAAATCACAATTATAACAATTAAGTAAGGAATAATTGACTTACTCCGCTTACTCCGCTTCGCGTCGTGACCGCATCACCACCTCGGGTGTGCATTATCATTCTAATAATTGAACGGCCCGTCGTCAATTATTCCGCTTATACTACGGTTACCACACCTCAAGACATCGATCCGATTATATATTTAATGGGATTCGTCCGGTTTTTGTACTTAAATCGCTATTGTGAGTAGGACTATTTCTTCCGCGTCTCATCCAACAGCTCTTTTGCTAGTTCCGAAACGTCATTTTAAAGCTGTTAACGAAGGCTTGAGCCGTTGATAGCATTCTACTGCAGTTATTAATAAAGTTATTAGAAAGAGAATGAGAGCGACAGAGAGACAGAGAGAGAGAGAGAGAGAGAGAGAGAGAAAGAAAGAGCGCTTGTGTGAACTAGGCTACCTCTGTGCGTCTCTAAACAGCGCTGTTATTACCTCGCTAGTGAAAAAATGTCACGTGTAGCCTTTAAGTTGCTCCACTATATAGGCGAACTGATCAAATCGTCAGGGCAGCGCTGACAGCTTTTTGTGCAAACTGTAGTGCGTGTGCGAGCATGTGTGATTTCAGTAATGAGACAGAAAAGCTTGCCTTTGTTGTTTTTCATCTACATTTAAATTTATGCATTTGGCAGACGCTTTTATCCAAAGCGACTTACATTGAATTCAAGGCACACATTTTTCATTTTGTCAGTTCTTGCTTTCCCTGGGAATCGAACCCATGACCTTGGTGTTGCTAGCGCCATGCTCTACTGTTTGAGCTACAGGAAAGCCTGGACTGTCTAATACTGCTGCCGCCCAGTTGTTGAACGTTTTATATTCACTGTAAATATTAAGATTTACTTTAGGAAAATCGTCTGTCATATTGTTGTTTTTTAGTCCTGTAATTTCCGTTATTACAGTTAACTATGCGCAGTGATATGGAACTGTAATGCGGTCAAGAGCTGCCTGGAACTACGTTCGCTGTGCGTCTCCCAGAAAATTACTGCACACCTAAAGGCCCATTTATACTTCTGCGTCGAGTGTACGCCGTAGTGTACGCCGTAGGCTACGCGCGTAGCCGACGCCGTCGTGAGCATTTATACTTCTGCGCTGTTGTCTGCGTCAATGTGCAATTCCACATGCAGACGCTAGAAGGCAGTGTCCTCGGGCATGTTGGTGTGATCAAGACAACAGCCGAAGAAGAAGCAGCTTGATGTGTAGAATCTGTACATTCATGTCGGAATATCAGCAGCAGTGAGAGAGCGGCTTTTCTTGCAGCTTGAGTTGTTGTATCTAATACAAATTAAGCATCTCTAGTTGATTAGTACAGTTAAATAAGGCGATCTGGCGCTGGAATGCATTTGTGAAACCATGCGGAGCTCGTGGCCGCTGTTGAAGCGGTGGCTCAGCAAGCGATTGTTGTTGCGGAGACTTCATTCACGAAATATACCCTAATGTGTCCCTGTTCTTGATATACAATTACTGATTAACATCTTTGGTTTTAATGAGAAAATAAATAAACTATATTCAACGGATCTATGTATTTATTTACTACCATAAAGAATCGCTGGACTGCAAAATAGTGTGTTATAGCAGACGTAAGGAACTATCATCCAATTTCTGGACACACACACACACACACACACACTCCTATCGCAGATTTTTTATTTATTTATTGACCTGAGGGAAGGGTTCTGGCAGACCAATCACAGCGCTTGCGGTCCGCGTAGAATTGACGCGTTGTTACATTTTTGGAGAGGTGCGCGTCAGGCTACGGCGTAGGGTACGGCGTATCCAACGCGTCTATGCGTAGGGTACGCCGTACCCTCTGCGTGCACTCGATGCAGAAGTATAAATTGGCCTTCAGAACGTTCACCAACCAATCAGATTCAAGCATTCAACTTGAGCATTCATAGTATAAAATTAATTAATTTTGTCAAAGTTTAGCATTTTTTTTGTACTGAAAAAATATTTTTTTCAATGATGTTACATTATGATTACAATCAAACCTGAACAAGAGAAAGGATGGAGTCTTTAGAGTTTAACATTTATTTCAAACATCTGATTTTCTTATAATTCTACAAATTGAATCTACACTTCAGTTACTAACTGTAACCGAACAAAAATTCACAGAAATGAACAGTTATATTACATATCGAGTAAAAAATACACAACATGAACATCAAAATGCAATGAACTGAACAGCAATAACAAGCAATAACAAATGTATTCCTGTGTGTGTGCGTGTGTGTGTGTGTGCGTGTGCGTGTGCGTGTGTGTGAGCATGATCATTTTGCATTGTGGATGTTTTATGCATTGTTGGAAGTGTGCCACTTCATTTCTGTATGTGTGTGTTCTGTGTTGTTTCTGTATGTGAAGATGAATTTTGTCAATTTTCTAAGCGTTGTCCCCCAAGTGTAACTTTTTTTTGTCACACGAACATAAAAACAGATATCAACCCAATTTATTTATTTTATTTGTAGATCTAGAGAGTGTAGACTGTACAAAGTCTCATGCCATTTGGACAAAGGGAACTTGCTTTTTATTTGAGCAAACGTCCTTTGGGGTCAGAAAAGACCCCAAAGGGTTTTAAACAAGGAAGTTTTCGGTTCTTATTGTATGATGATCTGTCAAAAGCTAATGGAACATTTGATTTCTCACTTCATGACCCCTTTAAAAGGAATAAAAGCAAGAATGTAACCTCATACAAAAGCCTCTTTCTTGAAAAAAGTGTTTTAGCAAATGTGTTTTGTGTGTGTATCTGTGCAGGTCAAAGCACCAGCATAGGTCAAACCCTGCAGATTTGAACAGATCCCGATTGTGAATGTGTGTGTGTGTTTATTTGATGTGTGTTTTCTGCAGCTCCCTGCTGTATCGTGCTGTTCCTCGCCCTGCTCTTCACGCGTCTCTGGATCATCAGCGTCCTCTATGCCACCTGGTGGTACATCGACTGGGACACACCTTCACGAGGAGGTAGAAAAGTGCCCTTTCTGTGCCGAATGCGTGTGTGGGAGCACATGAGAGACTATTTCCCAGTGAAGGTGAGTGGGCGGACTTACTGAAGCATGCATGATGTCTCTTGGTTGCTTTGACCTTTTAAATAGGATCATAAACTGATCTGGTCACTTGTCATATGAGCTAACTAAACCTGACCAGTCGATTCTGAGATTTAGGGTTTAAACTGAGTTTACAGAATGGCATTATATGTTAAAAGTCTTCTTTCCTGCCAATCTTTTTGCTGTTTAACATATGCATCTATGGCAGCCCATAGAACCGTATGGTAAAAAGCTGAGTAGATAGAGGACTATCCACACTGATAGAGGACAGTCTGAAATGTCACCACAGCATATTTGGAGTCTCTAACTCAATCCCTCTAGCGCCACCATCAGTCCAAAGTTTGACTCATGTTTATGCTAATAACGTTTGAAACATAAGGGCTAGAAACAAAATTTTCCCGCCATTTTGAATTTTCCGAAAAACCTACTTTTGCGAACTCGTCCTAGACGGTTCGTCTGATTTGCACGAAAACCTAGTGGATAATTTTTTTTTTCAAACGCTTATAACTTTGGGTGTGATTGACTTATTTTCATGGGAGTAACTTTTTTCGTCTCCTGAATCCTTGCCGAGTCCAACGATACCAGACTTGCCAGGTTTCGGCTTATGGTTTGTGCAGCGTGGTAATTTAGCTCTTTAAAAACATTAGCTAACATCTTCGAAACCGCTAGTCTGATCGAGATGAAACCAGCGTCAGAAGTTCGAAAACATAGGTCGATAGCAATACGCTAATACATAAATGTCAAAATACTGATAGTAAGGGGGAGTAAAATCCAATCAAAGTCAGGTGTCAGTCATTTTTTACGTGTTTTTTCATATAAATGTCTAACTCCAAAACAAAATGAGATATTTTCACCAAAATTGACACACACATGTATGGGCTCACTCCGAGGACACATACGAAAAATGGTAGGATTGTGCCTCTTGTTGGCACTATAATAGAACAAAACATGACATTTCCATAGACTACAATGCATTTTTCTGCCTTTAATTGCTCATTGCTGCAGTTGATCTGACACTCCCTGCCATTTTGGCATGTCTTGTCTTCTTCTTCTTGCAGCTATATTTTACAGATTGTAATTGCTTCAGGGAAAAAAACAAGGCCCAACCGTTGAAATGTACAGATAAACAGTGATTTGCAGGTCCACAGAATGAGATCTCAATCTACTACTGCCATCTAGTGTCCATTCATTGTCTGAAAAAGTCAGCCTCCATACATTATTATTTAATATGGTGTCTTGGTTTGCTTAATATAAAAATCAGTGTGTTGTCTAAAATATGCCTCGTGAAGGAACACAGCTATCTTTAAATCATCTTTTGCATTGATTTAGATGTGGGATTGTTGACTAGAAAACCCTTTGACACTAGGCTATGTTGCATCAGCATGCATTCATTGTTTTGTTTTTATTGTGGTTATATATCTTCTTAAAATACAACCAGTGACATAATGATCAGATTGTTGTAAGTTAATGATTTTAAAAGGGCACATTCTTTGGGTATTACAACTTGCCATAAGCTTACAGTGCTTACAGTACATTTGTAATCTGTGTACACACACACACTTTGTGTATGTACAAAGTCCTATACTTTCTGACCCTAAAAAATATATGCATATACACCGATCAGGCATAACATTATGACCGATGAAGTGAATAACACTGATTATCTCTTCATCAGCTGTTAGTGGCTGGGATATATTAGGCAGCAAGTGAACATTTTGTCCTCAAAGTTGATGTGTTAGAAGCAGGAAAAATGGGCACGCGTATATATACACACCGATCAGGCATAACATTATGACCACCTTCCTTGTATTGTGTTGGTCACCCTTTTGATCACAGGAATAAATGACAGTTTAAAACATGCAAAACAGCTGTAATAATATTTCACAATATTACAGTTTTTGATCAAATAAACGCAGCCTTAGTGGGCATAAAAGTCTCAACCCCAAACTTTTGATAGATAATCAGTAGAGAAACCACAGATTTTCACAATTTTGGAATAAAGTTTAGTGCTACACTCTAAAAAAATGCTGGGTTAAAAACAACCCAAGTTGGGTTGAAAATGGACTAACCCAGCAATTGGGTTGTTTTAACCCAGCGGTTGGGTTAAATGTTTGCTTAAAACAACCCAATTGCTGGGTTAGTCAACCCAACTTTGCAAACAACATGTTAGCAAAATGTTAAATCATGCTTGCAACGTGCTAAAACATGCTAGAAACATGATAAAACATGCTAATTCACGCTAAACAATTTAGCAACATGTTAAATCATGCTTGCAATGTGCTAAAACATGCTAGAAACATGATGCTAATTTATGGCAAAAAAACATGCTAGCAAAATGTTAAATAATGCCAGCAACAAACTAAATCATGATAAAACATGCTAATTCATGCTAACAACATGCTAGCAGCAGGTTAAATCATGCTTGCAACATGCTAAAACATGCTAGAAACATGATAAAACATGCACATTTATGGCAACAACATGCTAGCAACCCGTTAAATAATGTCAGCAACATACTAAATCATGATAAAACATGCTAATTCATGCTAACAAAATGCTAGCAACATGTTAAATCATGCTTGCAATGTGCTAAAACATGCTAGAAACATGATGCTAATTTATGGCAAAAAACATGCTAGCAACATGTGAAATAGTCCATTTTCAACCCAACTTGGGTTGTTTTTAACCCAGCATTTTTTAAGAGTGTATGTTAATGGTTAAATCTCGCTATACTTTGTCCTCTGGTCATTATTGTTTAAAGACTTGTGTTTTCTCAACCAGACCAGCACTGATTTGATTAGCAGAAATGTTATCGCGCTGGTGATTAAACCCTTGATACACTAATGTCTCTTATCTGTGTGTATCTGTCCATAAAGACAGTCTTAGAGACGGCATTGGCCTCAGCGTTCAGAGTAAATGAGTAACTGTAAAAGCATGCGAGGGGCTTTAAACCCCACTCAATAAAAGGGTCATGGCCATGATCTTGACAAAATACTCATTTATACCCATCAAAACAACTTAACGGTCAATTAATTAACGTGATAGAAATGAATTTGCTTAAGCCTATCCAGTGCTTGTTTCAGTCGTTGTAGAGCTCAAACATTACAGTTCTGAAAATTCCCATTTTTGCCAATTCACCGCACAATCCGGGTTTGTCCCAGGACTCTAAAGGACGGAGACACAACATATGACTAAATGCGTCATTAGTATTAAAGAGCCCTTGCTGTAGCTAAACAGAGCATTTGTATTCGGAGTGAATCATTGATTAAGATGAAACCAGCGGTACAAATGTTCCCTTCTTCAACCCATTGATTTGAAAGCTGATGCATGGTGGGGGTTTTGAACCTACATCCACAAGTGCAGTGTTGATCTATTTAAACGTATTCTTCTGAGACTCAAATGTGAACAGTATCTCCTAGGGGTCTTCAAACCCGGTCCTGGAGGGCCACTGTCCTGCAGAGTTTAGCTACAACCCCAATTAAACACACCTGACCCAGCTAATCAGTGTCTTACAAGGCCCTAGTTAGCATAGATATACATAAAAAACGCTAGATGTCTCGTCCGCGCTGCTGGCCAATGGAGGTCGACGTCCACACCTGGCGGCCATTTTGTCACAGTCAGCTCACTCACTCAGAACATTGTGTTTTAATGGTGCGTGTACTTTTTAAATAACTATAACTTGCTCAATTTTCAACTGATTTTCAAACTGTTAGGTTTGTTGTAAACGTCAGAGATGTAGTTATGACACTGCATACTTATGAATAATTATTCATAATTTGTTCAAGCAGCATCCAGAATTATAGCCATGTTAATAACGTTTGTAAGAAACCAAACCATTTGTAAATCCGTCAAGATTTCAGCGAGATAAGAGTATTTGTGTTCAGATCACTCGCCTTACATCAGAGCCCGCCAGAAAGCTTGTCTGTGACAAGATGGCCGCCGGTGAGGACGTTAGAGACTCCGCTGTAAGACATCTAGCCTTTATTATGTATATCTATGCTAGTTAGACCCAGATTAGTTTGTTCAGGTGTGTTTAATTGGGGTTTGAGGAGGACAGTGGCCCTCCAGGACCGAGTTTGGAGACCCCTGTCCAAGAGCTTCAAAGCTACAACCACCAAGCTCAGCCCAGATTGCTCTGACTCGGGTTGCTGTTTCTTTTCAAACTGATCCGACTTATGGTTTTCTTACGACTTATAAGTCCCATACGCCCATTTATGGCAACAACATGCTAGCAACATGAGAAATAATGCCAGCAATATACTAAATCATAATAAAACATGCTAATTCATGCTAACAACATGTTAGCAGCAGGTTAAATCATGCTTGCAACGTGCTAAAACATGCTAGAAACATGATAAAACATGCACATTTATGGCAACAAAATGCTAGCAAAATGTTGAATAATGTCAGCAACATACTAAATCATGATAAAACATGCTAATTCATGCTAACAACATGTTAGCAAAATGTTAAATCATGCTTGCAACTTACTAAATCATGATAAAACATGATAAAACATGCTAATTCATGCTAACAAAATGTTAGCAACATATTTAAATCATGCTTGCAATGTGCTAAAACATGCTAGAAACATAATGCTAATTTATGGCAAAAACATGCTAGCAACATGTTAGCAAAATGTGAAATCATGCTTGCAACATACTAAATGATGATAAAACATGCTAATTCATGCTAACAACATGTTAACAAAATGTTAAATCATGCAACATACTAAATCATGAAAAAACATGCTAATTCATGCTAACAAAATGTTAGCAACATGTTAAATAATGCTTGCAATGTGCTAAAACATGCTAGAAACATGTTAAATAATGCCAGCAACATACTAAATCATGATAAAACATGCTAATTCGTGCTAACAACATGTTAGCAGCAGGTTAAATCATGCTTGCACCGTGTGCTAAAACATGATAGAAACATGATAAAACATGCACATTTATGGCAACAAAATTCTAGCAACATGTTAAATAATGCCAGCAACATACTAAATCATGATAAAAAATGCTAATTCACGCTAGCAACATGTTAGCAAAATGTTAAATCATGCTTGCAACTTACTAAATCATGATAAAACATGCTAATTCATGCTAACAACATGTTAGCAGCAGGTTAAATCATGCTTGCAATGTGCTAAAACATGCTAGAAACATGTGAAATAATGCCAGAAACATACTAAATCATGATAAAACATGCTAATTCATGCTAACAACATGTTAGCAGCAGGTTAAATCATGCTTGCAACGTGTTAAAACATGCTAGAAACATGATAAAACATGCACATTTATGGCAACAAAATGCTAGCAACATGTTAAATAATGCCTGCAACATACTAAATCATGATAAAACATGCTAATTCATGCTAGCAACATGTTAGCAAAATGTTAAATATGCTTGCAACTTACTAAATCATGATAAAACATGCTAATTCATGCTAACAAAATGTTAGCAACATATTTAAATCATGCTTGCAATGTGCTAAAACATGCTAGAAACATAATGCAAATTTATGGCAAAAAACATGCTAGCAACATGTTAGCAAAATGTGAAATCATGCTTGCAACATACTAAATGATGATAAAACATGCTAATTCATGCTAACAACATGTTAACAAAATGTTAAATCATGCAACATACTAAATCATGAAAAAACATGCTAATTCATGCTAACAAAATGTTAGCAACATGTTAAATCATGCTTGCAATGTGTTAAAACATGCTAGAGACATGTTAAATAATGCCAGCAACATACTAAATCATGATAAAACATGCTAATTAATGCTAACAACATGTTAGCAGCAGGTTAAATCATGCTTGCAACGTGCTAAAACATGATAGAAACATGATAAAACATGCACATTTATGGCAACAAAATTCTAGCAACATGTTAAATAATGCCAGCAATATACTAAATCATGATAAAAAATGCTAATTCATGCTAGCAACATGTTAGCAAAATGTTAAATCATGCTTGCAACTTACTAAATCATGATAAAACATGCTAATTAATGCTAACAAAATATTAGCAAAATGTTAAATCATGCTTGCAACGTGCTAAAACATACTAGCAACATGTTAAATCATGCTTGCAATGTGCTAAAACAGGCTAGAAACATGATGCTAATTTATGGAAAAAACATGCTAGCAAGATGTTAAATAATGCCAGCAACATACTAAATCATGATAAAACATGCTAATTAATGCTAACAACATGTTAGCAGCAGGTTAAATCATGCTTGCAACGTGCTAAAACATGATAGAAACATGATAAAACATGCACATTTATGGCAACAACATGCTAGCAACATGTTAAATAATGCCAGAAACATACTAAATCATGATAAAACATGCTAATTCATGCTATCAAAATGCTAGCAGCAAGTTAAATCATGCTTGAAACGTGCTAAAACATGCTAAAAACATGATAAAATATGCACATTTATGGCAATAACATGCTAGCAACATGTTAAATAATGTCAGCAACATACTGAATCATGATAAAACATGCTAATTCATGCTAAAAACATGTTAGCAAAATATGTGAAATCATGCTTACAACGTACTAAATCATGATAAAACATGCTAATTCATAGTGGTGTCAACAATTATCGATTCGGCAATGCATCGCAATGCGGGGCATGCACGATTCAGCATCGATGCGGCTAAGTGCCATAATCGATTATGTCATCGTTTGTTTTCTGGCCTTGAGTTGGACAATAAAGTTGTGAAGTTTCAATTACTTCCGGGGTCATAACAACAACAACAACAACAAAAATCAAGATGGCTGAGGCGGAGGGAGATTACTAATTAATTAAAACACTTATGTTCACTGCTGGAAAAAGTTGGCTGTTATTATTGCTCTATTTAATTTCAAATGGTTCTAAAGCAGAGAAGAGAAAAAAAATCTCATTCAAAGCACTGAAAGCAGTGATTTATGTTTTCTTTTTCAGGTTTGAAAATGCCATATCCAATACCCTGTACCATTCAATTTTATTTTATTTAATGACATTTATGTCAAAGATACAGGAGAGTGATAATACACACATAGCAGCCAATAAAATCTGTTGTTCAATATCTGACTGCTTGTATTGCCTCATGACTGATTAAAAATTTGCCTTGTTGTGTGCAGTAGAATTTTGATGCATCGCAATGCATCGTAGAATCGAATTGAATCGAATCGTTACCTGGTGAATCGTAATCGAATCGAATTGTGAGGGCAGTCCCAATGCACACCCCTACTAATTCATGCTAACAAAATGCTAGCAACATGTTAAATCATGTTTCAACGTGCTAAAACATTGCAACATGTTAAATTGTGCTAAATCGTGCATGTTAAATAAGGCCAGTAACATAATAAATCATGATAACAACATGCTAGCAAAATGTTAAATAAAGCTAAATCATGCTAATTCATGTTGACAATATGATAGCAACATGTTAAATCATGCTAACACCATGTTAGATCATAATGCTAACAATGCTTTTGCTTTCGATGGAAATGATGATCACTGAAAGTCTATGAAAAAGTGTTTCACACTGCACTCACTGTACACTTTATCTCAGAATGAGTTTTTCCTGGAAAATCTGTGTTGGTGAATCTGATTCTGGTTCTTAGAACGTCCTGTTTTTTGTTAATGTTCTGTGTTGGTAGTTTTCGTATTGTGTTGAAGCTTTCAGGTTGGTGATTGGTATTAATAGTTAGGTATTAGCAGATCCTAGATCAGTGTGAAAGGTCATAATAGAGCCAAACGCAGGACTGCACATGATCAGCACATGATCGCTGACCTTTAACAGCTGCCCTTTAAAAAAAAAAAAAGCATGAAACATTATCAAACTTATTCACATTGTTCCAAATCCTTACATTGTTTAAATGACCTTATGTCTTTATTAGCTGGTGAAGACGGCTGATCTGGACCCCAGGAAGAACTATGTGCTGGGTTTCCATCCTCATGGTATTCTTGTGGCTGGTGCATTTACAAATTTCTGCACAGAGGCAACAGGTTTCAGCAAACTCTTCCCGGGGCTGAAGAGCAACCTCCTCATGCTGCCTCTGTGGTTCAGAGCCCCCTTCTTCAGAGACTACGTCATGGCTGCAGGTCAGTAGTGTCCCTGATCACAGACTGGACAGAACACTGTAAATATGTTATGTAAGTGTATTTGTGTGACTTTAACCTAGAAACCACAGGTGGGGTTCTAGACTCAGCTTTAAAGAACCCTTTATTGCCAAAGAGGTTCTACATAAGGCGAAATTATATCCTTCCCGTGGGTCATTTTGACCCGAAACTATTTTTTTTAGTATTCATCTGAGTGGCCCAAGACCCTTGGACGTTTGTCGTACCACGAATACACAAAAAAATGGCTCGATTTGAGGAGTTTATGTGGTTGAAATTAAAAAAAGTAACAAATCCTTCCCTCGCGGGTCAATTTGGCCCCCTTTGGAGTGAATGGAGGAATGCTTTAGTATACATAGAAAACCTACAAATGCTTCAACTTTACCAAAAATGATTGTATAATGTCTACTTGTGTCTCTCATACTGAAGATAAACTGACTTTAGGACCCAGCGGAACAGCTCATCCGCTCCAAATAGAGCTATAATGCTGTGTTCACACCAAACGCGAATAGAGCGTCAAAATCGCGTCTACTGTGTCTCGTTGGACGCTTGAACATTTTGAATTCATTCGTGCGTCCACTGTGAATTGGACGCCCGTATAAATCGAGCGTTTGAAGCGAAATAGACGCGCGTTCAAGGCGCTCCTGGAGAATAATGTCATAAAACACCACTCTGCCTCTTTTCATTTTCGTTAAAAATATATATTAAACATTAATAGCCACACAAATGTGGTCCAGGCAACTCCTACAGTATCTTCACTGTATGTATATTCAAATATCCTTAAAAAATAAAGTTATGAAACTTCTCTTTGCCCTCAGTCAAAACGATATGGCAGACAACAAATGATGATTCATGAGAGCAAAGATCGGCCGTTAGATCCACACAAGATGAACCAGTACAGGCCATCAGAGCCAGCGGCAGACGGCAGAAGGACTGGCCGAGGAAAGGCTGCTCTCGCTGGGGTTAATGAGCGCTGAGCGCCGCTGATCCACTGGAGCTCACAACTACACAAACACAAGATAATTTTTTTAAATAGCCGCTCTCTTTATAAATAAACCACCGATTTGAGCTTTAAACTACATTATCACCTGAAAAAGTCTTAAAATTACAGTTTGTGACACAATAGTTGTATTTTTAAATTATGCAGGGTTTCTCATCACGTCACTTCACCACGTGACAGCAGCGAGCAGGCTCCTGATTGGTTAACGCGCCGCGAATTGATGCCAAAGTAAAAAAATTCAACTCTGGCGTCAGACGCAAACTGGATGCGCGAATGAGGCGGAAACGCGTCTATCGCGCTGCACGAGAAGCGTCTACCAGGACCTCCAGATGCACGTCAACGCTCCTTTCCATTGATTTAACATCGAAATCACTCACTCCTGACCTGACGCTCTATTCGCGTTTGGTGTGAACGCAGCATTAGACATGAAATATCATCTTATATTATTATTTTTCCACAAGAGGTCGGCAGAGACACCCAATGTGAGATATATTGAGCTGAATTAAAAGGGTTATGTATGAAATTGTGAGTTATCTTGAATTTAAGTTGAAAGAATGTGAAGAATGTGATTAAATTATGATTTATTTATTGATAAATGTAGTAATTTAAAGGAAAATATATTTTTTTAATTCATCAAAATGAAATTAAATAAGCTTTCTGTACAAAAAAATAAGTATAATTTTAGGGCTTCGGGTCATTTTTCCCCACGAAGGAATGATGAGGGTTAATGATTGCAGAAATATTTTATGTTTAACAGGTTATTTCTGTTTTTTTCCCCTAGTAGTACAGTTTTGTTACGAGCACGTCCCGCACGGGAAAGACTAGAGGGGATAGCTACGGCCACTGGGCATGCGCACACAATATGTCATTTATTTACTGTATTTGCATTATTGTGGGTTTAGGGTTGGGGTCGGTGTAGGCGTTAATAAAACACATCTGGTAAGTAGCACATTTATTTATTGTTATTTTATGGTGAGATTTTGCCTCACTTCCGACCGTTGCTGTACCCCTTCTAGCCAAAATTCTTCTTCTCTGTTTTTGGTGTATTGCTGTGGCAGAATTACAGCGCCACACACTGGTCTGGCATGTGTACTACTACATCGTTTTGAGTCGGTTTCAGTGGTTTAGTGTACGGAGATATTTCTTGAGACGAGAAAAAAAAGATTGGATAGGGAAAGCTCTAGCTTCGTGTGGATGTGGCCTCAATTAATAAAAATGTTATCAAAATCAAAACAATTAAATCTAAATAAAATAATTCAAACTAAATCCATTAAAATGATCTCATAATGGGAACCCCTAAAAGGTTCTGTATAGTGCCTGAAAGAACCATTTCATTTTATATTTTGAAGATTAAATGTTTTACTATATATAGCCTACTATTGTAACGTTGTGTGTGTGTGTGTGTGTGTGTGTGTGTGTGTGTGTGTGTGTGTGTGTGTGTGTGTGTGTGTGTGTGTGTGTGTGTGTGTGTGTGTGTTCTAGGCCTGGTTCCCTCGAGCAAGGCGAGTGCCAGTTATGTGCTCCGGCGGAAGGGCGGCGGGAACGCTGTGGTCATTGCAGTTGGCGGCGCTCCTGAGGCTTTGGATGCCCATCCTGGTGAACACATCGTTCATCTAGCCGATAAGAAGGGCTTCATTAAGCTTGCGATAGAGCATGGGTGAGCAGAAGCTTTTTCCTGATCTGTGAGTGGCATAAAAGGCCATCGCAGACTCTCATCGTATCTGTGCCAGTTAGTCCTCGCCAGACACTTCTCTTGAGCAACATTTCTGAAATACAAGCTTGTGCAAGCACTGAGTTTATGAAAGACTCTGTGACCCACGCTAAAGAGTTTGATTAAGGGATTGTACATGGTATAAAAGTTATAACTATTGCACTTATCTCTGTTTCTGATATAAGATCTTTTTAATATTTTAAATCTAAACTCAAATGAGTCTGTTTCATTATTCCATTTCTTGTTAGGGTTTATTTTGTAATAATGATTGCATGCATTATCTCTTATTTTCTCACTTTCTGTGCACACACTCAAAAAAATGCGATTAACCCAGCGATTGGGTTGTTTTAACCCAGCAATTGGTTGTTTCAACCCTGCGATTGAGTTGTTTTAACCCAGCAATTGAGTTGTTTTAAGCCAGCGATTGGGTTGTTTTAACCCAGCAATTGGTTGTTTCAACCCTGCGATTGAGTTGTTTTAACCCAGCAATTGAGTTGTTTTAATCCAGCGATTGGGTTGTTTTAACCCAGCGATTGGGTTGTTTTAAGCCAGCGATTGGGTTGTTTTAAACCAGCAATAGGGTTGTTTTAACCCAGCAATTGAGTTGTTTTAACCCAGCAATTGAGTTGTTTTAACCCAGCCATTGAGTTGTTTTAACCCAGCAATTGAGTTGTTTTAACCCAGCAATTGAGTTGTTTTAATCCAGCGATTGGGTTGTTTTAACCCAGCGATTGAGTTGTTTTAAGCCAGTGATTGGGTTGTTTTAACCCAGCAATTGAGTTGTTTTAATCCAGCGATTGGGTTGTTTTAACCCAGCAATTGAGTTGTTTTAACCCAGCAATTGAGTTGTTTTAATCCAGCGATTGGGTTGTTTTAACTCAGCGATTGGGTTGTTTTAAGCCAGCGATTGGGTTGTTTTAACCCAGCAATTGAGTTGTTTTAATCCAGCGATTGGGTTGTTTTAACTCAGCAATTGAGTTGTTTTAACCCAGCGATTGGGTTGTTTTAACCCAGCAATTGAGTTGTTTTAACCCAGCAATTGGGTTGTTTTAACCCAGCGCTTGAGTTGTTTTAACCCAGCGATTGGGTTGTTTTAACCCAGAAATTGAGTTGTTTTAACCCAGCAATTGGGTTGTTTTAACCCAGCAATTGGGTTGTTTTAACCCAGCAATTGAGTTGTTTTAACCCAGCAATTGGGTTGTTTTAACCCAGCAATTGAGTTGTTTTAACTCAGCGATTGGGTTGTTTTAACCCAGCAATTGAGTTGTTTTAACCTTGCGATTGGGTTGTTTTAACCCAGCGATTGGGTTGTTTTAACCCAGCGATTGGGTTGTTTTAACCCAGCGATTGGGTTGTTTTAACCCAGCGATTGGGTTGTTTTAACCCAGCGATTGGGTTGTTTTAACCCAGCGATTGAGTTTCTTTTAACCCAGCAATTGGGTTGTTTTAACCCAGCGATTGGGTTGTTTTAACCCAGTGACAGCCCAGCGATTGGGTTGTTTTAACCCAGTGATTGGGTTGTTTTAAGCAAACATTTAACCCAACCACTGGGTTTAAACAACCCAATTGCTGGGTTAGTCCATTTTCAACCCAACTTGGGTTATTTTTAACCCTGCATTTTTTTAGAGTGTATATTTATGAAAAAGAGCAAAGAATTTAGTTTAAAATCTATATATTTTATATCTCCTCCAGTGCAGATTTGGTCCCTATTTATTCGTTTGGAGAGAACGAGGTATTTGACCAGGTGCCGAACCCTCGGGGGACGTGGCTGCGATATATTCAAGAGCGTCTGCAGTGCATTATGGGCATTTCTCTGCCGCTCTTCCACGCGCGAGGGGTTTTCCAGTACAGCTTCGGCCTGATGCCCTACAGAAAGCCCATCAACACTGTTGGTAAGTGCCATCAAATGTGATCAATATCAGGTCAATGCTTAGGTGCAAATCACATGAATATTCTGAGCTAATATCTTTCTGTAGCCTAACCTAAACTGATGCAATGACCTCTCTCACTCTCTCACCCTTTATTTGCTGTACTGTACCAGTGCACAGTCTTATCTGTTACCACTTTTAGCCTACAGTAGCAGGTCCAATCCACTGCAACAACTGCTTCAAGCGTGATATTTGCTTTTTAGCAACTCTAGAGAAATGTCAAATCAGCAAACGTGAGGTGAATCGATTGTGGCTCACATATCTATCTACACTATATTGCCAGAAGTATTGGGACGCCTCTCCAAATCACTGAGTTCAGGTGTTCAATCCCTTCATGGCCACAGGTGTGTAAATCAAGTGTGTGTGTGTGTGTGTGTGTGTGTGTGTTCGCTTCTACACACATTAGTGAGAGAATGGGCCACTCTCAGGAGCGTGTGTGTGTGTGTGTGTGTGTGTGTGTTCGCTTCTACACACATTAGTGAGAGAATGGGCCACTCTCAGGAGCGTGTGTGTGTGTGTGTGTGTGTGTGTGTGTGTGTGTGTGTGTGTGTGTGTGTGTGTGTGTGTTCGCTTCTACACACATTAGTGAGAGAATGGGCCACTCTCAGGAGTGTGTGTGTGTGTGTGTGTGTTCGCTTCTACACACATTAGTGAGAGAATGGGCCGCTCTCAGGAGCGTGTGTGTGTGTGTGTGTGTGTTCGCTTCTACACACATTAGTGAGAGAATGAGCCACTATCAGGAGCGTGTGTGTGTGTGTGTGTGTGTGTGTGTGTGTGTGTGTGTTCGCTTCTACACACATTAGTGAGAGAATGAGCCACTCTCAGGAGCGTGTGTGTGTGTGTGTGTGTGTTCGCTTCTACACACATTAGTGAGAGAATGGGCCGCTCTCAGGAGCGTGAGTGTGTGTGTGTGTGTGTGTGTGTGTGTGTGTGTGTGTTCGCTTCTACACACATTAGTGAGAGAATGAGCCACTCTCAGGAGCGTGTGTGTGTGTGTGTGTGTGTTCGCTTCTACACACATTAGTGAGAGAATGGGCCGCTCTCAGGAGCGTGCGTGTGTGTGTGTGTGTGTGTGTGTGTTCGCTTCTACACACATTAGTGAGAGAATGGGCCGCTCTCAGGAGCGTGTGTGTGTGTGTGTGTGTGTGTGTGTTCGCTTCTACACACATTAGTGAGAGAATGGGCCGCTCTCAGGAGCGTGTGTGTGTGTGTGTGTGTGTGTGTGTGTGTGTTCGCTTCTACACACATTAGTGAGAGAATGGGCCGCTCTCAGGAGCATGTGTGTGTGTGTGTGTGTGTGTGTGTTCGCTTCTACACACATTAGTGAGAGAATGGGCCGCTCTCAGGAGCGTGTGTGTGTGTGTGTGTGTGTGTTCGCTTCTACACACATTAGTGAGAGAATGGGCCGCTCTCAGGAGCGTGTGTGTGTGTGTGTGTGTGTGTGTGTGTTCGCTTCTACACACATTAGTGAGAGAATGGGCCGCTCTCAGGAGCGTGTGTGTGTGTGTTCGCTTCTACACACATTAGTGAGAGAATGGGCCGCTCTCAGGAGCGTGTGTGTGTGTGTGTGTGTGTGTGTGTGTGTGTGTTCGCTTCTACACACATTAGTGAGAGAATGGGCCGCTCTCAGGAGCGTGTGTGTGTGTGTGTGTGTGTGTGTGTGTGTGTTCGCTTCTACACACATTAGTGAGAGAATGGGCCGCTCTCAGGAGTGTGTGTGTGTGTGTGTGTGTTCGCTTCTACACACATTAGTGAGAGAATGGGCCGCTCTCAGGAGCTCAGAGAACTCAAGCGTGGGGCCGTGATTGGTGGACACCTGTGCAATAAGTCCAAATATTATACTAAATATTCCACGCTCAACTGTTAGTGGGATTATAACAAAGTGGAAGCGATTGGGAACAACAGCAACTCAGCCACAAAGTGAAATCACAGAGCGGGGTCAGCGCATGCTGAGGGTCACAGAAGTCAAGAGCTCCAGACCTCCAAACTTCTGTGGCCTTCAGATGAGCTCAAGAACAGTGTGTAGAGCTTCATGGAATGGGTTTCCATGGCCGAGCAGCTCATCCAAGCCTAACATCACCAAGTGCAATGCAAAGTGTGGGATGCAGTGGGGTAAAGCGCGCCGCCACTGGACTCAAGAGCAGTGGAGACGTGTTCTCTGAGTGACCAATCACGCTTCTCTGTCTGACAATCCCATGGACGAGTCTGGGTTTGGCGTTTGCCAGGAGAACTGGACTTGCCTGACTGCATTGTGTCAAGTGTAAAGTTTGGTGGAGGGGGGATTATGGGGTTGTTTTTCTGGGCTTGGCCCCTTAGGTCCAGTGAAAGGAACTCTTAATGCTCCACCAAGACATTTTGGACAATTTCATGCTCCCAACTTTGTGGGAACAGTTTTGGGACGGCCTCTTCCTGTCCCATCATGACTGACCAGTGCACAAAGCGTCTCCATAAAGACATGGATGAGTGAGTTTGGTGTGGAGGAACTTGAGTCCTGACCTCAACCCGATAGAACAGCTTTGGGATGAATTAGAGCGGAGACTGAGAGCCAGGCCTTCTCGTCCAACATCAGTGCCTGACCTCACACATGCGCTTCTAGAAGAATCCCCATAAACACACTCCTAAACCTTGAGGAAAGAAGAGCTGAAGCTGTTAGAGCTGTGAAGGGTGGGCCGACTCCATATTAAACCCTACGGATTAGGAATGGGATGGCATTAAAGCTCATGTGTATGTAACACTGCATGAAAAGTGGGATTTTCGACCCCATAAACGCCTGTATACTCCTGGAAATCTCCCTAATTTTCGGCAGTTTTCGACAATTTAGAGGCAGCGAACGTCGCGTTCGTCTGTGCCACAAATTGTCGTAAACGAACCATGACGTAGGTGGAGATTCATTTATAAGCATACAGCTGTTCATTCAAAGAAAGGGCTTCATTTATAAAACACAGCGGTTTACTCAAAGAAAGAGCTTTATTGTTAAACACACAACTATGTACAGTGCAGCAGTAATGTCTCGTAATGTAATGTAAAGTTCGTCGAGCTCCAGGCTGCGAGAGGGCGGTGGCCGCACAATCCATCCAGACACCCCGTCAACAAAGCCGTCTTCCTCCTCAGACATGAGTTCAATGGTCGCGGACTTCCAAACGTCCACCTCATCCAGCACACTCTCGCTTCCAGCAACTGTAATACAATCCATAAAGACAATAAGCAACCTGAAAAATACTCACATTGACAAAAAACGGATCTAATATAATAAATCTTACCCTTTTTCTTCTTGATCGACTCCGAGCTAACTTCGCAGTTTCAGGTTGTTTGTATCTGAAGCTCCGGCGTGTCGATTCATAATACGTCTTACAGGCAGCTGGAAAACAATTACATGAGACTGGTATTAATAAAAACAGTCACGGTAAAATTAAACAAGGAATGAGAAACACATTAGAAGTTACTTACACACAATTTCGTCATGATCAGCGGTTAAATCTGGACTCGCGGAAATCGCTCCAAGCAGATAAGAGCTCACGGCTTCGTTATGAGGCGAGGATAGTCTGTGTAAACAAAATGTGCAGTTTTAAGCTCGGATCTATTAACGCATCCATTTCCTTATACAGCTGAATAAAAGCATATTCTTTAAATCGTAACGTTACATTACCTGCAGTTTGCCTCAGAGTTATGAAGACGAAGACAGCCTCCTGAAAATGAGTCCAAAAAGTTCGTCGCGTCCATGCAGAGATTGAGTTGAAGACGGCGTCCTGTCATAGTTGATCACGAAAAAGGAAAGCAGCAAAAAACATAAAAAAATAGTTTAAAGCTCGTCTTCTACGCGTCATGGCCATGACCTCGACCTCGCACCTCATTGGACTAGGGCTCTGATATGGAACGCGCCCGGGGCCAAATCTCTTTATACGAAACGCGTGACTTATGATCGTTTCAACCTTCAACACGCCCTGTTTTCCGCTTCACGCACAGTTTTAACATGTTAAGAAGACACATTTGAACGTGTTTCTTAACGCGCACATTCTGTACATGTCGAAGTGTAATATTTTTTTTTTAAAGCAGACTTACCTTTAGATGTAGCCTAGGCTACATACATATTAATATAAGATATTAATTAATTGCTTAACTGACTACTGTGCTAGAGTAAAGTAGCCTAATGTTACAATGTATATTAAGTAAATGCTTAATATTATACAATTATTATAATTTATCTATATGGGTTATTGTTTGTTTTTTAAAGTTAGGCTATATATAATTTCTAAATGTATAGGCTAATTTACACAGCACATATTTATAACTGAAAAAACACACCACTTTATTCACTTTCACATAATAATGTTTTTGTAATTTGGTGTTTAGTTTGTTGTATAGTTTGTTTATACTGTTCTGTCTCTGTTTTGTTTCCAGGAACATCTGATGAGTGCTATAATAAAATGACTTCATTATATTTAAAATATGTTTTGATATTCATTTTATTTATATTATTAATATTTTATTTACCCATAAACGTGTCTTTAGGAAGCCATAAGTTATAGAGACAAGAATAACTTTTGCCATTTAAATGCCACATTCATTTACTGAGGACCCATACAGCCAATGATCATGTGTGAAAACACATACATAAATTGATCACTTAGAAATCAAAACTAAGGTTTGAGAAAGAAAGAATATGCATACAACAAAATATATTGTTTCATAGCAGCTTCAGTAACAAGTTCAAAACAAATTCTGCTGTAAACCGGCTCTAACAAGCCAATATATTGTCAATATTCAGCTCAAGTGACTTCAGTGTTGATTCAGTTCAGTTGATTTCAGTTCAACTGTAAATTCCTCAGTTGTGCATTGTGTAGTTAGATATATGCAAAAACAACATTTTTGGAAATAGTTAAAATAGTTTTGCACAAAGTGTTGCTTTTGCAAGAGATGTCTGATGTTTTGTGTGTAGAGTTACAAGAAATGGAGCCATATTTTCAGAAATTGTGTGTAAGCAATTAGATAAAACTGTAAATGAATCCAGTTTATTTTAGTTCAGGACTCATAGTCCTGGTGTTAGTAATCTGTGCTTAAACTTTGTTCCAGGCAACAATTTTTAAACTCACGATTAAATAGATTAAGGCCTACTCTTAGCATAATTTAAACCCTGTCCAGGAAACCACCTCTTGAAAATCTGCATTGATAATTCATAAAATGTTGTGTGAGCTCAATTTAAAATGACAATTACAGAAAAACACAATCTGACTTAACTATAAACACACAAACTTGTACTTTTCACATTTATGATTAATAGCCATTTAAAAAAATCATTCACAGTGCAGGGTGGAAAAATTAATGTTGGTATGTAAACTGTATGCTTTACTTGATTTATTTGTGTGCTTTGGTTCATTGTCTTGTTGCATCACATAACCTCTCTAAAGGTTGAAGACATGAACTGCTGTCCTGTATTTTTTTATTTTTTTTACATAACATTGGTTATTGCTAATGACATACAGAGTAATTAATCTACACTGTGAGCCCGGACAAGTTGAATCTACTTAAAAAATTGGAGCAAACTGGTTGCCCTATAAATTTAGTAATGTGTACTAAAACGAACTTAAATTTAAGTTAACATTTTAACTTAAACTTTAAACTTGTTTTAGTCAAAAAAATTCAGAACCTAGATAAAACTCCCCCTGCTGCTACTCTGATTTGCATTTGTGTAGCTCACAGCATGTTCATTTACATGATAAAGCCTCCCCTAGAATTAAGGGGAGGGGGGGGTCATGGGGGGAAAACTGCCAAGCAAGGTCCACGTCAATTTCTGACAATTTACGGCAGTTTTCGGTGTTGCCTGCAAATTGCCGTGCACAGTCGTAAACCTGAAGTTTCACGGCAATCTACAGTGTCACATACTGACGAAAATCCCACTTTTCATGCAGTGTAAAGGCAGGCGTCCCAAAACTTTTGGCAATATAGTGTGTCTATCTCTCTATCTATCTGTCTGTCCATTTCAACACATGCTTTCAAAAATCACTTCACCTTTGTTTGTCAGTTATGAAGCTAACATGTGAATTGTCTTCTTCAAGTGGGTAGGCCGATCCCAGTAGAGAAAAACGAGAAGCCAACAGCAGAAGAGCTGGATGTGTTTCACCAGCGCTATATGGATGAACTCGCTCGGCTGTTCGAGGAACACAAAGGAAATTATGGAGTGCCTGAAGACACTCACCTGGAGTTCCAGTGAGAGTATCACTGAAGCCATTCAGAGTGTGTGTGTGTGTGTGTGTTTGAGAGAGAGAGAGAGAGAGAGAGAGAGAGAGAGATACAGAAAGACAGTGTGTATGTGTGGTTTAGTGGTGCATTTAAAACAGTTGTTTTGCTATATAATATCAGTTGTTGAAAATAATATCGGCATTCTGTTTTCCTGATAAATGACAACATTACAGTTACAATCATTTGGCTATACTTTAATTTGTAATTTACAGTAGTTCATGCTGTTAAACATAGCAAAATGTTTTTTTGATGTAAATTCAAATTTATATGCTTCATGTTTTACATTTTTTATCATTCGCTTTGGCACATTTTTCAAAACAGTCTTAACATTTTCTAAACTGTAAGTGCAATAATCACAGCTAAATGTAGTAACTCACCCGAAACATTTCATTCATGCTTCAAAATCTAGTTATAATGTCAGTAAATTGGCCAATGCCACCAAAATAATAAGTGTTTTTGTCTTTTTGTGAGTTTTTCATGTTTCACTGTTTCATGTTTTTTCACCATGGAGATATTTGTTGTATACAAATGTCATGTTTTTTTGGTTGACAGGACAAGCTACTGCTTTCTTTACAATACAAGAATGTCATTATTGTCTGTGTATCATAGTGTTGTAGTACTCGAGACCGGTCTTAAGACCATTTTTTGATGGTCTTGGTCTTGTCTCGGTCTCGACTGCATTTCTCCTCGGTCTTGTCTTGGTCTCAGACTTAGAGGATTCGGGATTTTATCTCAAGACCAGTCAAGAGCACAACTGCTGGGATATCACTAAATCACCGGTGCATTGTCTGATTTAACATCATTAATGTGATTTGATGTAAAACTTACAGCTTAAAATGCAATCAATAACTTCTTTGTAATGTTATTTTTTTTGTTGCTGTGCTGCCGGGTTCAAAATCAATGCAGCATTGTCTCAAAAATGGCCAAAATTGATATAAATGCCCACAAAATTCTGAGATTTCATCTTTTTTATAACATAGAATATAATTAAGCAATATCACAAGAGCAAGAGAGCTGTTTCATGAATATAATCGTGATTGCAAATGATATTGATTCATACAAACGTTCAATAAACAATAAGTTCATATTAAATGACATTTTAAACTGTGTCTTTGCTAATCGGCAACGTTTCGTTATTAAATGAATCAGCTGCTTTGAACAAATCGGTTGAATAAATGATTCCGTGACTGATCAATAATGTTAATTTTAATGTTAAATTAATCTGAACATTATTTGTGCTGGTGTTATTATGCCAATTCAGATGCAACTTCTGTGCCATGAATTTTATTGTCAGTGATTTGATTGGTAACAGCGCTATAGTGTCTAATTGTATTTATTCATTAAATATAAGTCATTTCTCAGACAGTATGGAGCTTTTAGATGAATTTTAGGAGTTTTGGTCTTGGTCTCAACCCCACAAAGTCGCTGGTCTTGGTCTCGGTTTAGGTGGTCTTGACTACAACACTGTAGGTAAACATTTACTGGGAAAAGTCAATAGAAAACACACTCTGTCTGTCTTCCCCTAACACCACACACTCTCGCATATCTCCCTATTGCAACTGTGCATATTCAGTTTACATGTATAGCTCATTTATACAAAATGTACTGTATGAATACAAACGTCAGGTATTTATGGAATATATGCATCAGAGTCTCTGAATGTGACACAGAGCCACGAACGTTTCTCCACTGAATCCCAAACGCAGTCTATGGCCATTACAACATGTAAGACAAAGTTAAGATGGAAGTCGTTCATCTGATGATGTAAAATATGAAAATATACAACCCCAAATCAGAAAAAGTTGGGACAGTTGGGAAAACTCAAAGAAAAAAAAAAAAGCGATTTCTAAATTTACTTTGACTTGTATTTCATTGCAGACAATATGAACACAAAATATTTCATGTTTTGTCTGGTCAACTTCATGTCATTTGTAAATATGCATCCTTTCCTGTCATTCAGACCTGCAACACATTTCAAAAAAAGTTGGAACAGGAGAAATTTTGGGCTAGTAATGAGGTAAAATGGTTAAATAATGATGTGATTTGAAACAGGTGATGTCAACAGGTGATTGTAATTATGATTTGGTACAAAAGCAGCATCCAAGAAAGGTCTAATCCTTTAGGAGCAAAGATGGGCCGAGGATCACCAGTTTGCCAACAAATACGTGAGAAAATTATTGAAATGTTTAAAAACAATGTTCCTCAAAGAAAGATAGGAAGAGATTTGGATATTTCACATTCAACAGTGCATAACATAATTAAAAGATTCAAGGAATCTGGAGGAATTTCAGTGCGTAAAGGACAAGGGCGCAAGCCTAAGCTGAACAACCGTGATCTCCGATCCCTCAGGCGGCACTGCATCAAGAATCGTCATTCATCTAGAAGCGATATCACCACATGGGCTCAGGACTACTTTGGCAAACCATTGTCAAGTACCACAATACGTAGTTACATCCACAAATGCCAGTTAAAACTGTACTGTGTCAAAAGGAAGCCCTATGTTAACAGTGTCCAGAAGCGCCGTCGACTTCTCTGGGCTCGGAGGCGTCTGGGATGGACCATCACACAGTGGAAACGTGTACTGTGGTCAGATGAATCAGTATTTCAGGTATTTTTGGGAGGAATGGATGCCGTGTAGCCTGGTTAAAACCAGACCATTCTCAGTAGTAACTGAGTTATGGTCTGGCAAAGCTTCATAGACAAATCATTTCCAAAGGGGCGTCACCAACGGGCGTCGCTCAAATGCCTCTCGGCGCAATTGGATAGACCTAAAACCAATCAGAGCGATGAGGGAGATGACGTATGCAGAGCGACGGAGAAACATCTGACTGGCCGTTTCTCAATATGCGTACTTGTCTGTACTTGTGTTCTCAAATAGGAAATGTCCCCGGTTTCCATTTCAGAAATCTGGTCACCTTACCTAAACCACATATTAATGTTTAATATATTATTTTTAAAATGTAAACGAAAAGAGGCAGGGTGTTTCATACTTCGTTTTATTATAAATATATAAGATAATCAATATAGGCCTAACTACGCGTTGCCTGAACCACATTCGTGTGGCTATTATTATGTTTAATTTTATTTTTTTTATGAAATGAGGAAGTGGTGTTTTATGACATATTTCGTACGCAAACTTCTGACTTGCATCCATGACTTGCAAAGTTTGACTCCGGAGAACGAACTCCCGAGGACGGGAGGACACTAGTCCGCCTACTATGCTCTTGACAGTATCACTCAGTATATATTTGTATATGTAGTGCAGGCAATGCATATTATCTTCAATGCATGTTTATAACAAAACGAAATATAAAAAACCCAGCCTCTTTTCGTTTACATTTAAAACACACACACACATATAATATAGGCATAATATAGGCTATGATTATCACTGTAATACATTAAATAAGACACAAAACACAACCCAGTCTCTTTTTGTTAAATGTCAGTTTATGTGTGATCATCAATAGCAATTATAAAAGTATAAGTAAAAGGTATAAGAAGCTATACAATAAATAAAGCAATTCAGTCAAAGTCAGCGCTAGGAGACTACAACGGTAAAGTTTAATAATCTTAAAAATATAAAGTTATGAAACTTCACTGTGCCCTCAGACAAAACGATCTGTCTAGGAACAAATTATAGATTAATGAGAGCAAAGATCAGCCGTTAGATCTACACAAGACGAGACGGTTTAACCACTACAGAGACATCAGAGCCAGCGGCAGACGGCAGAAGGACTGTCCGAGGAAAGGCGCCTCTCGTGGGGTTAATGATCGATTGAGCGCCGCTGAACCACTGGAGCTCACAACTCCGAAAACGGCAGATCAAATTTTAAAAAAGGCGCTCTATTTATAAATAAACCACAGATTTGAGCTTTAAACAACTTCATTCACGCCTGAAAAGGACTTAAAACTATATTTTGTAAAACATTAACACTACCAGAGGGCTCTCGCTAAGACCCATTCATTTAGCCACCAAAGGGCCAAGCTGGTATCAGACTTTTGCCGAATCCAGTCGGTAAGACAGCGATAACATCTTTTTTAGATATGAAGGCTTCGAGTGTTGTTCTTTGCTCGGGTTTTAACGAAAAGGAAAAGTTTAAATCGCTTAAAACAGACGCGATAGTGGATTCGAACGAGTGATGCTCCACAGCAGCGGCAAATCTGCTTCAACGTCGCTGCGCTGTCGTCATCATGTAAAGCCCGCCCCAACGTTTCTAATTGGTGCCGCGATTTCTAGAGATTAGAAATGGGCTTGAATGGGCTCTTTGCCAGACTACTTGCAGAGCAAATCTAAATTTGCCGGAAGTTGTCTGGGTTTTCCCAGGCTAGACGCTGTGTGCTCCGGACCAAAGAAGAAAAGGATCATCCAGACTGTTACCAGCAACAAGTCCAAAAGCCAGGGTATGTCATGGTATGGGGTTGTGTCAGTGCCCTTGGCAAAGGTAACTTGCACTTCTGTGAAGGCACCATTAATGCTGAAAAGTACATAGAGATTTTGGAGCATAATATGCTGCCTTCAAGAAGACATCTTTTCCAGGGACGTCCATGCATATTTCAACAAGACAATGCAAAATCACATTCTGCACACATTACAAAGTCCTGGCTGCGGAGGAAGAGGGTACGGGTACTTGACTGTCTCCAATAGAGAATGTGTGGCGCATTTTGAAGCGCAAAATGCGACAACGAAGACCCCGTACTGTTGCCCACCTTAAGACTTGTTTGCAGGAAGAATGGGACAAAATTACACCTGAAACACTTCATCACTTGGTGTCTTCAGTCCCTAAACGTCTTTTAAGTGTTGTGAAAAGGAATGGCAACACTACAAAGTGGAAAATGCTTTACTGTCCCAACTTTTTTTGAAATGTGTTGCAGGTCTGAATGACAGGAAAGGATGCATATTTACAAATGACATGAAGTCGACCAGACAAAACATGAAATATTTTGTGTTCATATTGTCTGCAATGAAATACAAGTCAAAGTAAATTTAGAAATCACTTCTCTTTTTTTTATTTGCGTTTTCCATACTGTCCCAACTTTTTCTGATTTGGGGTTGTAGACAGAAAAAGGCATCCCTGTCCCATGAGGCTATTCGTGTCCTCTGGGATGGCTTGGGTCAAAGCTTGCACCATCCAGTTTCACAACGCATGCTGGTTCAGACTTGCTCATGCCAAAAAGGACACATTTCTTCACAACCAGGTTGACTCCGCACGCAATGACCACAGGGTGACCATTGCAGACATGCACACGCACAAGAAACAGTGCCAGAGAAGACATCACATTTGAAGGTCGGCATTGGACAACGGCTGCTATGAAGATATGGAAGACATCGAGTCGTTAAACTGTCCGGTTGCTGTGTCATTGGTTCAAATATAGTGCAAATATGAAACGCATGAGGATATTGGGTCGGAGGTAAACCCTTGACAGAGTAAAATAGGTCTCATTGGTGAATGGTGGGTTTAGAGGGGAGGTAAGGGGGTGTTTCACCTGGAACCGTCGGCTAGATTGACAAACTGGACATGCACTGAATAACCTGAGGAGCTATTTAAAGATGCCTGAAGGTACACGCAGGATCATTGCTTAAATTCAAACGGCCTGGGGCAAAGGTTTTCAGAGTCGAATACAAGAATACAAGTTGTTTACGTACATGTATGTGTGCTTTTAACCTAGTTTCTATTTCCAAAAATCAATCATTTTTAATCCTGTTGATCACCAAAATGACATATTTAAATGCCTTAAACAGCTTGACTGTAACTCCACACCCTTGCCTCATTTAGTATACGTGGATTCATGAATATGCAAATGAGCCCCGCCTCCACTCGCTCAACTTTCCTCAAGTTACTGTAGTAAACGCTGCTCAATGGTGTCGCTCTTTACCACGTCAGACACATAACGCTCATTAATATGATTAGCCTTTGGCTTGACTACGCTATCAAACAGCTAATAATGTGTTGCTAATGTTACACAAACCATGTTCCCGTTCGCCATCTCAGTCTCAGCATCCTTAGAAACGTCAGTGGAGAAAGGCATATAGTTCATCATAAGATCGTAATATACATTAAATACATAATTCACACGCTATATTGATAAATGTACATGATTTTTCATATCAACAGACGAATATATCGTGATAACCTGCTTCTCTTGAGACTCCAGAGAATAGTTAATGATATGCTTAAGCCCCGCCCACATGTGACGTGATTGGTTATAAGGTAGTTTGTGCCGTCAGAAACACCAGCGATTTCAAACCGTGTTTTTTAGACTGTCTTTGGTTCATATTAAAAACACCACAGACATATAAAATTAAAATTGAATTCTGTCCTCCTATATGCCAAAATATGCTTCAAAACATACAAAAAATGGCCAAAAATGTCAAATAAATATATGAGTGAAATGTTCAATGTAGCTAGTATACTAGTGTGTGTGTGTGTGTATATTGCCAAATAATCCAAAACCATTATAAAATAATTTAACATAACATAATTTTTTCCTCATATTAAAATTTTTTGCACCATCCCCATGTCTCTTTCGAGGCCAGTGGTCTAATAGCAGAGATAGTTGCTCTTAATGAGAGTTTCTCAGGTATCTGCATTATAACCACTGTACATGTAATCTCATGTGTGCATAGGTCCTCCGTGTGTGTGGAGGCGTGTGTGTGTCTACAAACATGTGGAATTATTGAGACACTGTGGAATTTGTGTATTTTAAGCCTATTATGATCCTCAGTTTGGAGTTCAAGAACAACAGTTGTGTAACATACTGAGTAGTCTGAATAACATGAGTCTCCTATACGAATATATGAATGGTGAAAAGATTACATTGCACATCACATCTAGTGCAATATCACTTTTTAAAATTCTAATAATAAAGATTTTCTAGCTTAATCAAAATCTTGATATGAAAATCTGATATATTTTTGTGGAACAAAAGAGCAAAGTACAAGAAGACAAGAGGCGTCGTACACTTTTTATCATTTCAACAACACCTTATCTGCACTTGACACATAAAAACATACGTAAAACATTAGTAAACCCCAAAAGAAAGAAGAAAAACAATACACAAACATTATCCCTATATCTCGTTCACCTTCAGATAATAATACAAGATATTTGTGGCCCTGGAGCTCAACAGCAGTCCTGCGTCTCACGGGTATATCTGTGCCAACAATACATCACATGGGTCAAAATTATCCATTTTTCTTTTATGCCAAAATCATTAGGATATTAAGATCATGTTTCATGAAGATATTTTGTAAATTTCATACCGTAAATATATAAAAAATGTATTATTAGTAGTAATATGCATTGCTAAGGACTTCATTTGGACAACTTTAAAGGAGATTTTCTCAATATTAAGATGTTTTTGCACCCTCAGATTCCAGATTTTCAAATATTGTCCTATCCTAACAAACCATACATCAGTGGAAAGCTAATTTATTCAGCTGGTTTTGAGGTCCAGGGTCACATATGTTACTACACAATCATTTAGTGTAATCTGTAAATCAGAGCATCAATCAATGCCAACCGATGAGGGATTGTCAAATATAGATCAAGGTTCAAAGTCCAGCTGAATGATACAAGTGGACCTTTGGTATTGATACTGTACAAATTTACCGTCTAGACTAAATTTATTTCCTCATCCAAGTTGGCTGATGGCACACATTAAAAATTGCCATTATCTGTTTTACCTGCTGGGACATCTGGAATCAAACTCGTTCAAAATAGTAAAATATTCACAAACTTCAATACTTTAGAAACCCAAGCTGCTTGAAAGATTTGCAAATGATAATAATGGCTACTGTCTATTATATAAGCATACACATGTTTGAGCAGCTGAAGATCAGATAGTAATAACGGTGAGCGTTTGTCTCTGCCATCTGAGCGGTGGCCAAGAGAGGAACAGGGCAATGAAAGTCTCTGGCAGCAACACTGGCCTTGTGAAAAAGGAAAGAACATTATGAAACACCCGATGGGCCTGCCATACACTCGACGCAAGTGTGTTCTGCTGGTTTTTGACGCAGTTCTCATGTTCACGTCCAGCTCCACGGTGTTTAAGGGGGCTTTCACATCTCTAGTTCGGTTCATTTGGTCCGAACAAAGGGCATTTTTCAGCTTTTTTGGTTCCTTTTCACATAGATACACTCTAAAAAAAAAGTCTCGTAATCATAAGGGAACCTTTTTTAGTGCTATATAGCACCAATTTTGGTGCTTCAGTGGTTCTTCAGAGGTGCTATATAGCACCTTAGTCAAAGAACCGGTGAAGAACCTCTGAAGAACCGCTGAAGAACCGCTGAAGAACCACTGAAGCACCAAAATTGGTGCTATATAGTACTAAAAAAGGTTCCCCTATGATTACGAGCCAAGAACTATTTTTGGTGCCATATAGAACCTTTTTTTTTTTAGAGTGTATACATAATAAAGGCTAGATGTCTCGTCCGCGTGGCGTCCGCACCTGGCGGCCATCTTGTCACAGTCAGCTCGCTCACTCGTAACATTGTGTTTTAATGGTGTGTGTGCTTTTTAAATAACCATAACTTGCTCAATTTTCGACTGATTTTCAAACTGTTAGGTTTGTTATAAACGTCAGATATGTAGTTATGACACTGCATACTTATGAAAAATTATTCATAATTTGTTCAAGCATCCATAATTATAGCCACATTAATAATGTTTGTAAGAAACCAAACCATTTGTAAATCCGTCAAGATTTCAGTGAGATAAGAGTATTTGTGTTCAGATCACTCGCCTTGCATCAGAGCCCGCCAGAAAGCTTGCCTGTGACAAGATGGCCGCCGGTGATGACGTTAGAGACTCCGCCGTAAGACATCTAGCCTTTATTATGGATATCTATGCCTTTGCACACCACACTGATTGCTTTGGTCAGAACCAGTTGAAACTAACCAAAATGCAGTCACATGACAACATCCACATCACTCATAGGCCATGGCGTATTTCCTAAACTGCGACTGCGCGGGCTGGTTTTGTCCCTGGCCATAATCTATTACATTGTTTGTGTACACCACAATATTCAAACAATACTTTTCTATAATGAAGCGCGGATGCGGCTTGAAAACAACGTTCTAATGAACGGCAAATGTGTGATCAGGGGCATTGCTGGAGCTGCTATTGTGAGGAACTGAACATCACTGACCATTGACCAACACACACCTGCTCTAAAGACAATAGTGCAGTATGTGTGTGTTATTTAAAGAGTGTGTTAGTGATTTGAGCCTTTAGGAGGAGCACAACACACACACACTGATTATTACACACACAGGGACGCGCAGCAGCACACACACACACACACTGATTATTACACACGCAGGGACGTGCAGCAGCACACAAACACACACACACACACACACACACACACACACACACACACACTCTGATTATTACACACACAGGGACGCACAGCAGCACACACACACACACACACTCTGATTATTACACACGCAGGGACGTGCAGCAGCACACACACACACACACACACACACACACACACACTCTGATTATTACACACACAGGGACGCACAGGCAGCACACACATACACACACACTCTGATTATTACACACACAGGGACGCACAGCAGCACACACACACACACACACTCTGATTATTACACACACACAGGGACGCGCAGCAACACACACACACACACACATTTTTAAATATTAAAAATAAAAGGCTTCCTCTCTGGAGAAGTGTTCAGTCTCTCCTCATGTCAATAGTGAATCCTCTCATGGTGCAGCACAACTGGCTTTTAAAGGGAAAGGGAGACGAGACTCTGATTGGTTTATTGCACGTTACGCCCAAAACTCACCCATGACTCATTAAGAGACGAGGGACGACCCTTTTAGACCATGCAACCATTTTCCCCGTCGTCTGGCAGGCTTCTGTCTCTCACTAATTTCATATTTTTTCATCTTTCAGTTTCTTCTAGGGCTTATTGAAGTTTTCTATAATGACCTACAAAGCAGATTATTATTATTATTTACCCTCTGGTGCTCATCGGTCATTTTGGACTGAAATATTTTTGTTTTTAGAATTTTTTACCTCATCGGAACTGAGACTTGAGTTTTGGCACTTGCTATGTGAACACACACACACACACACACACACACACACACACACACACACACACACACACACACACACACACACACACACACACACACACACACACACACACACACACACACACACACACACACACACTCTGATTATTACACACACAGGGACGCACAGCAGCACACACACACACACACACTCTGATTATTACACACGCAGGGACGTGCAGCAGCACACACACACACACACACACACACACACACACACACACACACACACACTCTGATTATTACACACACAGGGACGCACAGGCAGCACACACATACACACACACTCTGATTATTACACACACAGGGACGCACAGCAGCACACACACACACACACACTCTGATTATTACACACACACAGGGACGCGCAGCAACACACACACACACACACATTTTTAAATATTAAAAATAAAAGGCTTCCTCTCTGGAGAAGTGTTCAGTCTCTCCTCATGTCAATAGTGAATCCTCTCATGGTGCAGCACAACTGGCTTTTAAAGGGAAAGGGAGACGAGACTCTGATTGGTTTATTGCACGTTACGCCCAAAACACACCCATGACTGATTAAGAGACGAGGGACGACCCTTTTAGACCATGCAACCATTTTCCCCGTCGTCTGGCAGGCTTCTGTCTCTCACTAATTTCATATTTTTTCATCTTTCAGTTTCTTCTAGGGCTTATTGAAGTTTTCTATAATGACCTACAAAGCAGATTATTATTATTATTTACCCTCTGGTGCTCATCGGTCATTTTGGACCGAAATATTTTTGTTTTTCGAATTTTTTACCTCATCGGAACTGAGACTTGAGTTTTGGCACTTGCTATGTGAACACACACACACACACACACACACACACACTCACACAGAAAATCATGGACATGATTTGAAAGGTTAAAAAATAGTCACACTTGTAAAAAATGAATGAGAGACGAATTTCATCCAGTGGAAGCGTTCGGTACTGCGCCCAAACAAAATCTCACTGAAAGCTAATTTTTTGAGATATCAAGCTCAAAACTTGTTTTGATTTTCTTGCAGTTTTAGAGGAACATAAATTTTATTTTTCATATAAAAATCTAAATTAGTATTTTTGTGCCTTTTTCATAACAACAAACATAAAATTCTGTAACTTTTTTAAATTTAGCTTTTTTTAAAAAACTTTTTTCACTTCAGCAAAATTATCCAAGTGTCATCTTTAAAAAGAGCTCAAACTTCAGTCTGTGCTGCAAAGATTCAAGATTTTTTACGTTGGAAATTTCATTTTCAGATCTACGCTCAAAAAGTGAATACATGGATTATAACTACAGCATTCATTTAATTTAGTACCATAAAATCCTCTAACAAATATAAAATATTTAAGGGACAATATGTAATTTTTCGCCACTAGAGGTCGCTTATTGAACACCTTGATTGGACGAAGCTTTTATTCTGCCAATCGAGCGCTTCTTCCGCTCGTGTGTGTGTGTGTGTGTGTGTGTGTGTGTGTGTGTGTGTGTGTGTGTGTGTGTGTGTGTGTAACGCAGCACTGTTCATATCACACACATGTGAGTGTGTTAAAGTGATGTTGTAACGCTACTCTGTGCGTTGGCTCGGCGCTACTATGAGACACTTGTTCACACTGTAGCATAGCTGTCAACCCTCCCGTTTTTTCCGGGTTTCTCACGTATTTTAGCTCTTTTCCCGCTGTCTTCCCGTTTTAGTATTTTCCCGTAAAATATCCCGTATTTTTACGTTCTGATTGTGTTAACTCAGAACACGCAACTATCTGGTTTAGTGCCAGAAGACGCGAATGAGAAGTCGCGCGCGCTGTGAGAAAATGTGTCTGTGCACTCATCCGAGAGCGCGCACACGTCTCTCAGCGCGCAAATATTGAGTTCTCTTTCAAGTCTTGCTCTTGAACGGACAAACTCACGCAAAAAGTATGTCAACATGTCCATATTGATGAGTATCCTAGCAGACATAGTCTGTATATGGCTTAAGTAAGCTTTATACAGTCCAGAAAAGACGACGCATTTCCGAGGTCTTAAAGGGCCAGTAGCCTTTACAGCTGTCTGTTTAATGTCAAACAACAAAAGACAAGGGCATCACTCACTGCTCTTGATTGAATAGCTTTTGTAAGTTTAATAGGATTAATCTTTAATTTATACAGTCAAATATGCAATGTTATTTTACATTTGATCAATTTCTGTACCTGAAAACTAATGTTAGACGTACCTGAAAAACCTGAAAAGCATAGTTTATTTTATTAGTATCTTTGCTCGATAGTATTTATTTGTGCTGCTGCTTGTATTTAAATGATTTGTTCTTATTATTTTCTGTTTTTTTATTTTACAGTAGTCCTTTTTTCCCTGAACATAGCAAATACTGAACCGTACCGAAACGGTGAACCTAAAACCGTGACACAAACCGAACCGTGAGCAATCTGTACCGTTACACCCCTAGCGTAACGTATGATAAAATGACTGAAAAAAGGTTGGGAAACACTGGCTTAGGCAACTATCGAAGAAGAAGAAGACAGTTGCAGCCGCGGGCGGGAGGAAGAGGGAAAAAGTAGCGGGAAGTAAACTTCAAGGAGAGTATAGTAGATGAGTGTGATGTACAATGATGGATCAGGACGCTGACGGCCAAAATCTAAATATTTTGTGTAGTTATAAACTCTTTAGACTCTTTTTTTTTAAGTTTGTGGGTAAGAATCGTGTAAAAAAAATCCCTTATTTTGTGGATGGATTCCGGGAAATCTCCCTTATTTTCAATGTTCAATGTTGACAGCTATGCACTGTAGTGAACGAGATTATATTAGGCGGTAAAACATGTAAAACATGTTACACGCGGTAAATCAAGAAAACCAGATTTACACAATAAGACCAACTGTGTTGAGCTGGAGAACAATCATTAGTTTCAGTCCATAAATGATCCAAACAGTGCCTAATAAAACACATCAGATATTAAAGCGGCGCTAGTGTTTCCATGGTTACTACAAAATATAACCGTAACGCGGGTGTGATGTCATTGATAGGCGAAAAATTGCTTATTTCTCTGGATTTAAACATTCTTGGAAACATTTGGTATATTGTATAATGTATACACAAGTCAACAAATAACACTGTTCTAGTGGTTTTGGGTATTTTAATCCAAAAATCGTACATATTGTGCCTTTAAATAAAAAACATCGAACTAAAATATAGTCCATTCATTTCATTGAAATACATTTTCCCCCCAGTCATTTCTGACAGCCAAAGACCACCAGAGGGTTAATATTAATATTAAAATATTCGGGTCTAGGGGTAGATTGAACCATGACAGGTATGAAATCGAGGCTGTGAGGGACTGGCAGTGTTTTCAATAGCAAAACCTGCATAAAACTCATAGATCACTGATAATTTCCACAGCTCAGGAGTTTTTGTCCACTGACATTTCTTGGAAAGATAGTTTTGTCAGTAGAACATCCCAAAACACATTAAATACAATTACAATATGTCTATCCCTCACAGCCTCGCTTTCATTCCCGTTAAAAAAAAAGATGTGAATAAGTTAAAATAGGCTATATGGAAAAAATAATATAAAGATAATAATGTTTGTTTTTATAAAGAGTGGACAATCAGTGTTGGTCAATAAGTATGGGGGAGGGGCTAAAGTATCCCCCCACCTGATTGGCTGTGCGCCCATACCCGGTCCAGTTTACCTTGACCAACCTTTAAAACCTCCAGATCAGATGAAGCGATAACCAGTCAGAGCCAAAGACAGAGCCGGAGAGTTGGCAGCCGCGGCCAGCTTGGCTATTATCAGGCAGAATCTGTTTTGCTGGAATTAAAAACTTCTTTGACAACGTCGTTGTTTGTGCCAGCGAAGGCGTTATAGTTTGATTGACAGCGCGTTGTTTACTCCTCCCTCAGAGGCGCTTAAATGACAGGCGCGCGCATGTGAGCTCGCGGTGACGCCAGTGCAGAGAGAGATGCTGTAGAGCAGCGAGAACTTCCACCAGCGAGATTTATTCGGTTTTATTCTGTTTTATTTCATATTCCTGACTTAACCATGAAGACCATACTCGCGGCATATTCCGGGGTCAAAAAGGGTAAGTAAAAAAAAAAAACATTGCTGTAAACTAGCCTAAAGAAATATTTTTTTCTTCTTCATATTTGTGTGTATAAATTTCCATATAGCCTATTTATATATTTCTAAATATGGAATAATTTATTCCATACCCTCCTGCGAACCAGAATTTTTTTTTCTTTTCATGTCATTACATCGTTTAGAGCATAAGATTTTCAAATAAAATTATATTTTTCATATATTACGCTGTCCTGTAGACACCAGGACTCATTTTTAATACACCAATCAATTTTAAGTTTTTAGGATTTTTTATTGCCTACCAAACTTTGTATAAAGATGATTCTCAACTATGTTATGAAATATATAACAGAATGATTTTTAATGCAATATTTTTGTAAAAGTGTTTTTTCCCTAATACACTGTATCTAATATGCATATTAATATGTTCTTGGGCCAACATGTAGCTAATGCAAAATGAAGTGTAATAATGGGAGTGGCAACATTTTCATAATAATATCTAATAATTCATAGGAATATTGAAATATAATTTCTTTCCCTATTCACTTGTTGTGTCTCCCTGTCTTACCTGATAAACATGTTTCGTAACAGAAAGTCATAATTTGATTTGAAACCCCATAAAATTTTTCCTGAGATGTTAATTTATGACAAACAACTCGTCAGATTTAAATGATAATTACAAAGTATGATCATATTTCAAGATTATACTCTGAAAAATGCCGGGTTAAAAATAACCCAAGTTGGGTCGAAAATGGATTAACCCAGCAATTGGGTTGTTTTAAGCAAACTTTTTACCCAACCGCTGGATTAAAACAACACAATTGCTGGGTTAGTCCATTTTCAACCCAACTTGGGTTATTTTTAACCCAGCATTTTTTAGAGTGAACAAGAGTGTTACATTTTATTGCTAAATTAATGCAGTTATTTTTAAAGACCAATGAGAAGTTGTCAAGTATTTGGTATCTCTGAAAAGCCCTGAATGTGCTCTTTACAGGACACCAAGACTTAAAAATGTGACTTGTGTGTTCTCAGAGAAATTCACTCAAATGTCACGTCCAGTACATGAGTCTGTTCCTGCGCCCCAGGAGGATATAATAGTTTTTGTGTAACAGAATCAGGTGATCATAGTTTAGACACTTGCGTGAGATTACACAGTCTCCCGTTCGGTGAATGAGCGGGATAAGAGTGTTACATGAGCATCGGTGTCTTATGTTTGTTGTTATTTTCAGTGTGTTAAGACGGGATTAAGTCGTCTCGTGATCTCAGTGATTCTAAGGGACGTGCTTTAGTTGCCTATTGATTGTGTAGTAACACTTTACTGAACACATTCACTATTAACTTTGCTTCAATAAACTCCTTATTTACAGTTAGTAAGGTAGTTTTGGTAATGTTTAAGTAGTTATTGGGTAGGTTTAAAGGGATAGTTCACCCAAAAATGATCTACTCGCCCTCAAGTTGTTCCAAACCCATGGGCGTCGGAGTCATGGTGTGTTTTTTTACGATCAATGATATTGGACCCACTCACTTTTATCGTCTGTTTACCTACCCCTAACCGATAAACACTTATTATTAAACACATTTAAACGCTTTATTTCTTCTTTTATTTTATTTTTTTAAATAAATGCCTTTCCGATCTGATATGTGATGGGAAGCGAGTTCGAACCTCGGGTCGATTTGCGTCAAAACTTATCCGTCTTACCCCTACACTATTCCCGCTCTCAATGATACGGTGATTTCCGTAATTTTGTCTTTCCCAACCAGATGTTTAGCAAACAAGGCGGTATATTTGTACTTAAAGCTGCACTATGTAACTTTTCCGTCCGCTAGAGGTCGCCTGTTCAAAACAAAGGCGTAGTTTGATGACGGCACATTTGAGCGCAGAATTTTGGGACATGTGGTCTTCAGCTCAGAATCGGAATAGGACTCGGGCAGAAATCATGTTGATGATGTGATTATTAACGTTACTGTAGCAGTGTTCATTTCGTTTTTTTCACTGACGAAAACGAGACGATAACCAAATAAAAACTAGTGTTGGATGACAAAAACTATTACGAAAATCTACTGTCATTTTCGTCAACAAATAAAAACGAGATGAAAATGTTAAGGAGGGTCGATTAGGGAAGAGATCCAGTCAGAACTGATGTCCTGTGTAATTTGAACATGCTGATCTAACCGCAGGAAAACACGGCTCACGCATCCCCAATCCAGCGCTCCAGAGCGGCTCACAATCAATGAACATTAGCGCACATTTATGCCAGGCAATTGTTTATGAACTAATGCGGATGAATAATGACAATGTTTACTTTATGATGATTATATAGTATGTGTTTTAGAGGCACAGCAGACATTTCAAAATAAGAGTCAATGTGTATTTCCAGCTTGTTTATCATTAAAAGTCACGCATTATATATTCGTTTTTGGTTACAAAATAAACTGTATTTAATTTAATTCCCATTTAATTTATAGTCAGGAGGAAAGACCAGTATTTGACACATATTCAATAAAGTATCAGTGTTATAATAGTTAAAGGGTTAGTTCACCCAAAAATGAAAATTCTGTCATTAATTACTCACCCTCATGTCGTTCGACACCCGTCAGACCTCCATTCATCTTCGAAACAGAAATGAAGATATTTTTAGTGTAAATCTGATGGCTCTGAAAGGCCTCCATTGGCTCAATGCACTTTACACTCTCAAGACCCTTAAAAGACACTAAAGACGTCGTTACAAAGTCCATCTCACTACAGTGGTTCTACAATAACTTTATGAAGCGACGAGAATAGTTTTTGTGCGCAAAAAAAACCTAAATAACGACTTATATAGTGATGACCAATTTCAAAATAATGCATCATGAAGCTTCAAAGCGTAATGAATCAGTGAGTCGAATCATGATTCGGATCGTGTGTCAAACCGCCAAACTGCTGAAATCACGTGACTTTGGCGATTCAAACCGCTGAATCGACTCACTGATTCATAACGCTTCGAAGCTTCATGATGCCTTGTTTTGAAATCGGTCATCATGATATAAGTCGTTATTTAGGGAGTTATTGAGTTTTGGCACTTGCTATGTGAACACACAAACACACACACACACACACACTCACACAGAAATGATATAAGTCGTTATTTTGAAAGTGTAAAGTGCATTGAGCCAATGGAGGCCTTTCTGAGCCATCGGATATCAACTAAAATATCTTCATTTGTGTTCCGAAGATGAACGAAGGTCTGACGGGTGTCAAACGACATGAGGGTGAGTAATTAATGACAGAATTTTCATTTTTGGGGGATCTAACCCTTTAACTAAAACCATTAAAAAAAACGTTGAAATTAAATAAATGTTAACTGAAATTAAAATAAATAAACAAACTGATGTCAAAATGTCAGTTCAAGTGACAGTCGGTTATGTAATGCTTAAATGCTTAATGTATTACAATTTAACTAAACTCATTAGATTCTAGGAGACTTAATCTACTGTAGATTTAGTCGACTAAAATCTTAAGATATTTAGTCGACTAAAACTAGACAAAAACTAAAAACAATTCAGGTGACTAAAATATGACTAAAACTAAATGGCATTTTAGTCAAAAGACTATGACTAAAAGTAAATAAAAATTTTCTGTCAAAATTAAAACTGTACTGTAGTCTGAAGCAGAGCAGAAGTGAGTGTTGTGGAGCTGAGGAACCGCTGGAGCGATTGTTAATAAGATAAACGCAACACACGCCTCGCGAGCAGCGGGACTTTTATTATGCCACAGTCGGCATTCCCACTTTTCCGGTCATGAGTGTGAGGTAACGCAGCTCTGCTGATCATATTACACACATCTGAGTGTGTTGATGATCGGATGGCGTTACTCTGTGTGTTCTCTCGCCGCTGCTATGACACTTGTTCACACTGCAGTGAGAGGAAAGCGTTTCTGCAGAATAAAAACGCAAACTAACGCAGATATGATGTCATCGACAGGCCACGCCTTCACACGTCCCGGTTCCTCGGGTCAAATAGCATCTCACGATTTACAAGTAGTTGGAAACATTTGGGATATTGTAAGTACTCAAATGAACTAAATATATAACACTGGCCTAGTGGTTTTGGAAATTTTACTGAAAAAGTTTTACATAGTGCACCTTTAATGTAAATGCCATCTAGACAGGACCCACCCATATTTGTTTTGCTTCCGACGGCCATGTCCAAACCTGTATGAGTTTCGCTCTCCTGCTAAATACCAATTGTGAGTTTACATCACGCATTTCTGACTTTATGGGCGTGTTTACACCTGGTCACTTCATGCGTTTACTCTGATAGTTATCCGATCGTGAAAAGAGGTGTAAATGGCCTCCGAAACGCATTCGAGACGGATTTAAGGAGGTGGTCTCATTCCAGACGAAACTGAACAAGTCTAAGTGCATCTGGTTGATGAAACCACATATGTAAATTGTACTCTTGTGGGTGTAGGAAGCAAAAAAAAAAAAAGTGGGTGTGTCCTCCCGAGATTTTTACTGAGTAGATGCAATTTACATTAAGTGCAAATAATCCACATGGTTTACTAAACATCTGGTTGGGACAAAATTACCAAAGTCACCAAATCATTACAGTGATGATAGTGTAGGGGTAAGACGCATGGCAGAAAGTTTTGACGCAAATCGACCAGAGGTTCAAACTCGCTCTACTCCCTTTTCCCATCACATATCTGATCGGAAAGGCATTTATTTTCAATAAAAATTAAGAAAACATTCGAAAGTGGAAATAATGCGTCTAACGTGTGTTTAATAATAAAGTGTTTATTGGTTTGGGGTAGGTGAACAGAATTGACCTATTAGTAAGCCCCTCCCCTCGAACGTAGATGAGCCAATGGCTGTTGAGTATCAGTTGCATGGCGACCGGAACTCGGACATCTTTAGGTTTCAGCACCATAGAGAAACATTGGAAAATACGAAGCTCTCATCAATTTAATAGTGTTTATGCTACAAAAAATGGTAAAATGATGTGCCAGGGGTACTGTAACACTGATTCCAGGTATCCTGAGAGGATTTTATGGTTGTTATACTCTCATTAAGTTACGATTAAAGTTAGTGAGTCCCTGCTAACATACAAACGGAAATAACTGTTCTCAGGTCGTGTTAACAGTGTTGGTCAAAAACACATTAACGAAGGTCAGAATTGACTGTCATTGTAAGGCAGTTAGCAACAGTAACTAAAGGGGGCGGGGCTTACCGTTAAAAGTGAGTGGGTCCAATTTCGTATAGCCTAACTTAAAGGGTTAGTTCACCCAAAAATGAAAATTCTGTCATTAATTACTCACCCTCACGTTGTTCGACACCCGTAAGACCTCCGTTCATATTCGGAACACAAATGAAGATATTTTTGTTGAAATCTGATGCTGAGAAAGGCTTCAGACAGGCCTCCATTGGCATTCAGTACACTTATACTCCCAAGACGGATAAAAGGCACTCAAAACATCGTTACAAAGTCCATCTCACCACAGTGACTCTACAATAATCTTACGATGCGACGACAATAGTTTTTGTGCGCAAAAAAAATCAAAATAACACCTTTATCCAACTTGTTCTTGTCTTCCGTGTGTGCCTCCACGACGCATGCGCGAGAATATGACGCAGATCCGGCGCTCGGACACATGACCCAGAAGAGATTTGTTTACGAGCAGAGGAAGACGCGCGTGTTTAAGCTGTTGAATTCTACATTGATCGTGCTTTAGGTCTCGGCGTAGTTCTCAAAATGGGGTTAAAGTGTGCATTTCATGGATTCCCGAACGCCGGCGCTACGTCATATTCTCGCGCATGCGTCGTGGAGGCACACACGGAAGACAATAACAAGTTGGATAAAGGCGTTATTTAGATTTTTTTTTGCGCACAAAAACTATTGTCGTCGCATCGTAAGATTATTGTAGAGTCACTGTGGTGAGATGGACTTTGTAACGACATTTTAAGTGCCTTTTATCGGTCTTGGGAGTATAAGTGTACTGAATGCCAATGGAGGCCTATCTGAAGCCTTTCTCAGCATCAGCTTTCAACAAAAATATCTTCATTTGTGTTCCGAACATGAACGGAGGTCTGACGGGTCTCGAACGACATAAGGGTGAGTAATTAATGACAGAATTTTCATTTTTGGGTGAACTAACCCTTTAAGTCAGAATTGTGAGATTTTTTTTATTTTTTTCTGTGGCAGAAACAAGTTTCCATACCAAACAGTTGATGGAAAAGTCAATGGGGTCCATCAACTGTTTAGTTCCCCATATCCTTCAAAAATATTTTCTTTTGTGTTCAGCAGAAGAAAGAAATTACTACAGGTTTGGAACAACATGAGGGCGAGTAAATGATGACAGAATCTCAATTTTTGGGAGAATAAAGGAGCCAACAAATGGGTTGTTTTAACCCGGCAATTGGGTTGTTTTAACCCAGTGAATGGGTCGTTTTAACCCAGCGGTTGGGTTAAATGTTTGCTTAAAACAACCCAGTCGCTGGGTTAAAACAACCCGATTGTTTTAGAGTGTAGAAAGCTTGAAATGTCCACTTTTAAACAAAACAATTTGAAACGAAAAGAAAGTGTTACCGATTGTCTTTTCTGGTGCGCTTTTTGGACTGTGTAAATAACTGAAATAATGAATTTAGAGGTATGTCAGTCATGTGCTCTTATTCTCAGGATATAATAGCAAAGATCTTTCTGTTAAAAATGCATGCTCAAGTTTCAACCACACAACTTATTATCGGCGTGTTACTTCACACATCTTCAGAGAGTTCTGGGAGTTAGCGTCCTCTATCGTCGGACGTCATACCGGACGTCATACCGGTTTGTCACAGTCGTGATATGCATGACATTTATTTAATTCAATTGTGCTTTATTGGCATGACATGCATGGGTGCATATTGCCAAAGCATTTCACAAAGCAAAACAAATACATACATTATTCCTAGGCTTCAGACAGTGTGGAGAACAGGCATTCCCACAACATTATGCTGGGTAATTCTGATTTTCCTTTCAATCCCGTGTAGGCTCGGGCTCCAGCATCCTCTCTGCCTTACATGACCTGCCGTCCGTCCCCTGGCTGACACGCTCCAAGATGGTGAAACATCTGCAGATGATCTCCGTCCTGCAGTTTGTCATGACATTTCTTGCCATGGGTGAGTGGAACAGACCAATACGAGACTTAAAGGAAAAAATTCTGTCATCATTTACTCACCCTGTATTCATTTCTCTTCTATCTTCTAGGCATTGGCTGCTCTTTGCTGCTAATGTACATGTTTTGCACAGACTTCTGGGTAATTGCCGCCGTTTACACAGCCTGGCTCATCTATGACTGGAACACCCCAAAACAAGGTACAGTCTTCAATGATTAAAGCACATCATGATTCAATCCGACTGTGTTTGCGTTTGTATTCTTTGTTAATGTTCCCACATCTTTATCTCAGGAGGCCGTAGATCGACCTGGGTGAGAAACTGGACCGTGTGGACATACTTTAGAGACTATTTTCCCATAAGAGTGAGTAACTTTACATCTTACACAACATTACAGCTTGAATTCATGGGGCTTAGACACAAACACAAAGATAAGCCTCAAAACTGGAGTTATAAAAGGTATGAACTTTGCAAATCTGTTCAAATCCTGCAGAGTTTAAGTATAGATTTAAAGGGACAGTCCACACGTGTTTACTCAGTTGACTCTCGTTAATCAGAAAATTGTATAATTTCCATTTAACGTCTTGATATTTTACTTTTTTGTGGTAATTTTTGTGGTAGCTGTTAACTTTAGCGTGCATATTACTAGGATGTTATCTGTTTATTAGTACTTATAAAGCACTTATTAATGCCTTATTTTGCATGACTTTATTCTACATCTCTTAATCCAATCCAATCCCTAAACGTAAAGCTACAAAAACGACCAATAAGCAGTAAATTAGGAGTTTAATGAGGTAAAAGTCATAGTTAAAAGTGAATATGTGTTACCGAAGTTTTTGAAAGAAGTCTCTAATGCTGGAGTTATTTTTTATTGGAGTATATTGTGAAATATTATTACAATTTAAAATATAGCTGCAAGCAGCAATACCGGGGCCAAGCGCAAAGAAGAAGACAAGACATGCCAAAATGGCTGGCAGTGTCAGATCAACTGCAGCAATGAGCAATTAATCACATTTTAATATGATTTTAGGCAAAAGGCTGAAAAATGCATTGTAGTCTGAGAGTGTCAGACCAACTGCAACAATTAACAATTATACAGTTTAAGAAGATTAGGCAAAATGGCTGAAATATCATATATTGAGTCACTGATAATATAAGTTAATGGTTTATCACTTTTGACCAATAGGTGGCACAGATACGAAATTGATGTGGTGTGGTCAGAATAAGCGAACAATGACACATGCAAAGTTTGATGCCAATATGTCAAAGCATTGCAGAGATACAGCCTCAAGAGTCATTTTGGCATAATGGCTCAACTTCGTCGCTGCGGTTTACAAAAACGGTTTCATCTATTGATGCAAAATTCCTAACTTTTTGTTGACACAGTCTGAAGATGATACGATTCGATTTTGGTGGAAATTGGACAAACGGTCTAGGATGAGTTTGAAAAAGTAGGTTTTGATCAAATAAGAACATTGAGGACAGGATGTTTGACCAAATATGGAAAAATTAGTATCTCTGTTCTCGGCATGAGCCAATGACTGTATTATGACCAGTTTCATTAAACTAGGCTAATTTAATCAAAAGTTATTAGCATGTTTGTAAATTTTGTTATAACCTCTGACCACAAGGTGGCACTGCCCCAAAACGTTTTGAGTACCTTCAAAGCATGGTGCGGAAGACATGATTTTTGGACAAACAGTTCAAACGTTATAAGCAAAAATAGCAATTTTTTGTATCTCCGGACCAGTAGGTGGCGCTGCGCCGAAACGCTGCATGTTGCCTCAGGTCATGCTTGTGATGACATATACCAAGATTGGTTTGAATATGATAAAGCGTTGTGGAGATATAGGCTTATGAGTGTTTTTGCAACCGCTACGCAAAATTTGTGTGCGCGTTTATCAAAAACGATTTGACAAATCAACTTGATTTGCAAGATTTTTTGTCAGCATGGTCTGAAGATGATATGGTTCAATTTTCGTGCAAATCGGACGAACCGTCTAGGACGAGTTCGCAAAAGTAGGTTTTTTGGAAAATTAAATATGGCGGGGAAATTGTCATGACCGAAAATGACGTCATAGGGTGCAATTGAATCGGCATGAGCCAATGAATGTATTATGACCAGTTTCATTATACTAAGCTAATTAAATCAAAAGTTATCAGCATTTTTGTCAAGTTTGTTATTACTTTTGACCACAAGGTGGCACTGCCCCAAAACTTTTTGAGTACCTTCAGGGCATGGAGTGGAAGTCACATACCGAGTTTAGTAACAATACACTAATGCATTTGTAAAATATAGCATTTTAGCACATAATTCAAAATGGCCGACAGCCAAAATGGCTGATATGGTAAAATTGAATATCAGACGACTCGGCATGCCGTCCTGAATGTAACGAGACCACTTTTATGATTTTTGGACAAACGGTTCAAAAGTTATAAGCAAAAACAGCCATTTTTTGTATCTCCGGACCAGTAGGTGGCGCTGCGCCGAAACACTGCATGTTGCCTCAAGTCATGCTTGTGATGACATGTACCAAGTTTGGTTTAAATACGATAAAGCGTTGCTGAGATATTGCCTTAAGAGTGCTTTTGCAACCGCTACGTAAAATTTGTTTGCGCGTTTATCGCAAATAATTTGATGAATCAACTTGATTTGCAAGATTTTTTGTCAGCATGGTCTGAAGATGATCTGGTTCAATTTTCGTGCAAATCGGATGAACCGTCTAGGACGAGTTCGCAAAAGTAGGTTTTTCGGTTAATTAAAAATGGCGGGAAAATTATTATGACGGAAAATGACGTCATAGGGTGCAATCGAATTGTCTTGAGCCAAGGAATCAGAGGAAAAAAGAATTTCGTTTCTAGCCCTTATGGTTCAAAAGTTATTAGCATAAACATGAGTCTAAATTTGGACTGATGGTGGCGCTAGAGGGATTGAGTTAGAGACTCAAAATTTGCTATGGTGACATTTCAGACTGTCCTCTATTAGTGTGCCAAATTTCACAACTTTTTACCATACGGTTCTATGGGCTGCCATAGACTTCGTGGCGGAAGAAGAAGAAGAAGATGAAATATAGCTGCAAGCAGCAATACCGGGGCCAAGCGCAAAGAAGAAGACAAGACATGCCAAAATGGCTGGCAGTGTCAGATCAACTGGAGCAATGAGCAATTAATCACGTTTTAAGATGATTTTAGGCAAAAGGCTGAAAAATGCATTGTAGTCTGACAGTGTCAGACCAACTGCAACAATGAACAATTATACAGTTTAAGAAGATTAGGCAAAATGGCTGAAATATCATATATAGAGTCACTGATAATATAAGTTGATGGTTTATCACTTTTGACCAATAGGTGGCGCATTACGAAATTGATATGGTGTGGTCAGAATAAGGGAACAATGACACATGCAAAGTTTGATACCAATATGTCAAAGCATTGCAGAGATACAGCCTCAAGAGTCATTTTGGCATCATGCCTCAAATTCGTCGCTGCGGTTTACAAAAACGGTTTCATCTATTGATGCAAAATCCCTAACTTTTTGTTGACACAGTCTGAAGATGATACGATTCGATTTTGGTGGAAATCGGACAAACGGTCTAGGATGAGTTTGAAAAAGTAGATTTTGATCAAATAAGAACATTGAGGACAGGATGTTTGACCAAATATGGCAAAATTAGTATCTATGTTCTCGGCATGAGCCAATACATGTATTATGACCAGTTTCATCAAACTAGGCTAATTTAATCAAAAGTTATTAGCATTTTTGTAAATTTTGTCATAACATTTGACCACAAGGTGGCACTACCCCAAAACGTTTTGAGTACCTTCAAAGCATGGTGCGGAAGACACATACCAAGTTTCGTAACGATAGACTAATGCGTTTGTTAAATATAGTATTTTAGCACATCATTCAAAATGGCCGACAGCCAAAATGGCCGATATGGTAAAATTGAATATCAGACAACTCGGCATGCCGTCCTGAATCTAACGAAACACCTTTTATGATTTTTTTTGACAAACGGTTCAAAAGTCAAAAGCAAAAATAGCCATTTTTTGTATCTCCGAACCAGTAGGTGGTGCTGTGCTGAAATACTGCATGTTGCCTCAGGTCATGCTTGTGATGACATGTACCAAGATTGGTTTGAATACGATAAAGCGTTGCGGATATATAGCCTTATGAGTGTTTTTGCAACCGCTACGTAAAATTTGTGTGCACGTTTATCAAAAACGATTTGACGAATCAACTTGATTTGCAAGATTTTTTGTCAGCATGGTCTGAAGATGATCTGGTTCAATTTTCGTGCAAATCGGACAAACCGTCTAGGACGAGTTCGCAAAAGTAGGTTTTTTGGAAAATTAAATATGGCGGGGAAATTATCATGACCGAAAATGACGTCATAGGATGCAATTGAATCGGCATGAGCCAATGAATGTATTATGACCAGTTTCATTATACTAAGCTAATTAAATCAAAAGTTATTAGCATTTTTGTCAAGTTTGTTATAACTTTTGACCACAAGGTGGCACTGCCCCAAAACTTTTTGAGTACCTTCAGGGCATGGAGTGGAAGTCACATACCGAGTTTAGTAACAATACACTAATGCATTTGTAAAATATAGCATTTTAGCACATAATTCAAAATGGCCGACAGCCAAAATGGCCGATATGGTAAAATTGAATATCAGACGACTCGGCATGCCGTCCTGAATCTAACGAGACCACTTTTATGATTTTTGGACAAACGGTTCAAAAGTTATAAGCAAAAACAGCCATTTTTTGTATCTCCGGACCAGTAGGTGGCGCTGCGCCGAGACACTGCATGTTGCCTCAAGTCATGCTTGTGATGACATGTACCAAGTTTGGTTTGAATACGATAAAGCGTTGCGGAGATATTGCCTTAAGAGTGCTTTTGCAACCGCTACGTAAAATTTGTTTGCGCGTTTATCGCAAATGATTTGACGAATCAACTTGATTTGCAAGATTTTTTGTTAGCATGGTCTGAAGATGATCTGGTTCAATTTTCGTGCAAATCGGATGAACCGTCTAGGACGAGTTCGCAAAAGTAGGTTTTTCGGTTAATTAAAAATGGCGGGAAAATTATTATGACGGAAAATGACGTCATAGGGTGCAATCGAATTGTCTTGAGCCAAGGAATCAGAGGAAAAAAGAATTTCGTTTCTAGCCCTTATGGTTCAAAAGTTATTAGCATAAACATGAGTCTAATTTTGGACTGATGGTGGCGCTAGAGGGATTGAGTTAGAGACTCAAAATTTGCTATGGTGACATTTCAGACTGTCCTCTATTAGTGTGCCAAATTTCATAACTTTTTACCATACGGTTCTATGGGCTGCCATAGACTTCGTGGCGGAAGAAGAAGAAGATGAAATATAGCTGCAAGCAGCAATACCGGGGCCAAGCGCAAAGAAGAAGACAAGACATGCCAAAATGGCTGGCAGTGTCAGATCAACTGGAGCAATGAGCAATTAATCACGTTTTAAGATGATTTTAAGCAAAAGGCTGAAAATGCATTGTAGTCTGAGAGTGTCAGACCAACTGCAACAATTAACAATTATACAGTTTAACAAGATTAGGCAAAATGGCTGAAATATCATATATTGAGTCACTGATAATGTAAGTTAATGGTTTATCACTTTTGACCAATACTTTGACCAGTTACGAAATGTATGTGGTGTGGTCAGAATAAGGGAACAATGACACATGCAAAGTTTGATGCCAATATGTCAAAGCATTGCAGAGATACAGCCTCAAGAGTCATTTTGGCATAATGGCTCAACTTCGTCACTGCGGTTTACAAAAATGGTTTCATCTATTGATGCAAAATCCATAACTTTTTGTTGACACAGTCTGAAGATGATACGATTCGATTTTGGTGGAAATTGGACAAACGGTCTAGGATGAGTTTGAAAAAGTAGGTTTTGATCAAATAAGAACATTGAGGACAGGATGTTTGACCAAATATGGAAAAATTAGTATCTCTGTTCTCGGCATGAGCCAATGACTGTATTATGACCAGTTTCATTAAACTAGGCTAATTTAATCAAAAGTTATTAGCATGTTTGTAAATTTTGTTATAACCTCTGACCACAAGGTGGCACTGCCCCAAAACGTTTTGAGTACCTTCAAAGCATGGTGCGGAAGACATGATTTTTGGACAAACAGTTCAAAAGTTATAAGCAAAAATAGCCATTTTTTGTATCTCCGGACCAGTAGGTGGCGCTGCGCCGAAACGCTGCATGTTGCTTCAGGTCATGCTTGTGATGACATATACCAAGATTGGTTTGAATACGATAAAGCGTTGTGGAGATATAGGCTTATGAGTGTTTTTGCAACCGCTACGCAAATTTTGTGTGCGCGTTTATCGAAAACGATTTGACAAATCAACTTGATTTGCAAGATTTTTTGTCAGCATGGTCTGAAGATGATCTGGTTCAATTTTCGTGCAAATCGGACAAACCGTCTAGGACGAGTTCGTAAAAGTAGGTTTTTTGGAAAATTAAAAATGGCGGGGAAATTATCATGACCAAAAATGACATCATAGGTTGCAATTAAATCGGCATGAGCCAATGACTCTATTATGACCAGTTTCAATATACTAGGCTAATTTAATCAAAAGTTATTAGCATTTTTGTCAAGTTTGTTATATCTTTTGACCACAAGGTGGCACTGCCCTAAAACTTTTTGAGTACCTTCAGGGCATAGCAAGGAAGTCACATACCGAGTTTAGTAACAATATACTAATGCATTTGTAAAATATAGCATTTTTTGACAAAATTCAAAATGGCCGACAGCCAAAATGGCGAATATCGTAAAATTGAATATCAGACGACTCGGCATGCCGTCCTGAATGTAACGAGACCACTTTTATGATTTTTGGACAAACAGTTCAGAAGTTATAAGCAAAAATAGCAATTTTTCGTATCTCCGGACCAGTAGGTGGCGCTGCGCCGAAACGCTGTATGTTGCCTCAAGTCATGCTTGTGATGACATGTACCAAGTTTGGTTTGAATACGATAAAGTGTTGTGGAGATATTGCCTTAAGTGTGTTTTTGCAACCGCTACGTAAAATTTGTTTGCACGTTTATCGCAAATGATTTGACGAATCAACTTGATTTGCAAGATTTTTTGTCAGCATGGTCTGAAGATGATCTGGTTCAATTTTCGTGCAAATCGGATGAACCGTCTAGGACGAGTTCGTAAAAGTAGGTTTTTCGGAAAATTAAAAATGGCGGGAAAATTTTTATGACGGAAAATGACGTCATAGGATGCAATTGAATCGTCTTGAGCCAAGGAATCAGAGGAAAAAATAATTTTGTTTCTAGCCCTTATGGTTCAAAAGTTATTAGCATAAACATGAGTCAAATTTTGGACTGATGGTGGCGCTAGAGGGATTGAGTTTGAGACTCCAAATTTGCTACTGTGATATTTCAGACTGTCCTCTATTAGTGTGCCAAATTTCACAACTTTTTACCATACGGTTCTATGGGCTGCCATAGACTTCGTGGCGGAAGAAGAAGAAGAAGAAGAAGAAGAAGAAGAAGATGAATAATAATAATAAGAACGGGAACGGTTTCAATAGGTGCCTTCGCACCTTCGGTGCTTGGCCCCTAAATATAGCTGCAAGCAGCAATACCGGGGCCAAGCGCAAAGAAGAAGACAAGACATGCCAAAATGGCTGGCAGTGTCAGATCAACTGGAGCAATGAGCAATTAATCACATTTTAAGATGATTTTAGGCAAAAGGCTGAAAAACGCATTGTAGTCTGAGAGTGTCAGACCAACTGCAACAATTAACAATTATACAGTTTAAGAAGATTAGGCAAAATGGCTGAAATATCATATATTGAGTCACTGATAATGTAAGTTAATGGTTTATCACTTTTGACCAATAGGTGGCACAGATACGAAATTGATGTGGTGTGGTCAGAATAAGGGAACAATGACACATGCAAAGTTTGATGCCAATATGTCAAAGCATTGCAGAGATACAGCCTCAAGAGTAATTTTGGCATAATGGCTCAACTTCGTCGCTGCGGTTTACAAAAACGGTTTCATCTATTGATGCAAAATCCCTAACTTTTTGTTGACACAGTCTGAAGATGATACGATTCGATTTTGGTGGAAATTGGACAAACGGTCTAGGATGAGTTTGAAAAAGTAGGTTTTGATCAAATAAGAACATTGAGGACAGGATGTTTGACCAAATATGGAAAAATTTGTATCTCTGTTCTCGGCATGAGCCAATGACTGTATTATGACCAGTTTCATTAAACTAGGCTAATTTAATCAAAAGTTATTAGCATGTTTGTAAATTTTGTTATAACCTCTGACCACAAGGTGGCACTGCCCCAAAACGTTTTGAGTACCTTCAAAGCATGGTGCGGAAGACATGATTTTTGGACAAACAGTTCAAAAGTTATAAGCAAAAATAGCCATTTTTTGTATCTCCGGACCAGTAGGTGGCGCTGCGCCGAAACGCTGCATGTTGCTTCAGGTCATGCTTGTGATGACATATACCAAGATTGGTTTGAATACGATAAAGCGTTGTGGAGATATAGGCTTATGAGTGTTTTTGCAACCGCTACGCAAAATTTGTGTGCGCGTTTATCGAAAACGATTTGACAAATCAACTTGATTTGCAAGATTTTTTGTCAGCATGGTCTGAAGATGATCTGGTTCAATTTTCGTGCAAATCGGACAAACCGTCTAGGACGAGTTCGTAAAAGTAGGTTTTTTGGAAAATTAAAAATGGCGGGGAAATTATCATGACCGAAAATGACATCATAGGTTGCAATTGAATCGGCATGAGCCAATGACTCTATTATGACCAGTTTCAATATACTAGGCTAATTTATTCAAAAGTTATTAGCATTTTTGTCAAGTTTGTTATATCTTTTGACCACAAGGTGGCACTGCCCTAAAACTTTTTGAGTACCTTCAGGGCATAGCAAGGAAGTCACATACCGAGTTTAGTAACAATATACTAATGCATTTGTAAAATATCGCATTTTTTGACAAAATTCAAAATGGCCGACAGCCAAAATGGCCGATATGGTAAAATTGAATATCAGACGACTCGGCATGCCGTCCTGAATGTAACGAGACCACTTTTATGATTTTTGGACAAACAGTTCAGAAGTTATAAGCAAAAATAGAAATTTTTCGTATCTCCGGACCAGTAGGTGGCGCTGCGCCGAAACGCTGTATGTTGCCTCAAGTCATGCTTGTGATGACATGTACCAAGTTTGGTTTAAATACGATAAAGCGTTGCGGAGATATTGCCTTAAGAGTGTTTTTGCAACCGCTACGTAAAATTTGTTTGCGCGTTTATCGCAAATGATTTGACGAATCAACTTGATTTGCAAGATTTTTTGTCAGCATGGTCTGAAGATGATCTGGATCAATTTTCGTGCAAATCGGATGAACCGTCTAGGACGAGTTCGTAAAAGTAGGTTTTTCGGAAAATTAAAAATGGCGGGAAAATTTTTATGACGGAAAATGACGTCATATGGTGCAATCGAATCGCCTTGAGCCAAGGAATCAGAGGAAAAAAGAATTTTGTTTCTAGCCCTTATGGTTCAAAAGTTATTAGCATAAACATGAGTCAAATTTTGGACTGATGGTGGCGCTAGAGGGATTGAGTTTGAGACTCCAAATTTGCTACGGTGACATTTCAGACTGTCCTCTAATAGTGTGCCAAATTTCACAACTTTTTACCATACGGTTCTATGGGCTGCCATAGACTTCGTGGCGGAAGAAGAAGAAGAAGATGAATAATAATAATAAGAACGGGAACGGTTTCAATAGGTGCCTTCGCACCTTCGGTGCTTGGCCCCTAATAATAATAATAAGAACGGGAACGGTTTCAATAGGTGCCTTCGCACCTTCGGTGCTTGGCCCCTAATAAACTGTTTATGTGATGTCAAAGCTGAATTTTCAGCATCATAACTGTAGTCTTCAGTGTCACATGATCCTTCAGAAATCATTCTAATATGATGATTTGAAACAATATTATCAGTGTTTATGTTTATATAGAATATTTTTGTGGAAACTGTGAGACATTTTCCAGGATTTTTTGATAAATAGAAAGAAAATAAATAGTTTTTACTGCATTAATGAATTATTTTAGTATTAATTTACTTTAAAAAATAAATAAATACTGACTCCATCTTTTGAACACTTGTGGAATTTGCATATTCTGACCAGCATAAAACAATGTAAATATGCATTATATTATATATACCCGAATATATACCCCCAAAAAATTCCATACTACGTCCCCCAAAACACCTCGACATAACAGAAACTCTTCTTAACTAGACTTTGAGAACTCATAAATACTCATAAAAGTGCATTTGTTTGAACTAATGTGTTTAATTTGAGTTGGCTCTGCTCAAACCAATAGACCCTTTTCACATTTCCGGGTTTCTCAGAGCGAAAGTCGTCATAGTTGGGTTAACTATTATAGTTGTGAATGAGAGAATACATTAAATATTTTTTTTGTGTGCCCATTTGCTCAAATAGCAAAAGAAAAACAATACACAATAGGGATTTCACAACTTTCAAAAAGAGGGAAAAAAGAGTGAGATTGATAGACTGCAAAAAATGCTTTTCTTGCTTTGTATTTTTGTCTTGTTTTCAGTCCAAATATCTAAAAAATCTTACATTAAGAAGCATTTACTAGACAAGCAAAAGTTTTTGTCTTGTTTTGGGGGAAAATAACTCAAAATTAAGGGGCTTAAAATAAGCAAAATAATCTGCCAATGGGGTAAACAAAATAATCTTAATTCAAACAGAAAATAAGATTATTTTGCTTATCCCATTGGCAGATTATTTTGCTTATTTTAAGCAAAAACTCCCTTAATTTTAAGTTATTTTCCCCCAAAACAAGACAAAAACTTTTGCTTGTCTGGTAAATGCTTCTTAATGTAAGATTTTTTAGATATTTGGACTGAAAACAAGACAAAAATACTAAGTAAGAAAAGCTTTTTTTGCAGTGTAACGGCAGTGAAAAGAGAGAAATATGTACATATGTGCCATCACTCCCCTGTAAACACTGTAAACCACTTTTGTAAACACCCTTACAGAAGAAGCGGTAATTAGTTTTTTTGTAATTTGATGCAAAAGTAATAAAATACAAAGTATTAGTGTTATTTAAAAAAAATGAAAATACAAAAAACGTTGCAGGATTTACGTTAAAACGCATCATCACAGTCTGTGAAAAGGGTCTATTAATTACTTTGACCGTTAGGGTTTTGTGTTTTTTGGTTAAGTCTCTGTGACCCAGTTTACCCCAGTTTGTCTAATTAGTTATATATCATTCACCTGTGCCTCGTTTATCACCTTGTTAGTCTCATTTGCTTTGTGTTCTCCCTCAGTGTTTGTCAGTTCTTGTCTATGTTCCTACCAATGTTCCCTCTAATTTATTGTCACGCTGAGCAAAACTTTTCTCTATTGGGCGGATATTTTGGTCACCTGAGCAAAAACATTCTTTACCTGTACAGTGTATGTAAACACAGACACAAAAAAGTGGTTTCATCATGCAGTTATAACTTGTAACTTTAATGTGCCATTTCTATTTTATTTAACCATTGATGTAACTTAGTGACATATTAAATAAAAAATAAAATAAACTGTTAATTCAGAAGTCACTAATTTAAGCACATTTTACAGTGCTGTTAACTGTAGTCTTCTTTACCAAGAAATACTATTAAAATCTCCCCCAGGACAGTTCAATTCTTTATAATATAATATAATATAATATATGAAAATAAATAAGCGGTTACACTGAGATGGTTCTTAATGTGTTTTTGTACAGTCATTTATTGGCGACAGGCAGCATTAAACCATCTACACTCACCTAAAGGATTATTAGGAACACCTGTTCAATTTCTCCTTAATGCAATTATCTAATCAACCAATCACATGGCAGTTGCTTCAATGCATTTAGGGGTGTGGTCCTGGTCAAGACAATCTCCTGAACTCCACACTGAATGTCAGAATGGGAAAGAAAGGAGATTTAAGCAATTTTGAGCGTGGCATGGTTGTTGGTGCCAGACGGGCCGGTCTGAGTATTTCAATCTGCTCAGTTACTGGGATTTTCACGCACAACCATTTCTAGGGTTTACAAAGAATGGTGTGAAAAGGGAAAAACATCCAGTATGCGGCAGTCCTGTGGGAGAAAATGCCTTGTTGATGCTAGAGGTCAGAGGCGAATGGGCCGACTGATTCAAGCTGATAGAAGAGCAACTTTGACTGAAATAACCACTCGTTACAACCGAGGTTTGCAGCAAAGCATTTGTGAAGCCACAACACACACAACCTTGAGGCGGATGGGCTACAACAGCAGAAGACCCCACCGGGTACCACTCATCTCCACTACAAATAGGAAAAAGAGGCGACAATTTGCACAAGCTCTCCGAGTCTCGATTTCTGTTGAGACATTCAGATGGTAGAGTCAGAATTTGGCGTAAACAGAATGAGAACATGGATCCATCATGCCTTGTTACCACTGTGCAGGCTGGTGGTGGTGGTGTAATGGTGTGGGGGATGTTTTCTTGGCACACTTTAGGCCCCTTAGTGCCAATTGGGCATCGTTTAAATGCCACGGCCTACCTGAGCATTGTTTCTGACCATGTCCATCCCTTTATGACCAGCATGACCCCATCCTCTGATGGCTACTTCCAGCAGGATAATGCACCGTCACAAAGCTCCAATCATTTCAAATTGGTTTCTTGAACATGACAATGAGTTCACTGAACTAAAATGGCCGCCACAGTCACCAGATCTCAACCCAATAGAGCATCTTTGGGATGTGGTGGAACGTGAGCTTCGTGCCCTGGATGTGCATCCCACAAATCTCCATCAACTGCAAGATGCTCTCCTATCAATATGGGCCAACATTTCTAAAGAATGCTTTCAGCACCTTGTTGAATCAATGCCACATAGAATTAAGGCAGTTCTGAAGGCAAAAGGGGGTCAAACACAGTATTAGTATGTGTTCCTAATAATCCTTTAGGTGAGTGTATATCAAATGTTTGTTTATTGCTTATGAATTTCCAAGATTTTCTATATCAGGGGTTTTCGAACGTTTTAATGGCAAGGATCCCTAAACAATCCCCTTGTGAGATCAATTCTTTATTAGGCTTACACTAAAATACAATTATAATATAATATAAAAACGAAGTATTTTTAAACTGATGTGTGTTACTTTGGTGTTTAGATTTAGCAAGCTACACTTGTGGTGTGTGTGTGTAACTGTAAATGTGTGTTTTGTTACCGTGCTGTGTCCATCATCTGTTATTTCCAGCACTTACTCAAGCCACTCTTCTTTAAAACATGATGAGGTTTTATTCCACGTCTTTGTGTTTCTCGTTGCCTCTCATTTTGAGCTATTTGGACCGCGAACACGACTCTCTGCTGCTCACGGGACATCATTGTCTCTCTATGAAACCTGTAAACCTGTAGGTTTAAGGGTAAAATACATTTTATCAGCCATTACTTTCGTCCTGATCTTGACATTCCTGCTGGGTTGGGTGGATCTTGCTAGACTTTGCTCAGTAGAAGCTCAAGCACTTGTTTTTCTCTTCGTCTTGTCTTACGTCTGATAAACGAATAAGAGCACAACTAGGTGAAACAGGAACTCAAACAGATTACAATAAAACAAATATCTGTTTGAGTAAACTTAAATTAAGCAAATTAGTTCAATCTAGTGAACTTATTTAGAACTTTCTTTTTCTTTTGAGTTCTCAGAACGAACACATTTTAAGTACACTCAAAAAAAAGATTTATGATGCTGTTCACTTTATTTAAGCAATTCATCTTGATTTAACACCATTATATTAGGTTTCTGGTTCAAATGTAATTGATTCATGTTAAACTGACTTAAAACCGTTACTCTTTGACATAACTTGATGTTTTCATTTTGAAATAACATGTTTCAATCAAGTAACCCAAAGAAATAAGACTTTCACTTCCCATCATGCTTTGCAAAGGGGCTGAATTCGGAGACTAAATGTTTAAATAAAGTGCAATTTGATGAATTTTTAACAAGATGAGAAAATTGAGAGACTTTTTAATGTTTAATGTTTTGTTGTGTTGGTATTTAAAAGTTTGTTATGTTAGTGTTTTGGAGGTTACGATTGTGGTGAAGTGTAGAGCGTGTGCTTGGGCTGAGGACCTACTAATAACAAACTATAATAAAAAACTACTCTCGGCATGCCATGGATGTAACAAAACCATCTTCTGGCTAGCCAATAAAATCTTGTAAAAGGTTTTTGTAAATGCTCTCAAAAGCTATTCTTTGAATTAATGTAATTAAATCATGGAAATGATTTCCATGTGATTAAATTAAGCTGTTCCTAACCATAGTAAATAAGTTGAATCAACCTTAATAAATTAAGTTGACCCAACATAAGTACATCAAATTGGAATAACAGAATTGCATAATGCTGAAATAAAGCAAGTTAATCATGTGGAAATACTTTCCATGATTTTTTTATGTTCATTCAAAGAGTTATTTTTTTGAGTGTAATCTGAATTGTTGTGAGTTTTATGAACTTGTTTCTTTTAATTTAGACCAACTTAAATTTAACCGAAACTGTTCTGGGGTTTCTATTTCCCAGCATGCTTTGCCATGACACTCAAAAGGGATCCACCATCTCGCCTGACACAGGATCTGTCTTGAAACCCTTGATTGTTTCACCCATAATGCCATTATGTAACACAGACGAGGATACGCAGCTCTTACACTCTGTACTCATTCTGATATCTGCAAACATTAATACCCATATCTGTCCTTAATTATCTGCTAAAAACTATGTATATTAGGACAGCAGATAAGTGCTTAATGATAATTGCTGATAAGAAAAGTGTGTTCGTGTACAATATAAGGTGTACTGTAACTGTGTCCGAGTAAAGAGCATTTATTGCCTTGACTTGTCCTATGAAAACAGGTCTTTATTTAATGCATAATAGATATTAGTTCAAATGAAGTTGTTTAATTTAACATCCTATCATATAATCACAGTAAACGATGCTAATCTGCTGCTGTATTTTGCATTGCAGCTCATCAAGACGCATAACCTTCTTCCCAGCCGAAACTACATTTTTGGCTACCATCCTCATGGCATCTTCTGTTTCGGTGGTTTTTGTAACTTCGGGACGGAGGCCACAGGATTCTCCAAGATATTCCCCGGGATCAAGCCATCTCTTGCCACATTGGCTGGAAACTTCCGCTTGCCAGTGTTTCGGGATTACCTGATGTCTGGAGGTATGCATTTCTGGTTGATTTTATGGATTAAACCATGCACTCAGTGCTTGCTATTGCATCACATATCCGTTTATTTTCCGTCTGATTAAAAAGAGGACTGTAGTTGTGCTCTCTGTGGTGGAGATAAGAATCCTGCAGTCTATCAAGGACCTCTGAGCTTTGTCCTGTTGCGTAGAGACTCAGCTCTGCATGCGCTGGTGTCAATATTTTTTTTGAAGAACTTCTGTTGAAACCTGCCCTATGGACCCACTGATGATAGGCTATTCTTACACACTCTTATAAGAAACAAACGTCAATAGTTTCTTCAAAAACGGTCAAACAAATATTTTCCCCAAAATTCCAATATAATATAATTAATATAATATAATATAATATAATATAATATAATATAATATAATATAATATAATATAATATAATATAATATAATATAATATAATATAATATAATATAATATAATTAATATAATATAATATAATATAATATAATATAATATAATATAATATAATATAATATAATATAATATAATTTAATATAATTTAATATAATATAATATAATATAATATAATATAATATAATATAATTAATATAATATAATATAATTTAATATAATATATTACAATTAATATAATATAATATAATATAATATAATAATTAATATAATATAATATAATATAATATAATATAATATAATATAATATAATATAATATAATATAATTAATATAATATAATATAATATAATATAATATAATATAATATAATATAATATAATATAATATAATTAATATAATATAATATAATATAATATAATATAATATAATATAATATAATATAATTTAATATAATATATTACAATTAATATAATATATTACAATTAATATAATATAATATAATAATGAATATAATATAATATATTATAATGAATATAATATAATATAATATAATATAATATAATATAATATAATATAATATAATATAATTAATGTAATATAAAATAATATAATTAATATATTATAATTAATATAATATAATATAATATATTATAATTAATATAAAATAATATAATGAATATAATATAATATAATATAATATAATATAATATAATATAATATAATATAATATAATATAATATAATATAATATAATATAATATATCATTAATATAATATAATATAATATAATTCATATATAATTAATATAATATAATATAATTAATAAAATAAAATAATAAAATATAATAAAATAAAATAAAGAAAATAATAAAATAT
>NC_137118.1:3398231-3515465 GCF_949357685.1 Gobio gobio
TCCAGGTATTTGGCTTTGTTTGAAGTGCAAAAAACTACACAGTAGTTTTATGACTTTTTTGTTGTTTTTGCTAAATAGACACATTGGATATTTCTCCCCATGTTCTTAGGAATGAATAATGATGAAAAAGTCCTTGGTTTTCCACCACTTGAGGGCGTGGCCTACTTTCCGACTACATCAATAAACCCCGCCCTCAAGCCTGATTGACAGTTGACTGTGTTAGGCATCGGAAATGCAAACGCAAAGAGGATTGCGATTCCATTTGAATTTTGTGCAGGTTGTGGCAGGACACGAAGGAAATAAAAGAGCAAATAGGTGATTTGCTATTGCTATTCCAAAATGGCAGGGTCATAACTTGCAAGACATTGGAAATGCAATTGCAAACAGACTTTGCTTTTCCATTTGAAATTTGGCAGTCATTGTGCGTTTGCGTAAACGAAAATGCAAATGGTAATGAGCGATTTGCAATTGCTTTTGGATTGTGTCACATATTATGCGTCCACAAATTGAAAACGCAATTGCAAATACCATTTGCAATTCCTTTTGAAAATTGTCCGCGATATCCTTCCATAGGATTTAATTCAAATAGCCTACTATATTTATAAAAAAGAACAGTGAACATGAGTTTACAAGTGGGTAATTAAAAAGAAATGAAGAGCCACAAGCCTGTATATTAAACTCTTTTTATTTTAGGTACACTCGAGTAGGCCTACATTAAAACAGAACCCGTCTCTATATTTCAAATGCATACAATTATGTTAAATACAATACAATTGTGTTTTTATGGATATTTTGATACACTTATTCTAAAACATAAAAAGGATATTGAATGATTTTCAGCAATTTTCAGTAAAGGACAAGCATTTCTTGCGATTTAGCCGACCGTCATTATTCAGACTCTGTCCATTTTTATGGAGGCTTTTTCCTCCAGGGCTGAGCTTTGATTCGTGCCCCGGATGATGCATTATATTTCGTCACTATCTCTGTTATTTGCGTGCCTTCCTTAAAGGCGATTGCCATTCGATTTGATCTTAACATTGACAATATGTGATACCGGGCAGGATCGACTGGAAACCCCCGGGGGAAAAAATCGATTCTTGGCCTTGAGAATTGATTTTGAATCGACCACATTGGAAAAAAAAAAACGATTAATCGAAAAACCAATTTTTTTGCCCAGCCCTAACTAAAATGTGTATTTCTTTGTCATTATGATAACTTTTCAGGGCTGATCTGGTGCCCGTCTACTCGTTTGGTGAGAACGAGGTCTACAAGCAGCTGATCTTCGAGGATGCTTCCTGGTGGCGTGTGGTCCAGAAGAGGCTCCAGAAGATGTTGGGCTTCGCCCCGTGTCTGTTCCACGGCTGTGGGCTGTTCTTCCCGGAGTCCTGGGGCTTCGTCCCGTACTGCAAACCCATCACCACTGTGGGTGAGTAACCTCACATGTTTAGGGTCTGTTGGTCTGGGTTATCAAGGCTGTGATGTTAGCCTTTGCTCAATTTAATAGAGTTTGATAGAGTAAATAACATATATCATATTTATTCAGTCTTGCAGAATCTGTGAAAATGTGAAATTTCTTTTCAAAATGCATGTTATTTTTTATTTATTACTGTCCTGAATAAGATATTTTACATAAAAGATGCTTAAATAAAAGCTGAATTTACAAAAATGACCCGTTCAGATGTTTATGACCCCTTGATTCTTAATCCTGTGTCGTTCCCTGATGATCCACGGCTGTGTGTGTGTGTGTGTGAGTGTGTGTGAGTGTGAGTGTGTGTGTCGTCCCCGTGATGATCCACGGCTGAGTGTGTGTGTGTGTGTGAGTGTGTGTGTCGTTACCTGATGATCCACGGCTGTGTGTGTGTGTGTGTGTGTGAGTGTGTGTGTGTGAGTGTGAGTGTGTGTGTCGTCCCCGTGATGATCCACGGCTGAGTGTGTGTGTGTGTGTGTGTGTGAGTGTGTGTGTCGTTACCTGATGATCCACGGCTGTGTGTGTGTGTGTGTGTTTCCCTGATGATCCGCGGCTGTGTGTGTGTGTGTGTGAGTGTGTGTGTGTCGTTACCTGATGATCCACGGCTGTGTGTGTGTGTGTGTGTGTGTGTTTCCCTGATGATCCGCGGCTGTGTGTGTGTGTGAGTGTGTGTGTGTCGTTACCTGATGATCCACGGCTGTGTGTGTGTGTGTGTGTGTGTGTGTTTCCCTGATGATCCGCGGCTGTGTGTGTGTGTGTGTGAGTGTGAGTGTGTGTGTCTTTCCCTGATTATCCACGGCTGAGTGTGTGTGTGTGTGTGTGTGAGTGTGAGTGTCATTCCCTGATGATCCACGGCTGTGTGTGTGTGTCGTTACCTGATGATCCACGGCTGTGTGTGTGTGTGTGTGTGTGTCATTCTCTGATGATACACGGCTGTGTGTGTGTGTGTGTGTGAGTGTGTGTCATTCCCCAATGATCCACACACACACACACACACACACACACACACACACACACACACACACACACACAGCCGTGGATCATCAGGGAACGACACACACACTCACACACACAGCCGTGGATCATCAGGGAACGATACACACACTCACACACACAGCCGTGGATCATCAGGGAACAACACACACTCACTCACACACACACACACAGCCGTGGATCATCAGGGAACGACACACACTCACACACACACACACACGTTTGTTTTTGTGAAATGTGAGGACATTCCATAGGCGTAATGGTTTTTATACCGTACAAACCGTATTTTCTATCCCCTTACACTGCCCCTGCCCCTAAACCTACCCATCACAGGAGACTGTGCAGTTTACTTTCTGTGAAAAAAAACTTGTTCTGTATGATTTATAAGCATTTTGAAAAGTGAGGACATGGGGAACGTCCTCATATTTCACCCTCTTTTTGTAATACCTGTGTCATACCCATGTCATTATACACATTTGTGTCCTGATATTTCACGAAAACATGCCCACACACACACACACACACACACACACACACACACACACACACACACACACACACACACACACACACACACACACACACACACACACTGCCCCTAAACCTACCCATCACACACACACACACACACACACACACACACACACACACACACACACACACACACACACACACACACACACACACACACACACACACACACACACTGCCCCTAAACCTACCCCTCACAGGAGACTGTGCAGTTCACTTTCTGTGAAAAAAAACTCATTCTGTTTGATTTATAAGCATTTTGAAAAGTGAGGACATGGGGAACGTCCTCATATTTCACCCTCTTTTTGTAATACCCATGTCATTATACACATTTGTGTCCTGATATTTCACAAAAACATGCCCACAGCCGTGGATCATCAGGGAACGACACACATACTCACACACACACACACACACACAGCCGTGGATCATCAGGGAACGACACACATACTCACACACACACACACACACACACACACACACACACACACACACACACACACACACACACACAGCCGTGGATCATCAGGGAACGACACACATACTCACACACACACACACACACACACACACACACACAGCCGTGGATCATCAGGGAACGACACACATACTCTCTCACACACAGACACACACACACACACACACACACACACACACACACACACACACAGCCGTGGATCATCAGGGAACGACACACACACACACACACACACACACACACACACACACACATACACGCACTCACACAAACACACACACACACACACACTAACACACACAGCCATGGATCATCAGGGAACGACACACACACTCACACCCACACACACACACACACACTAACACACACAGCCATGGATCATCAGGGAACGACACACACACTGACACACACACACACACACACACACACACACACACACACAGCCATGGATCATCAGGGAACGACACACACACTCACAGAAACACACACACACAAACACACACACACAACCGCGGATCATCAGGGAACGACACACACACACACACACACACAATCGCGGATCATCAGGGAACAACACACACACACACACACTAACACACACAGCCGCGGATCATCAGGGAACGACACACACACACACACACACACACACACACATTCGCGGATCATCAGGGAACAACACACTCACACACACTAACACACACAGCCGCGGATCATCAGGGAACGACACACACACACACACACACACACTCTAACACACACAGCCGCGGATCATCAGGGAACGACACACACACACACACACACACACACACACAACCGCGGATCATCGGGGAACGATCATCATAAACTTCTGAATGGGGTCATTTTTATAAATCCTGCTATGTTTTGTCTATATATAAACATCTTTCATGTAAAATATCTTATTCAGGACAGTAATACATAAATAAATAACATGCGTTTTGTACGATCCCTCTTATTTAGTTAAAATTCACACTTTGACAGAATATTTCACACTTTTGAGCAAGACTGTATATTATTCACAGCTGTCATGCTGGTATTTAAATCAATGTAATAAGTCTATATCCTTTAAATCCTGAATGTATAAAGATATTTTACTTTAAACGGCCATGGGTTATAATGAAACACCTAAAAATAGCCAGTTCAAGGACAGCCTCAGTGTTGCTAGAACGGCTCTTCCAGCTCACGGTCGATATTTGCTGACATCAGAAGCTCATTAATGGTTAAAATTTAGACATTTGTTGACCTGATCTCAGTTTAACTAGAGTTTAATGATCTGTGGATGAACTTTATAAAAAACGCTTCTCTCTTCTACAGTTGGTGAACCCATCACAGTTCCCAAAATCGAGGCACCAGGTCAGGATGTCATAGATATGTACCACGCCATGTACATCAGGTCCCTCAAGTCTCTCTTCGACAATAACAAGACTCGCTTTGGTCTAAATGAGAGCGACTTCCTTCTCATTCAGTGAGAGAACACGTCAAGGAACAGGAATTACTATCAAAGAACACAACCTGAGAGAAGTCAATGCTGGTTTCTGTTCATTCACTACTGCAAACCGTACTGAAATATCCTGTACTTTATGGGATGCTGGGAATCTAGTCACTTCTGCTCATCGCCACTGGGTGGCCATCCACAATAAGATTTCTCAGCTGGTGGATGTATACATAGATATGCATAATAAAGGCTAGATGTCTCGTCCGCGCTACTGGCCAATGGAGGTCGACATCCACACCTGGCGGCCATTTTGTCACAGTCAGCTCGCTCACTCCTAACATTGTGTTTTAATGGTGCGTTTACTTTTTAAATGACCATAACTTGCTCAATTTTCATCCAGAATTATAGCCACGTTAATAACGTTTGTAAGAAATCAAACCATTTGTAAATCCGTCTAGATTTCAGCGAGATAAGAGTATTTGTGTTCAGATCACTCGCCTTACATCAGAGCCCGCCAGAAAGCTTGCCTGTGACAAGATGGCCGCCGGTGAGGACGTTAGAGACTCCGCCGGAAGACATCTAGCCTTTATTATGGATATCTATGGATGTATATTCCTCGATATATTACAATATATTACAAGTAATGTATAAAGATTTAATTTAAACGCTGTACTAGATAAAAGTGTTGCCCCTTTATATTATTTTTAATGCACAAGCAATGCAATTATCGGGAGTTTTGCCTTACTAAAAGCCAAAGTTTAACCAAAGAGTCTTACGTTGTATAGAAACTAACCAAAAAAGGAATATTGTGATTTATAAGTTGGAATGAAAGACAAAGATGTGTTGCTTTTGATCCCATTTGATCATAGCGTGAAGATGAAAACAAGTGAAGTTGAAGATGGTGATGAAGCCCTGTAAATGTGTGATCAGAGTACTAATGAATGCTGGTCATTTTTCTGTAACACTATCGATAATTTACCACAGAAGTATTAATTTTGCATATAAGTTGCACTCTTACATGACATTTCGTCCCAGTTACAAATATCAGGTGTGAAAAGCATACACTTGACATGTGTTTGCATGCCAAATCCTATTCCTGCCAAAAGTATTCAAAAGGAACGAAAAATAACAATGAGTCAAAAATCTGAAAAAAAACACTTGTATTGCACAAACTGAAAAAAATAAGGCAAAATGATGTGGTCACGGATTCACAAAGCATGAATCAAAAAGTGCATTAAAAAAAAAGCATGAATCAAAACTGGTTGAGAGTTTGATTGATTGGCTGGAGGAGGAGCTGTCAATCTAGAACTAGTGGACCAATGGTGACGCTTAAGCCCGCCCTAATTTACATGAAACTAAAGTGCAACATTTGGGAAAGCAAGCGCAGAACGTTGAAAGAAGAGCACAGAGAAAAACAGCACAAGACTACAAAAGTACAGAGTAATAAAACCAAGGACAATTATTTTTAAGAACACATAAACATACGTTTAAGATTCGTGCAATATATGATTTTTAATGTGTTTAAAGGGTCACTCAACCCCTGATCAGAGTCTAACTCCACCCACTGGCAATTTGAAAAATGCTGGAAAAGTGGAGACCGAGGGGACGAACCGAGGGCGGGGCTGAACGGGGAATTAACTATTTAATTTCCTACCGTATCGGAGAGAAGCTTAGTCGCACTTTGATCTGCCATTCATGGGTCTTTAATGCAGAGACTCCTCTCATGTGTTTGCAAAGTTAATGGCCAAACGTATCATTACAAAAGTTCTCAAAGCTGCTGCAGGTGAAATATAATGTGGCTAACATTGAAGAAATATCTTTTCGTCAGGTTAAATACTGATAATTGCTTACTCAAACCACTTTATCTAATCCTCTCTACTTAACCATCGGACTCAAATATCCGTCAAGTTTGTAGTTTTTTAACACTTTTTATCCGCGTTTGTAGTTCTAATCGAATCCTCGTCCATCTCGCAATGGGTTGTGGGTAATATCAGCCGTTAGAGTGCGCATCGATCCGCACTTCGAATTATGACCGGAAATAGTAAACCATCCGGGAATCTTTGGAATACTCTTTTCAACATACTAAGATTTGGGACATACTAATTATTTTTTCGAATACTATTTAGTACGGATAGTATGCGAATTGGGACGCAGCGTTTGTCTACTTACTTCCTCTTCGTCGTATCAATGTGTGCTTGGCAAGACTGTTTTGTACTTGAGCGCCACCAAGTGGTGTTTTACTGTAACTTCAACAGCTCCAGGCTCGTCAACAAAAGCGTCGATCTCATTGGTCGGACAGTTTTTAACGCGCCGCGTCAAAATAAAAAAAAAACGAACCCAAGGCGTTTTTTTTAAATGACTCTTTTACCCTTGGTGTTTTGCGCGTCGGTGTGCACACTCACATTAGCGCCCTTTGTTTAGCATTAAATGTCGGCGATAAACGCGTGTGAAAATCGTCCCGGTGTGAACAGACCTTTACAGCAGAAGAACACATGTTTACAGTCTGGGACAAATTGTGGTTTTGGTCTCTACGGTTAATTTTGCTCTTCATGACGACTGTGAGGGGGTGAATGTTTTTATAACTCATTCGTTTACATTATATAAAGCCTTAAAGTTCTGCATAATTAAGGGCGTGGCCACTTTGAGTGACAGGTGGATTGCCGTTTGTCTGCTGTCTGTTAGTCGTCACCTCAGCTCCGCCCACGTCCCGCCTCTTTGGAAGAGCCAGCAAACAACGTCCAATAGGAAAATTCAGCTGCAGTAGCCACCGTTCAACCTCAAGAGGGCAGCACTCAGACGGTTTTACACCATATACTGTAGAATTAAAACACTTTATACCCAAATGTCAGAACATCGAATCAACGAACAGCACCAAGTCTTGCAGATCATTAACTAAAAAAAGTCGTTTTAGGGTTTAGTTACCCTTTAAAGTTTGATTCATGCCTTTTATTTATTTAAATGCGATTTAATTTTTGATTCATGCTTATTATATTTTGATCCTTGACCACATTTTGCATTTTTTTCAGTTTGTGCAATATATATATTTTACACGTTTTTTAAATTGTTGATTATTTTTTGGATCCGTGGCCGCAATACTTTTGGCGGGAATTTAATCCCATACAAATCAAACAAGCCTTTTTATAGTTTTGAATAGGAACTGACCAAGTGCCGAGATGTATGTTCATGTATGCAATCATATTTGACCTGAGAGAATAACATGTTTATAGTGATTGTGTATTTAAACGGATTCAGGGGATCTGCAGCTCTCGATTGGTGGATAATAAGCAATTACATGCTGACATTTAACCAAGGATTGTGACTTTTAAATTGTGGATATATGCAATAAATGCATAGTCTCTGATATCAGCCTTCATTTATGTCCATGAAATCCTGATTCTTTGAATGAAACTTTTGTATATTTTCAGAATAAACGTTTATGGAAAAGTGTGTGCTGTCTGTGTTTGATTGACACATGAGAGCAAAGGTTCTCATTCCTGTCTGTAACCCCAAATCATGCAACAGTTCCAGATTATTAGTCCAAAGTCCACGGGTCAATGTCTTTAAATGAATCAATACGGCTGTGACCAAATCACTACTCTCTAAAAAATGCTGGGTTAAAAACAACCCAAGTTGGGTTGGAAATGGACAAACCCAGCAATTGGGTTGTTTTAACCCAGTGGTTGGGTTAAATGGTGGTTAAAACAACCCAACTGCTCGGTTAAAACAACCCAATTGTTGGGTTAAAACAACCCAATTGCTATTTTGCAATTATTGTTGCAACCCCATTTTCAACCCAACTTGGGTTGTTTTTAACCCAGCATTTTTTAGAGTGTATTCAAATGAAATATAATGAATGCCGTAAGAATTCAAATATGCATTTAATTGGGAAATAAATTACATATCAATATTTCTATGAAATATTAGATATTATTATGAAAATGTTGCCAATTATTACTCCCATTATTACACAATTTTCCTTACATGTTGCACCAAGAACACATTAATATGCAAATTAGATGCAGTGTATAGATGCAGTGTATTGGATGGGAAAATCCAAGTATGGCCATTTTACCCACACATTGCATAAAGTATATTAATACATTTCATTATATCTTTCATAACATAGTTCAGAATCATCTTTAAACAAAGTTGAAAAACCTGAAACCTAAACATTTATTGGTGAATGAAAAATAAATCCCATTGTTTTTTGTTCCCATTTGTTGCGACCAAATCACTATTCAAGCCATAAAATTCAAATATGCATTTAATAAACCAAATAACACATTCACAGAAAAAACAGGGTATGTTTAAGGTGCTTATCTGATTGGCTGATAGAGAGGTGGGGCTCACAGTCATGAATGAAACATATTGAATTATTTATCTGGGTCACTAATTGTTTACTCATGTTAAAATATTTATTTAACAAATGTAGCCTATATAAACCACATGAGCTCTTAAAATTATGAGAAGCTAGAAATCTAGATATGGTCTCGTTTAACCACTTCAGCTCTGCAGCAGATCAGATATGGTCTCATTTTACAGAAAACACTCTAAATATTAACACAGAGGTGGAATATTGCATATATTATATTGTATTTATTCACAATTTTATGATAAACACATAAAAAGTCATATTTTTTTTTATTTGAAAATCTGTGATTTTGGTCTGTGTCTTCAGAAAGTTTCTGTTGATTCCACTAGGTGGCAGTACTCAGGGGGAAAATGATCTTGATATCTCTTTCTACAAAAGAGTTATTGAGATGAATCTGTCCAAATGATCTAATAACTCCTCCTCATCTGCATTGATGGAAGCCAGCCGCTGGGAAATCGAAAAGAAGGCCCCGCCTCCTCACTCCTCTGATTGGTCTAGAAGCATGATCGACGTGTGGGACCCAGGAATAGACTTTTGTCCACTGTAGTGGACATTATATTTCAGAGAATTTCTCTGAATTCATGTCACATGTCACAGTCGGATGTCCTGTAAAGAGCATATTTGGGGCTTTGCAGAGATACCACATGTTTGGAGGTTTCACCAGGACAACAACTTCTTCTTGGTCTTTAAAAACGTCTGACATTAATGTTTAGCACTCTTATGGAAATATGATCATATTTTGTAATTATAATTTAAATCGGATTCATTTTCAAATTGTTTCTTATAAATCAACATCTCAGGAAAATATTATTGGGTTTCTAATCAAAATATGACTTTCTGTTACAAAACAGGGCATTGATTTCATAAATGTCCACTGTAGAGACGCCAGGACTTAAATCATGTTTATCCGGCATTTTGGAGACATAACAAGTGTATAGGGAAAGAAATTACATATCAATATTTCTACACTCTAAAAAATGCTGGGTTAAAAACAACCCAAGTTGGGTTGAAAATGGACAAACCCAGCAATTGGGTTGTTTTAAGCAAACATTTAACCCAACCGCTGGGTTAAAACGACCCATTCACTGCATGGGTTTGTCCATTTTCAACCCAACTTGGGTTGTTTTTAACCCAGCATTTTTTAGAGTGTAGGAAATTATAGATATTATTATGAAAATTTTGCCAATTATTACACTCTAAAAATGCTGGGTTAAAAACAACCCAAGTTGGGTTGAAAATGGACTAACCCAGCAATTGGGTTGTTTTAACACAGCATTTTTTAGTGTGTAGAAGAAATAAATTAATACAGATTTGGAACAACTTGAGGGCGAGTACATTTTAGATAATTTTTTTCATTTTTGGGTGAACTGTCCCTTTAACTAGGTCACTTTCTTGCGTGTGCAAAATCCTTTAAAATATTTGTATCAATAATATGATATTTATTTAAATTACATGGGCAATGCTTCACTTTTTATTTCATGTTTATGTTCATTTTCATAGCAAATTGACATTATTTTTTAATGTAAAGTTGGGCAATGGCGTCCTCTTGTGCTTCATGGATACTTATACTTCATATAATAATAACAATACTATTAATAATAATAATAATAATTATATATTGATTATTAATAATAGTAACAATTGATTAAAAATCTCTTTATTTAGCGCAGGCTATGTGGAACTGCCCGTTTATTACACATTATATATGTTATGCTCGTGTCAATGCAGCTCACCCAGATATTACATTAACGGGAGAATAATCCAATACCGGGATCACGTTACTCAAACACGGCCCCTCACTTCCTCATATTTGTACGACAGCACGAGTTTCTAAAGGCCTCCTCCCGCCCTTTTCCTTTTGATTGACACGCTCTACACCAATCAGCGTAGAGTATTCATTTACGTCACCGAGTGTCAGTTTTATTGACAGCGTCCTCAGCCAATAGGCGCGAAGCGAGGGTTTGCCGATCAAGGTCGCGGTAATGGCTTCCTAGGCAGGACTTACTTTGTTTATGCCGCCAGTAGCTGTGTTTTGTGCGCTTAATGTACATTATAATACAAATCTGCACGTTTAGGAAGAAAGCTCGGGATCTGACACCTTCGTGCCGGGAGTTTCTCGCCGATGGGGCTGAGTTTGTACGGCTGAATGAGGCTATCGCCTGCGGTACCGTAGAAGGATGAACTCCATCGCCGGTCGGGATCTCTCAGTGTCCGCTGGATCTGTCAGTAACCCCGGGGCAGTTTCCTCCAGAGTCCTGCATGTGGAGCTCACATCACAACAGGTACACCTGCAGCATCTCACCATCCAGACATATGCTCCACGTGCACGCGCGTGTTGAATATCTAGCGGATCATCTCGTGCATGTGTCACATGTCACCGGATGATCATAACACCGGGCCTCGATGTCCAGTCAAGCTCTGGTCAACACTTATGGGGTTTGCAATAATACATATGTGTATGCATATGTGTGTCTGTTGCACTGGCTTGCTTAAATAGCAGAAATATACTTGCACAGTGTCACGGTGTGCTCTAAACTCAAACACAAACGTCCTAATATTTATTATGCATGCTCAAAAGAGCCTGAAACTGGCAGTGGTGCTGATCTCAAGTGCACTGACAGCATCATTTCTCATTGGCACACACTGCTTTACAAAGAAAACCCTTGTTTGGTTTCATGTCACAGTTTATTATTGACACTGAAATGGTTTATCAACAAGAAAACAGTTGTTTTAGTAAAAAGACTGCAATTAAAGGCGCAACATGTAAGTTTTTTTGGATAAAAATATCCACTAGAAATGTGTTATGTATTTTGTTGACTTGTGTGCTTAAATTATCCCAAATGTTTCCAAGAATGTTTAAATCCAGATAAATAATTAAACCTTTGATCATCGTTACCCTCCGGTTTTATTTTTGAAACCATGGAAACACCAAATCCGCTTTAATATCTGTATCTGTATTAATATTGTAATTTAGTAGTAATACTTTTACAGTAGTAGTAATTTATTATTATCATTATTACTATAATCAAAACTTTTGATCAAATTTGGCAGACTTACAAACAAGCTCAACAAACCTGGAGTTTTTTTAAAATCACATTTTCACAATTGTATTGTTTTTTTTTACCCTTTATTCAATTATTATAAAAAACGTGTTGAAGACTTGTTGTGCTTAATTTGAGTAAATTGTTTTATTTGTGATAATGCCAAATTGTGCAACATTTTTGGCCAGGCTGTCTTCTAAAGACTGCAATTAAAGGCGCAATATGTACGTTTTTTTGGATTAAAAATTTCCACTAGAACAGTGTTACATATTTTGTTGACTTGTGTGCTTAAATTATCCCAAATGTTTCCAAGAATGTTTAAATCCAGAGAAATTATTATTATTTTTTAACCAGGACACGGCCCGTGCGTCGCATATCAATGACATCACACCCGCGTTACCCTCCGGTTTTATTTTTGAAACCATGGAAACGCCAAAGCTGCTTTAATATCTGATGTGTTTTATTAGACACTGTTTGTATCATTGATGGACAGAAACTAATGATTGTTCTCCAGCTCAACACAGTTGGTCTTATTGTGTAAATCTGGTGTTGTTGATTTACCGCGTGTAACATGTTTTACATGTTTTACCGCCTAATATGATCTCGCTCACTGCAGTGTGAACAAGTGTCTCATAGTAGCGCAGAGTCGCATTATAACATCACTTTAACACACTCAGATGTGTGTGATATGATCAAACAGAGCTGCGTTACACACACACACACACACACAAGCGGAAGAAGCAGAATAGCTCTGCCCAATCAAGGCGAAAATTACATATTGTGCCTTTAAGGATTTAAAAAAAATTCAGGCAAAAATGTGCACATAGCGTATTGTTGATGTAACACTTGAGATTAGAGAGTAGTTGTGATTGTGTGTGTTGCAACAGTTGCAATAGTGCAGTGTTGTAATACACACAGTGCACATGCATGCCCTGAATCTGCCCTGACCGAGAGTGCGTGTGGAATGATAGTCATGTCCTGCAGCAATCGTGGGTTTAATCACATCACGGGTTCCCGGGAAGTGTTTTGGGGATCGCAGGCTTTCCTGTTAAGCAGTGTCAGTTGATGACTTGGCATTCTGTGCGGGGAAATGTTGCATTACTTAATGCTGCAAACATGGGCTGGAGTTATGAGCGGTTTCTTGCAGGAAGAACTCGCCCTGAATATAATGCATCATATAACATTTAAATTCTTAATATTTAAACTGCATATTCTAATAGTGACATTAGTACATTCCCATGTCATGCTGCACTTTATATAAGCAATATTGATGCTGTAAAATGCAGATATAGACATATTCTTGATGAGCTGTATGTGTTTTGAGGGTTTCATGCAGGGTTATATGATTAATTACATTATATTAGTGTGATTATCAAACGCAAAATACACCAAACAAGCACCAACTTGTAAAGAAACCTTATAAAGCCTGTTGTCAATAAAAGAGAAACCGCCAAAATAAGCACTAGATGACTTAAATTAAGACTAAATTGTATTTTTAACAGTTGTACTACACAATAAAATCATTATTATACGGTTTTTCTTAAATCATTGTTTGTTTTACAGTTAAATATTACAGTATTTTGCTTAATATTGTAATTTAGGAGTAATCATTTTACAGTAGTAGTAATTTATTATCATTATTACTATAATCAAAACTTTTGATCAAATTTGGCAGACTTACAAACAAGCTCAACAAACCTGGAGTTTTTTTAAATCACATTTTCACAATTGTATTTTTTTTTTTTTTTACCCTATTACCCTGTTATTGCGTAGTTGTGCTTAATTTGAGTCAATTGTTTTATTTGTGATAATGCCAAATTGTGCGACATCATTTTTGGCCAGGCTGTCACACAAAGAAATTATGAACACATGCCAAAACGAGAGAAACTATTAAATATTAATAACTGGTTATGTTGTAGTCAATGTATGCTTTTTTTTTTTTGCTTCTGTGAGCTTTTTTTCTATGCATTTTTTGCTGTTGCTGTAATTATTGCCAAATAATTTGGTCAGATAAATACCTTAAACAAGTTTAGTTTTGTTCTTCAATCATATTTTAAAGGGGTCCTATAATGCCCCTTTTTACAAGATGTAAAATAAGTCTCTGATGTGCCCAGAGTGTGTATAATTTTTTTATAGCATGTTATAATTGTCACTTTTTTGAGGGTGAGCAAAAATGCGCTGTTTTTGTGTGTGGCACTTTAAATGCAAATTCAAGAAGAGGGCGGAGCTTCAAGAGCTTGTGTTAGCAGCTCTGATTACCTCACACACACACACACACACACACACACACACACACACACACACACACACTGAAAATATCAGAAACTGTTGAGCCTTTTATGATCAAACCGAAGTCGGACAATGATGGAGAGACTCAAGAAGAAGAGACAGCATGTAGAATGAGACAGGACGCTTCTGAATGCTTACTTGATGAATTTATGAGTTAACTATCTTCATTGATTAGCATATTCTGTCATGATAATCTATAAACCGCTGGTGTGGAACTGTTGTAAGATGAGCCAGAGAATATCTGAAAATAGAATAGGTGTAGTTTAGTTTAATTACGGTTATAACTTATGTTGTCATCTTGCTTTATGACATGCTATTGTATTTGTGTTGGTACTGTATTGCAGTATGTAAATTTTAGGGTTATTGATGTCATCGAACTTCCAGGGACATTGTTTTTGGCCACTATTGTATTCAAGTTAAAGGGGGGGACACACTCAGTTTCAGTCAGTCTCATGTCAATCTTGAGTACCTATAGAGTAGCATTGCATCCTGCATATCTCCGAAAAGTCTTTATTTTTATTATAATTATAAAAGGAAGATGCGCTGTTCCGAGTCTTTCCGAAAAAAGCCGTGCGGCTGGGGGCGTATCGTGTGGGCGGAGCTAAAGAATGTCGAGCGCGCGCCGCTGTTACTGTGTTGAGTGCGTCTGAAAGCTGCGTCATCCCTAAAAGTGGGAAAAAACTTTATTCAACATAAAAAATGGTTTTAATCAGATACAGCCATACATCTATGATCCGGAATCAGACCCAGAGGCTGAAGTTGAACAGGAGCAGCAGCAAAAACGACTAGAGCAGGACGTCGACTATGTGGTATAAGTTACACTAACTATATAATATGCTTAGCGGCTTGTGTTATTTACACATTTATACTTTAATTATATCGTGTGTGTGTGTGTGTTTACGCGTGGTTTGTGTAGACATGATTTGTAGTAAGCGGACTGGTTTTGCGCGTCAGGCTAGTGTTTACATAGAAAGACATGGAATAGTAGCGCATTTGAATGAAGAAGCGCGCTTATTTAGTTCAACATATTTCCCCATTCTTTGTGTATTGTTGTTTGGAGTGCTTTTACAATACACAAACATACACATATAGTGGCCAGCTAAACAAATGTACACACTATACATCGCATGCTCCATTGATCAATACGTGGTCATGTTTGGGCTACTTGATGGGCATAGGCAAAAACAGACATTTGAAGCAGTCTTACTCACTGCCTGCGGTTCCAACGTTGGGACCTTTATCGTTGGGACCGCTCCATCCTTCAGTATTAGGCGATTTGAAAATCCGGAAAAGCAAATTCCATCCACTTTTGCCTTAACGCGGGGTTATTTGGCTACGAGCCAGCGCTTTGATGGGCGTAGCCTATTGCTTTCACGCGTTCTCTCTCTCTCTCTCGCGCGCGCGCTCTTCCGGTAGAATTGTCCGTACGGCCCATACAAGGAAATTCCGCCCTGTTGACGTCAAGCGGACCCATGATCGAAAAAACTTTCCGAAACTTATGACTAACAGGAAGTACTAATTTTGGCAAAGAAATACTCCCATCAAACGTCCACCTTAGCTTTTGAAACTGTGTCCATGTTTAGCATGGGAATCCAAGTCTTTAACAGTGCAAAAAGATCAGTATGCATGAAACAGCATTTCACCCCCCCTTTAATTTAACTCAATTTTAGATGTACACTAGCAAAGAAATGGTTTGAAACCTAGTAGACTTGAGTTTGATGGTGTGTGTCCTGTTGCATGAAGCTTGCTGAGTAGGTTTAGAGTTGATAAAACCATAGAAATCAAACCTGGTTTAGATCAGGGTCACAGTTCTCTGTCAAACTCAGGTTTGATCTAGAGTTAGCTCAGCTTTACCTGAGTATCAGCTGAACCCGGCTGATCGAGCAACAGGCCTCACTTCTGCTTTTGTTAAAAATGGAATGCAATCAGAGAGTGAAATGTGAAACCGCATGTAAAGTCCCTATCACATGATGGGCTGTTGGAGCTTGTCACACCTGTCTGAGGTTTGTTTCTCTGGAAATGGTTATGACACCAGTTGCTCTGGCAGTCACACAGTCTCTTGTGACTTTTACTGCTTGAGGCAAAGTCTTGAAGGATCACTGTTATGGTCTTCAGATGACCTCTTTCAGGACTTTCCCAAGGTGCACCTGTGCTCCTAAGTTGTAAAATATAGGCGTGCATTTAGAAACTTTAGGGGATTTATATGTATATAGGGCTGGGCGATATGGCCAAAATTTCATTTCCAGATATAGCTCATTTGATATCCCGATAACGATATACATAACGATATAGCAATTTTTCTGTTAATTCAGTTTATGAATAGTCTATACAAAATTGCAATGTGGAAATGCAGTTTGAAATGATATACAAAACAAATAAAGGTAGTATGGACTAAATTTTAATTTTATTTAGAACCTTTTTTTCAAGCAAGACTGTTGGTAAAGTTAACACCTGCCACTAAAATATTTCAACATATAGCAGCAGCCAACTTTTAACAGTAACACCACCCAGACTTCTCTTGCAGCATCACGTAGGTGTAAAGATGTTTCCAAGTAGTATTCTTATAGAGCAGGCAATAGAAAGCAACCACAAATATTCATAATGGCCTGTCTATTCCTATTGGATATAAAAAAGTAACAAACTGAAAACCTCTGAGGTTTAAAGAGCATGGTGCAGGGCAAAATACCAAACGTAAACTTCAAAGTTTAAAGTGCAACAGCCACAAAGTCAGCCTCAATATATTTTTGTACAAAATCCTATATAATATCTTTGCAGATATGCTTGGCAACAGCAGAAGTGATCTCCTTCCATCTGCGGGAGCTATTGCTATATGGTGTGCCACGCGTAAAAGCCTATTGTAGGGTTGTGCCGATGGACGATATCATCGTCCATCGTGATGGCTGACCGACATCACGATGGAGCGCGACCATCGTGATGCCACGCCCCCGTTGCGAGTGCGACACACACTAATCCTCTTCTATAGTAGTTAAACTAAAAACTTAGCAGGAATTGCTCTGTAAATCAAATTGAGAATGTAACTAATGCATATAGCCTATGCTATTTTAAATACTGTAGTCTATGCCAGATATAGCCTATATAGCCTACATTTTGAAATCATTTGAGGCTGAAACATCCATATGCATGCGTGTTTATTTTAGCACTTCCGTCAGTGAAACTACACAGCCTATAAAACATTGAAACGATTTTCAGTAAATAATCGTTACCTCAAGAATATAAGAAAATTAAATATTAGTTAGAAAAATATTTTATTCATACTATTTCCCTGCAAAGATGCGTCATTTACCTCTCTGCGCTTTGAGAGGAATGTGGGACACAAGCTGGAAAGACACCTTTTCGAATATCTTCATCTTCATGTGTTCTCCTGATGTTGCAAGGCAACACTTGTTGTAAAAGTTCTGAAGAGCGGATTTTATCTTCCACAAGGGCAAGACATTTAGGCAATGTTTGATTATTCACTGCCAGAGAAAACGAAACTAAAATCACCGCGGCGTGTGTGTGTGTGTGTGTGTGTGTGTGTGAAATGCGCTTTTCAAATAGACCGCTATTCTTGACGCGCCTAACCAAGTTTAATAACTAGAACAAACTGTGTTAAATAAAGTTTGAAGTAAAAAGGTATTCGTCCTACAGTGCTTTTTATACTTTACCACAGTAAAGGATGTGAATAGTTAATAGACTTAATTATAAGCAAACGAAAGGAAGAAACGATTATAATCCCTTAAAATGGCGACGTGAGTGAAGATTTAGGAAAAGAAACGAGATGTCCATGTCCATTGGGATAAAATGGACTGGGCCTATTGTTAAATTCACGGAAAATCGAGTGACCAGATCCAGATTGCAAAGCAGAATGAAAAAGTGCTATCTGACCATTATTTTCTTGCTAGGCTAAAAGCTTTGTGCTTCACTCCTGTGGTAGCTAATATTCACGTGCAAGTTGCAACAGCATTCACATACAAAACACTGGGTTAGTAAAATAACGAAATAATTTTTTTAAGAGTAGAAAATAGTATTTATGTAAAGAGATATATTTAAAAAAAAAGAGCTCAACTCTTAAGTGGAAGGAACCTATTTTTTTCCCCTCACGTGCAACCTAGCGGATGATTCATTATTTGGGTTAGTAAAAATAACGAAATGATAGTTTTAAGTAGAAAATAGTATTTATGTAAAGAGATATAGTATATTATCTACCTATTTACATAATTACACCCCCCCCCCCCCCCCAAACGACGATATCATCGACCATCACGATGTATTACTGTAAACATCGTCAACTGCCAATTTAGGGGACATCGCCCAACCCTAGCCTATTGCAGCGTTTGTGTCTGGAGTTTGTTTTGAGCGCTTATGCCACCACTCGACGCTGCTTTTGCAGTTTTTGCTCGTTGACTCTCTCTGTATTATTTTTCGTTGTTCTTGCGCAGGTGATAAAATAAATTAGTAGTGTTGGAATCCGTTGTTGGCACTGGGAGCCGGCAAACTTTACAAACAACTGTTGTCTGGTGTAATTCGGTCTTCTTATATCCAAACCACGTCCATGCAACAGAAGTCGCCCCTCTTTTAGGTACAAGCTCCTCGGTTTGGGTTGGCTGGTCATCTTGTTGAGAATTACCCTGGTCTGAACCGCGTCTACTACCGTCTTCCTCCATGTTTGTTTATGTTTTGCAGCGTGCATGGGCATGCCGTGGCGTGAGGTGCATCTTGACGTAAAATTCTGCCGTAAACACCTTATCGTGGCGTAAACGATAGAGCCTTATATAAAACGATAGACATTTTCTATCGTCCAGACGATATATTTCGTCATATCGCCCAGCCCTATATGTATATATACACTAGGGATGCCGAAATTCTCAATATAATATTGAACCGTTCGGTACGGCATTCACGGTTCAATACGCGCTTGTGAATTGTGGTTTTTCGGTTTTGCATTGAGTTTATTATTTTTCGGCAAATTCTATCACTTTCCTCCATCCCAATACTGAACAACGACAGAATTTTCAGTTTTGAGTGAAATATCCCTTTAATGTTAATACAACAACAAAAGACAGAGAAAATCACTGACTGCTCTTGACTGAAAAACTAATACAGTAGCTTTAAAGGGGCTATATGCAACTTTTTCCCCAAAATAAACGTAACAATAGCCTTTTTATTTGACCATTTATGACTCAAACATCTCCTGATGAGCATACTGACACCTTGTCCGCTCACAGTGGGTGCACATATAAGCCTGTATCCTATTTTTCCTATTTTCTGGCGGGTCGTTTTTTCCCGCGCTGTCTGCGGATGTGACGTCACCACCGCTGCGAGAGCGAGCAGAAAATAAGAGCAGTTCTGTTTTTTGGCCACAGGTGTCAGTCGCGAGTTTAAATTTCAGAAAAATGCATATAGCCCCTTTAATAAGAATCAGTGTATATTTTATAGTGAAGTCTATGTAGTGTTTTATTTTTACATTTATTCATTCAATTTCATTCTTAAATGCTGCTGTACAGCTCTGAGCTGCCAGTGTAAATCTTTATATATATATGTATTTTATATTATACAATACACTAGGAATGTGTGCAAGTTTTTTTTTTAACCTCTTAACAAGCGCCCCATTTTTGTGGAATTTTTTGAAAACGATATACCCAAATGAAAATGTCTGCAGCTCTTAAACCCTATGGTCTATATTCATAAACCTGGTCTTATTTTAAACTAGACACTTGAAATATTGCTACCCAAGAGTCATAATAACTCAAAGTAATATGGGAACAGAGTAATATACATGTAAATATACATGTAAGTGACTCACATTTTTTGTTTTTTGTTTTCAATTAGGGAAAAAAATATTATAATTTAATGTTAAGAGCCTGAAAATAACTTAAATATAAAACTGAATGTCTAATCATGTCATGATTCAAATATGAGGATGATTCTCTCAGTAATGTAGCTTCTGTGAGCTTTTATGTCAAGAAAAGTCTAGGCGTCATTTCAAAAAGGCCATTTATTTCAGAACATTTGCTATTGTAAAGAGTAGTTTTTCATTCAAATAAATCTGCAATAAACTGCAATATACTACTAATTATAATGGATAAACAGTTACTGAAAAACTAAAGCAACTATTTACAGAGATTACAAAGTGTAAAAAACTCATTTAGCTGATGGGAAGCGTCAGTGAGAGACTGCGCGCTCCACTGCAGTTGCGCCATGGAGAACGTGCAGCCAGCGCGCAAACAGTATTCACCAAAGCCTACTTACGCAAACTGCGCAAGATAATGCCTTTTGATTGGTTACTAAGTCCATCAATCAAACCTTTGTTGAAAAGGCATTGGCTGGGCACCGAGTGCCTTTATCCAACGAAAACCATGGGCGCAATGATTGACAGCTCACCAAGCCTGTAAGGCACTTCCTCTATATGATGCATCCCAGAAGAGTCTCTGATTGAAGGAGAGAGACGGGGGAGGGTTTAAAATACGTGGGAGAAGCCATTCTAGCAGGGGGAGTTTGCCAGACACGGAATAGAATCGATATTTCATTGAAAATGGACATGATTGATCACGCTAACTCAAAACTCTCTTGCAAACAACGGAGGATTTTTAGTTTTTTCCCTATTTTTTCGTTGTTTTGGATTAAAAAGTGGGATGCATTTTGAAGAATGGACTCTTACACAGAGATGTATGCGGGTGTTTATTGGATTCGTCCGATCTGATCTGAACGACAGGAGATGAAAGATGAGTAACGCTGATATTTTTCTAATGTTTACATGGCCGGTCCTTTAGTGTTTCATTTAACCCTTTCCTCTCTGGTGTATTTATTGCAAAAACAAGTTCAGAACATGAATCTTGAGTGTTTTAGCTTTCAAATGATGCATAGTTTGTGATAGTTGATTGAATATTTTGTATAAAACAAAAGTAGATAAAAGTACACACCCCCCCACTTCCGTCAACCCCCCCGTCCACGAACCGGTGCGGGTTAAGAAGTTAAAGTAAAGTTCTAAGTTTAAGTAAGGTTTTTCAATTCTTTTAAGTAAAATAAAGAAAGAGTATTGCAATAAAAAGTCTTTTTTTCTCCTTAACCTCTTGCTGTTCCTGTCGCCTAAGAATAGAATAGCAAAAAACTGAACTGAACCGAAAACCGTTGTTAAAAACCGAGGTATGTATTGAACCGTGGACTAACTGTATTGTTGCATCCCTAATATACACTAGATTTAGTTAATATTTTGAACTCAATTTAATTCTGCTTTCATTTTAATTTGAGTTAAAAGTTTGAGTAATTCTGTTTTGTAATTTTTTGTTGTTGTTTTTTAAAAATGTATAGTATTATTAATTTTTATTTCAGTTTTAGTTTGTTACATCAGGTTAATTTCAACTAAATGAAAATAAAATAAATAAAAAAAACGTAATTTTCTTATGTCAGTTAACATTTACTTATTTCAAGTAAAGAGATTTTTTCATGCTTTTAGTTAGAGATGCACCGATTGCAAGTTTCTTGGCCGATTCCGATTTTTTCGATTTTTATTTTGTTAATGAGATCGGCCGATACCGATTTTTGCCGATTCCGATTTTCTTTCTAAGAACTCTAATTGACAGCATATACAAAATAAAATCCACTTTTTCTTCAAAGCAAAATTTAATTTTTATTCTAAAATAAATTATTAAACATTACAACAGGATCTCCTCTCACTTAAACAACTCTCAAAAAAATAAGTGTTCTGTGCCTGGAAAGAAGTAGAAATAACAAATAACTGAAAATCAGTTGCTTTATGAAACAAAACATTATAAATTGACCTTTTTCTCTTTTTTACTTGTCTTACAAAAGTCAAAAGATCCTATGAATGAACAAACCTGAAGTGTACAATACGTCTCCAAATAATAGTTCTGTAATTGGGTAAACTGGATTACATTCGATTACTGCTATTGTGTCTTTGTTTGCGCTGTGTACTCAATGCGCATCACTGACGCTTTTCATATGATAGGAACATATCTAAAAATAATGCTATAATCAACACTTACTCGTAACTCGTTCATCTCGACAGCTGTAATGGTACATTGCATGTGTTACAAAGTTGGTAATAATGATGAAGATGGACTCGGGCGTGACTGGGACTCGTGTTTATTCAGAACTCTCAGATACAAACACAATAAACTCGCACTGACGGCGCTCTAACAACTGTGCAATATAACTTGGTTTGTTAGAAATCTCTCCGTCTCTGGTCCGTAATGTCCGGTTCGTGAATGAATCGTTCTTTTGAACCGGTTCTTTTTAGTGAACCGGTCGAGCCAGTTCACCAAACCGGATTGAATCGTTCTACACGGTTCACGTCTCGAGTCAGCGCTGATCCATCATTTACTAAAGTTACTAACTTTCTGACATGAGTGACAGCCCCTCCGACTAGAAATAAACTAACAACCTGAAGTATATGCTGTAACTACAACAGTTCACTGAACTGAGATGTGCTGAGAGAACTGATGAGAAGTGAACTCAGGTCCATCCGTCTCTCTGGCAGCAGCTCGTAGACCTTGTTAAACCACGCCCCCTCCGCTACAAGATCTAACACTCATTTCAAATGCAAAGATGTCAGCCAATCACAACAGTGGGTGTTTTCACTGAAGTCTCACAGCAGACACGCCCCTTGAAACAGAGCATTCAGCCAGAGGGCAAACATCAGTATTGAAAAAAATGCCTTTTATTTCTAAATTATGACATTTTATGATGTAAAAATCATACTAACAATATAAGTACACCTCAGGAAACATTATAAAATAATAGAAAAATGCCATGCCATGGGACCTTTTAAAGTTTAATAATCACATTAGGACGTATCCTGATATGTTTTTCCATCCCAAAAATATAAGACGCCTTAAAATGATCATTAAGATGCTTGTTATTATAACATTTAAGGTATTGAGACATTTAAGAAAATTGTTTATTCGCACACATGCTCCAAAATACAGTTCACACACATCTATTTTTAGTCTCAAATGCGAGTGAAACGTTCACACAATAAACACCATTCATTGGTTTCCCAGCATTTGCTCAATGTGATATGATTTCTCAAACTCAGAAATGAAGTCATGCTTGATGTTTTTTTTCATTTTAGCTGTTTTGAAACCGCTCCAAACTGCCTAATAAGGAAAGTTGATCTTACATTAGCTTGTTTGTTCCTGTGCTAGTTAAGTGCCCCGTTAACCTACTAAAATACACCACTCAACATCTGAGGCTGGGGCAAACTGACCCGGGACGTTCCTCAGTGTTCTGTTGTCTGAAATAAGACTGAACACAGTGTGGTGTTGTTCCTGTAGCGTCAATAATCCTGTGGGGCATCTCATGACTTAGATTTAGTATTTAATGCCTCACGGGCGGAACTGGAAACTCTGTGTGGCTGGTTGTGATGATGAAAGCTGGTCAGGTGAAGACTTTAGTCTCAGATTAAGCGTTTCATTGAAAAATCTGTTCTCTGGACTTTCTCATGTCGGGTAGATTAGGGTCACGAGGTTGACGTAGTTTCGTTTTTTTGTTCTTTTTGTAGTACAGGTGTTTCATTATTACTTTTAATTCCTCAGAACCGCAATTATGATGATTCACTCTACCGAAAATATAAAGAATAATGCTGTGTTTTTCATGCATGTAGTGGTTGACCAATATATTGCTAATATTTGGCATTTTTTTCCCGGCCTACAGTTGTGGTCAGAATTATTGGCACCCCTGAAGTAAAACAATGGGGAAAATCTCATTATGAAATCTGTTTTTCTCTAGCGTCACCCAATTTTTGCCCCGTCCTTCCCCCAGGACAGACGCTCGAGTCTTCTTCTGTAATGGCGGATGAGTTTGGAGATCAGAGCCCATTCCTTCACACAGAATCTCTCCAGATCCTTCAGATTCCAGCTCTTCTCTTCACTCCATCACTCATTCTCTATAGGGTTCAGCTCAGGCCTTCAGTTTGTGCTCACTGACACATTTCTGTGTTGATTTCGGATCATTGTCCTGATGGAAGATCCAACCACGGCCCATTATAAGATCTCCAGCAGGTTTTGATGTTTTATCTGCTGGTGTTTGCTTGAATCCATGATGCCGTGTGTCTGAACAAGAAGTCCAGGAGCAAAAACACCGGCCCTGACATTAAAGATCCAGCGGTGTGTTTAACCGTGGCCATGGGCGGCTTCTGATCTCCATCTGGTGGGTTTGCCGCCCAAAAGCTCTTGTTTTAGTGTCATGTGACCACAGGTCCCGTCTGAGGGTCCAGTCGTGTGTGAACACTGAATATGCTGGAGTTTGTTTCTGGATTTGTGCTGATGGCGGAGCTGTTGGAGACAGTTTTTAGTCTTTCTGAGCCCAAGACTCGACTAATCTCTGCCATCTGTGATCTTGGAGAGTCTTTGTCCACTCAAACGCTCCTCCTCTCGTGCATTAGGACGACACACACACACACACACACACACACACACACACACACACACACACACACACACACACACACACACACACACACACACACACACACACACACACACACACACACACACACACACACACACACACACACACCCTCTTCCAGATTCAGAACATCTTTAGTGGACTGAACTTCTTCATTATTACCCTGATGGTGGAAATGGGCATTTTCAGTGCTTTAGCTCTTTTCTTATTGTGTGAAGCTCAACAATCTTTAGCTGCACATCTGAACTATATTCTGTGCTTTTACTCATTGTGATGATGATTGAGGGAATTTAGCCTTGCTCATATTTATCCTCCTGTGGGACAGGAAGTCATAGCTGGACATGCTCATGCTCATAGTCACACTGGTGTGCTTCAGAGATATCTTACTCTAGGAGTGCCAATAATTGTCCAACATGTTTTTGGAAAAAAACATTGATTTCATAATGATATTTCCCCCCACTTTCAATTGTTTTACTTCAATGAATTTTGTTTTAAATAAAAGATCAAAAGGATAAACAATGCAGATTTATTTTACACCAATCTTTGATCATATTTACCAGGGGTGCCAATAATTCTGACCGCAACTGTATAGTAAATTAGAATAAATTAATTGATTAATCTTATGGTTTTTGACCAGTGTTTGTTGGCAAGTTGTAACGGCCTCCTAAAAAAATGTTCATTCATGGTCCGGTGAACCCAAAACCTGTCAAATTACACAAGACTTCTTTAAGAATTGGTGGACTAGTTGCAACATCCCTTCTGTGTTCATATCGTAGGCCTTTCTTCTCCTTTTTAAAATCTTATGGTAAACCTTTCCATGCCTACCACAGGGTTCCCACGCTTCTTGAAAGTACTTGAATTTCAGACACATGGGTTCTTGAAAACAAACAGGTCCTTGAAAGTGCTTGAATTAAGGATGAACTGCATTTTGTTAGAGTAGCACGCGCTGCCAAAGCCAGAACAAAACAGCGTTACAGGAGGAAGCGGGGAAAACCTGAAAAAATGCTGCGTGAGCGGATGGATCGTGATCATGTACAGACAGCTCTGCATAAGGCCGGATACACACCGCAAGCGTGGCGTGACCATGGCGTTTCTGTTGTGTGTCAGTTGCGTGGCGTTTTCTGTGTCTTTGCACACCAGAAACGTGTCTGACGTGGCCCTGCTGCTGCTAGTGGAAGGCCTATACTTAAAGGGTTAGTTCACCCAAAAATGAAAATTCTGTCATTAATTACTCACCCTCATGTCGTTGGACACCCGTAAGACCTCCGTTCATATTCGGAACACAAATGAAGATATTTTAGTGTAAAGCTGATGCTGAGAAAGGCTTCAGATAGGCCTCCATTGGCATTCAGTACATTTACACTCACAAGACCCATAAAAGGCACTTAAAACGTCGTTACAAAGTCCATCTCACCACAGTGGCTCTACAATAATTTTACGATGCGACGACAATAGTTTGTGTGTGCAAAAAAAATCAAAATAACACCTTTATCCAACTTGTTCTTGTCTTTTGTGTGTGTCTCCACGACGCATGCGCGAGAATATGACGGAGATCCGGCGTTCGGACACATGACCCAGAAGAGATTTGTTTACAAGCAGAGGAAGACGCGCGTGTCTAAGCTGTTGAATTCTACATTGATCGTGCTTTAGGTCTCGGCGTAGTTCTCAAAATGGGGTTAAAGTGTGCATTTCATGGATTCCCGAACGCTGGCGCTACGTCATATTCTCGCGCATGCGTCGTGGAGGCACACACGGAAGACAAGAACAAGTTGAATAAAGTCGTTATTTAGATTTTTTTTTTGCGCACAAAAACTATTTTCGTCGCTTCGTAAACTTATTGTAGAGCCACTGTGGTGAGATGGACTTTGTAACGATGTTTTTAGTGCCTTTTATGGGTCTTGTGAGTGTAAATGTACTGAATGCCAATGGAGGCCTATCTGAAGCCTTTCTCAGCATCAGCTTTACACTAAAATATCTTCATTTGTGTTCCGAAGATGAACGGAGGTCTTACGGGTGTCAAACGACATGAGGGTGAGTAATTAATGACAGAATTTTCATTTTTGGGTGAACTAACCCTTTAATGTTAAACATGCATATATAGCCTACTGATACAGCAAAGACAACGTCGGGCGTTTTGACCGCCACATAGGCTACAGAATATTTCGTTCTGTATTGACAGGTGCAATATTTGAAAATCGATAATTATTTTTTTTTAAAAATTACAATTATATCTAAAACCTAGAGACTTTCAAATATGTATTCGTGTCAAAATGACATATAAACATCTTTTCCTATTCTATTTTGCCTGGAAACGCTTCCAACCAGGGCTGAAACGATCAGTCGACAAGGTCGACAATAAAAAATTGTTGACAAATATCTTTGTTGTCGAGTAGTTGTTTGACCTCATGTGACCTCATGTGACCTAATGTAAGCGCCTGCAATATGGCGATTTGACCGCTATGGTGCTGTAGCGCTAGAGTGTAATGCAGCCCTTACAAATGTTGCGGTAGAAGAAAACAGCGCGAATGACGGAGTGCAAAGTGCAAACTAATCTGAACTAGCAAGATGTGGGAAAGTTTCACAAAACTTCAAACCAAGGCTGCTTCTCAATCAGCTCTAGTTCAGTAGTCAGGGCACTGATCAGGGATCAGCCTATTGACTAGTGTCCTGATCAGTGAACTAGAGCTGATTGAGACGTGCAAGGCCAAACTTTTCACGGGAGCACAATGTGCAAGTTGGAGCACTTAAAGAGGAAACAACTAACTAACTAGCGGTAAATCTCTTTATTAGAGAATGCAATACTACTAATAATTGTAATAATATTAACAATAATAATATAATTACAGTAATGTGATGATTTATTTAGCTTAGAATAAAGTTTGATGGAGCTTGTAGTCAGGACTGTTTTTATTATTATAACACTATTAGGTATTATAGTAGGGCTGCAACGACGCGTCGACGTCGTCGATGACGTCGACTACGAAAATACGTCGACGTGCGTGAAATGCGTCGACGCGTCGGCGGCACATTATTTACGTTCTAGAATGAAACAGAAGATCTAGAATAATGGCAGCTTCTGCTCCCGGGCATAGTGAAAATGATCATTTATCATATAAAGCCAGACCGCGACATTCAAAAGTGTGGGAGTACTTTAAACAGAAGCCGAATAAAACTGTGCTTTGTTCGCTCTGTAACGCCGGTTTCACACTGCACGCGGTGACAGAGCAGGAGCTGTGCGCGTGGAGAGCGGGAGCTTTCACACTGCAGTCAGTGTTGCCAAGTCCGCTTTTTCCCGCGGAATTGGGCTACTTCTACACTGTTGCCGCGGGCTGTGTCTTATGTCCGCGGGTTGAAGCAAAAAAACACACATATTTAACCCCCCGAACGCGATGTTTACCAGAGAACCTCCCCGAAACGCGATTGGGCTTGTTTTGGGCTAGTTTTGAGTAACGAATGGGTGGGTTTTGTTGTGTAAACCTGGCAACCCTGCTGCTAGTGTTCTCTCGCGCCGCTGAACCGTGGCGCATGTATTGCAACAGACGGTCACATTTTCCGGTGTTCTTCTCCGACCCCAGTACGTCTCGTGCTTTTATTTATTATGGGCTGCATATATCTGCTGTTAATGCGACCTGGTTCCGCTCTGTCCCAAACACATATGCATAATAACTTGTTGTATATAGGTAGTTTACATGATTAAAGTAACATTAAAGTTAAGATATGCCTCTAGCTTTAATAATTTAAATGTGTCTGAAGTTTGGGCAAAAACTTCTGGCAGCTTTAGTCGTTGTTTATGCACATGTATCTTCAAAATAGACAACTAGTTATACATTAACACTATGCTGAAAGCTCCTGTATGTGAACCTTTTGCAGATAAATACAAGTGCATTTTCGTTTACTATTGACACAAATCAATAAGTAAATCATACTCAACTACTATAGTAAACAACTTTTCCTAATTAGGCCTACTCTGTATACATTTTATGATGAATAGTATCATTATATATTATGTTTAAAAAGCTTCTTTTGTTCATATATTTCATTATAAAATGGCACACTATGTACACTACCCTTCCTGAAATACAATTAATATTGTCATCATTCATTGATTTCATGTTAAAATAATATACAAATTCACTACCCTCTTTGAAATACAATAATCAGTAAAAAAGAATAATAAGATTAATCTGGAAAAATAATCGTTAGATTAGTCGACTAATCGAAAAAATAATCGTTAGATTAGTCGACAGAAAAAATAATCGTTAGTTGCAGCTCTATATTATAGTCTCATCACTTGCCTGTATTTTGTTCCATATGCATGAAGACTTACAAAAGGCGATGTTAGGAAGAATATCATGTCAGTTACTTTTTCATATTGTTGATTAAAAGGTGAATGAGAATCTGTCAGCTCAATTGTCATGTAAGAGATTAATATTATGTCATTTTGTCTGCGACGTCATTTGCAGATGAATATTTTGACCATTCTTTGTGTCCTGAAGTAAATGTCTTTTTCGGTTTCAGTTCTAAGAAAAGCAGTGGGCCTGTTATTGTTTTACAAATGAAGCTCTTAATACTGCTGCCAAGAGATGTTTACATTCAAACATCTATTTTTTTTTGTCTGTAATACAGCTAATTTTTGTTTATTATTATTTATTTTGTCAATTGAAAGAGAACAGAATATTTAAACAATGCTTAAAGAGCATTTGTGTGTGATTTGAGTTCTGAGAACTTGGCTCAAAGTTAATTAAAACAACCATTTCAAAAGCTGAAGTGATTTTCTTTATTATATATAGTTAGAATATGTATAACTCAATGTTTTAACTAATTGAAAAAGCTGAATAATTGTTCAAAACGTACTGATTAGTCGTTGATGACAATGTCAATAATCGACGATTAGTCGATTAATCGTGCTAATAATCGTTAGATTAATCGATTATTAAAATAATCGTTTCTTGCAGCCCTACTTCCAACACGCATTTCTGCTGTTCCATAAGCGCCATCTACTGTCAAAAGCCCTTTTTGGACAGTAATTGTTTCGTGTGGGGTATGTTCATCATTGACAGGGGCTAGTCAGTGATTTTATTGCCGTCCGAAACCAGAATGTCAGTGTTTTTCTCCCACCACCCGCATAAAAATCCCCTGTTTTTTGACAAACACCAAAGACGTGTGGTCATTTAATTGCCGTCTGAATCCACATCTCTGAGTTTTCAAGAATATATCACTTCAGAATTCACTGTTTATCCTTTTTGACCCCTGCAGGCCACCGTACGGTTGCACTTCGCTGTCATTTGGATGCGTTTGAAAAATCCAGACTTTTATTACTGAAATGCTGGCAAGTATTTACAAGAGCAATATATTTCATCACCACTCAAAAAATAAAAAGAATAAAAGCACGTAAACTTTTGAAGTGGGCCGTTATCACGGCAGCGATTATATCTGTTAAATATAATATATGTGCAGATCTTAAAAGCCTTCAAATTGATTTTTAAAAAGGTACAGGTGATTTTAATAAATAATTTTGCATATTTTTAATGCATAACAATGAACTTGTCCATATCTTTTCATTTAATTGGAAAATTCATGCTATATTATGCTATATGCTATATTATCTCGATATTTTGATGTTTTAATTGCGTAATGATTTATAAAATCTAGTGTGAAATAAATGTTAAAAGCAGGAATAAGAGCACTGCAAACTGCATCTCTCGTTAGATCTCGCTCTTCTACACCAGCCTCTTTCCTCATTGGATTTTTAAAAAGTCGCATGCCCCTAAAATTGTATTTTAGTTGTCAGTATATGCCTTCGCGTTACTGCATTAATGATGGACACAGGTACAGTAGGTATTTGATATACTGTCCAGATTGGCAGTAACACACACACCTTTATCTTATTTATTGTGCTTGATGTAAAATAAATGATGCTTTAAAAAGGCCTTGAATCTGGTGTTCATGAAAGAGTGGGAACTCCTTTTTCCCCCTTGGCTCCTTCAATGCAGTGGATTTGTGCCCAATGTGATGCCATGTTTGGGTCAGGGTGGAGGACTTGGCTTTATACTGGCGTGACGTGAGACTCACAATGATGTTTTGTGTGTTGGTCTGTTCCTGTTCACTGTCAGTTGGCTGTGCTGGAAAATGGAGAACTGTGAAACATTCAGACTCGAGCGTGTACATAATCCAGTAAAGAGGACACTTGATAACACAAAATCCTGACAAATGTCTGCGATATGTCATGTCGGATTCCCACTTGCATTCTCAAAAACCATCGTAAACGCATTACTTCTGAATGAAAGATTATAATGCATGCAAGCGTAAAAACCTGTGTGTTCCTGATGAGGATGCATCATGTCTTTCTCACTAACTGTCTTTCTCTCTCCGTCCCAACAGAGGCGTTTACGTCACTTGCGGAGCATAGCGGCCCGAAACATCGTGAACAAGAATGGCTCTCCTCTGCTGGACACTTACTTCACCCTTCACCTTCACCAGGAAGACCGGATATCACGAGGTGACTGATGCTAGCTCAACTTGCTGGAACTCACGCTTCATTTAGTACTTAAAGCTGCAGTGTGTACCAACTAGGGCTGTAATCAACCAAAGAAAATCTTGGAAAATTTTCGACTAAAAATGACGTTAGGGAAAAAATATTAAATGAATTAGCTGTGCACTGTGCGCAGTACTTGGTGGCCTTGTTGTCTGCCTAAATTAATTATAAATAAACATAAAAAACTAGTAGGCTATTTGCAGTATATTAAATAGTTTTTGAGCTGATTATTTTGCACTGAAGTGAGTCTGATGGCTCTGACAGCGCTGCATCACGTGCACCTGCGCAATATCATAGCCTATGATTTCCCAAAATATAGTATGTTGTCAACTAGTGATATCATCACAACAACTTTTGAGGAATATGCAACATAATTTAGACAATTGTTTTTGTATTATAATAACTGACAGACACTCATTTCAGCCGCTCTGTGAACACAGGATCAGCTCAGCTTCACGGCTGAGACACGAATAGACTATTAACTTAAAGCTTTTACTCTTAAACACAAAAGAACGTCCACTTTAATAAAAAAGGAATATTTATTAAACAAGCCAGATCAAGAGCAGAAAAAACGCTCTCACGATTAAATAAATACAGAAAACTAGCCTACTTCAATCATAGACAGTAAAAGAAAGACTTCAATCTGTCTCTCTTGTCCAGTGGGTTGGCTAAATAAATGGAAAAAAAATTTGGCCAAGAAGTTTTATTTCGGTGCATCCCTACTCTCGGCTTCACAACTTTGCAGAACGTTAACATTCACACACACAGTGATATTACACACTGCATGAGAGGGAATATTCAATAAAACAGAATAGGGGCACTTTAAAACTACATTTCTAACCAACTCTTTAAAAAAGAATAGCCTGTATATAGTCCTGCTCTTTTTTTTGATCGCCTTTTTTCGTATCATATATTCAAGTAATCATCATAAATTCTGTATCATTTGAAAGCTTACGAACTCAAAATTCATCCTGTGAAAACGGTTTTGAAATCGGACAGTGTGTTACCATGGAAACGCTACTCTAAATTATTCTAGCGGGCTCCTCCCCCTAGTGGGCGGCGTCATGGTTTTAATTATTTTAACTACTTTATAATCTAAATCTTTTCCAATCTTGACAAAACACATATTGTCGGAAAGGTCTGAGTCTCAAGGTTCCATATTTGGAGTCTGTTTTGTAGGGCTGTTCGATTAATCGAAAAATAACCGAAACCGACATTCAGATCCTCTAACCGACGTATTTTTCCCATGTCGGTTATTTCGGTTTTAGTCACGTGACTCCGCCCCGTCAGTCACATCAAGTGCAGTTTGAAGGCACAGAGAGATGCAGGAGCGGTTATCTGTGTTTATAGATGCTCAGAATCACTATAGCAACTGCATGTTTTACACAGTTTATACAGGTAAGTTAATTGCCGTTCTTCATATAGCCTACCGCTGACGTGCACACACACACACACAGATGGCGCACGCAAGCCCTGAAGCCAGATCACTTTCACTTTCGTGCTCATAAAGTTTGTCAAGTAAATGCGTTTAAAGGCTTGCCAGTTTCAACATTTAAAGCGATTGTGCACTATTCAAAAACAACAATACGGAGAATGTATCCGTTCAGTGCTCAGCTTCTTTCTGTGACACAGAGCCGTGTCGCGTCTCTGAAAACACGCGCCCTGAAGGCAGATCTCGTTCACCTGCGTCCTCACAAAGTTTGTCATTTGTATGTGGTTTAAGCCCTGCCAGTTTGAACATTAAAGCGAGTTTCGGCCATCAGATGTGTATTATGTTGAACTAATGCCTGATATATTGTGACAAACGAACACTCAGACAGAAGCTCGCACATCACGTGAAGATCGCGCGCAGAAACGCAGTCTCAACGCTGTCCTGTGACTAAAGTAAAGTCACTAAAGTAGCTTAGAAACTCAACCGTTATAGGCATACATTTTAATACCTTTGAAGTACAAACCACAGCTTCATAATGAATAGAGACAGTATGAGTAATTCACACACACACTCACTCTCTCATTAATGCATTCAGATAAATGTAATGTAGGCCTACAGTGTTAATTTATCTGCATCTGATGTACAACAAACAGAAATCTGCTCCATAGACAATAACTGCTGAAAGTGAACCGTTTCCTTCAAGTATTTTAAAATCACAAAGAAATGCACTTTTTCATTAGAAATAAAATCCACCTGTTCTATATATAAATATGTAGAACATATTTACAGTACAAACCTTATCAGTGAACTTACTCAACCCCCCCCCCCCCCCCCCCCCCCAAAAAAAAAGCAAAATAATCGTTCATTAATCGTAATCGAGGTAAAATGTACAATTAATCGAGGTTTTAATTTTTGGGCAAATCGTTATAGCCCTACTGTTTTGTGATGGAAGTGATATTTGGACAGAAATTTACAGGAAAATGCATTAAAAAAAACAATCAATGGAATTTGAATGACACCCAGTGGCTATTTTTGGTATAGCAAGTAAACAAAATCTTTTAATTTTTGTGATATAAACTTTGATTTTATAGTAAAACATTTTTGTAAATATATATTTTATATGAAATAAAAATATTTTGTACAGTATTTTTCATTTACAGTACATTTAAACTTCCATAACTTTTTCATGCTTTCATATTTTGAATTGCTATAATCTGCAGAGTGTCTTCTTTAAAACGAGACTAAACTTAGCTCTATATTCCAAAGCATTCTTGAATTACAGCCCTTAAGTTTGGATAGTTTATTGTCATGTGTATTCTCAAAAAGGAGGGTGACCGTTAAAGGGTTAAACAGAACAGCATTTATTTGAAATATTAATATAAGTGTCTTTACTGAATGTGTCCTTGCTGAATAAAAGTATTAATTAGAAGAGCTTCTGAATGGTATTCTGTAAGGATTTAAAAGCTTCTGGATGACTTCTAACTTGCTTCTTTTCCTCTTCCAGATTTCTATAAAAGTGAAGTCATCCGGGACTCATTGGTGAGTGCTTTTGTTTTCATTGGTGTTTTGGTGATGCCATTTAATGCTTATTATTTCAAACTTGTGAAATGGTAGATGGAGCACAGCGTATCATAGCTTGTTATAGCGTAGCATATCAGCATTCCCAGCAGTCTCCTCTGGATTTATGTTCTGCTGTTGGATAATAAAAGTGAATGTCTTTTGGTTTAGTCACCACTCGTCTTTAATGTCTGTTCAGCCTTATGGGACTGCTGAAAACTGAACAATGGGGGATTTATTACTGTTAAACCATAATAAACAGGGGATCTTTGAATAGTTTAAGACACTTTCAGAAACTTTCCATCATATTTATTTTGTAATTTTATTTGTGGATGCCTTTGGTAAACATTTTGGGATTTTTAAAAGGGTTAATTGGATCTTAAAGGTGAAGTGTGTCATTTTTTAATGCTAAAATACAAAAAAAACGTATGGCTGATTGATTGATTGATTTTATTAGACAAAAATGTATCATGCAACATTTCAGAACTGTCGAGGATAATATAGACAAAAAAGCAGAAGGCTTATTTCCATTGTGGTCCTCTATGTTTACAAAACTGGAAGAACAAATTATAGATGGACAGAAATTAGCATCAAGTTCAGAATCTCACATTACATCCCCTTTGATTAATGATATAAAAGCCATTTTTAACTTCCTTTCTAAAAACGCTTTCTACTTTTATCTGCTTCATACAACAAGGCAAATCATTCCAGGCTATAACACTAGTATATAAAGAAGAATTAAACTCTTAAATCTTACAAGGATAAATAAATATCAGTGCTACTTTTGGGGCTTTGTGGTTGGGAACAAAGTCTGTCTGACAACAGCAGCTGTGGCTCAACCAATGATGTGAGATTGATCTTTTTGACCAACCAATGGCAGATATGCCACAGAAATACAGAAATGACACACTTCTCCTATATAGGGATGTCATGATACCAAGATTCTTTAGAAATCATAGGGCCCTAGTTTTAATCATGTTAAAGGTGCACTATGTAAAATTTTTTTCAGTAAAATATCCAAAAACCACTAGGCCGGTGTTATATATTTTGTTCAGTTGAGTACTTACAATCAGTGTTGGGTAAGTTACTCTAAAAAAGTAATTTATTACTAGTTACTAAATACATCTTCAATAGTGTAATTAGATTACTGTACAAATTACTCTCTCCTAAAAGTATTTAATTACTTATTACTTTCTAAATCCTATATCAACCTTGACTAGTTAAGCGATCCAAGGATAGATGTGGACTCCTCTAGACCCCTGAAGGTGTGCTGTGGTATCTGGCACTAAGATGTTAGCAGCAGATCCTTTAAGTCCTGTAAGTTGCGAGGTGGGGCCTCCAAGGATCAGACTTGTTTGTTCAGCTCATCCCACAGATGCTCGATTGGATTGGATTCAAGGATAGACATGAAACAGCTCTTAATTCATTCAAATAATTAATATAACACTACATAAATTATTCTTATTAACTGACCAAAGTATTACAAATGTTAGAAGGATACATAAAACATGCATTTTAAAGTTAGACTTTATATTTTCATGTTAATTCCACTATTGTATTATATATAATTGTATTTAGTATTTAGTTCAATTACATCAGAAGTAACTGTAATTCAATTACAGAAAAAAATAAGAGTAATTAGATACTGTAATTTAATTGTTTTGAATAGGGATGGAAAAGTTACAAAGTGCCGCTTTAAAAGCAGCCTGACCCATATGGCACATGGACCCTCTCACCTACACAGAAAGCCATCCCAGCAGCACATTTACTGATATAAAACAGCTTTTTACATGGACTTTTTGGGGTCACATCGGCAACCTTTTGAAACAATTCCTTATTTTACTCCGCCAAGAAGGCCTGCGAGCCACTAGAGCGGATGTGGCTTCCTTCATTGACGTCTGGAAAGCGGTTTAATGACCGCATGGTCACTCTGTCCAAGTTTAAAAACACTGACGCATAGCAACACAACTCACAAAAGCTAACGATCATCAGTAATGTGAATCATACAGACATGATGAAAGGCTTTTGTCCGTTAATCTGACTGTAATGGACGTTTGGATGATCATAGTGCTGGAATACTGCATTTATTTAATGGTGTGTTTTCACATGAGATGCCACGCCCAGGCTGGAGGCCTGTTCTCGTGTTGGGTGTGCTTTTCTCTCATTCATTCACAGAGGAGGCACAGCTGTATGGAAGTTGTTTATTATTAAATTTGTATGTGTAATATCATGGATAGTGGTCTGTAATTTTGTTTATTGTTATATATACAGTGCATCCAGAAAGCATTCACAGCGCTTCACTTTTTCCACATTTGGTTATGTTACAGCCTTTTTCCAAAATTGATTAAATGTTGTGAAATATTGTGTTGGTCCCCCTGACCCGTCGAGGCATGGACTCCTGAAGGTGTGCTGTGGTATCTGGCACCAAGATGTTAGCAGCAGATCCTTTAACCCTCTGGTGCTCTTCGTTTAGGGGTTGCATTGGTCGTCTTCCCGGTCATAAGTGACCGGACACCTAAAAATGTAACTTCCTCCACCCCAGTAAAACCAATGCAATTTATTTTTCTTCAATAATATTTTTTCTTTTTAATTTTGTATTTTGAGATTATTTGATGGTATTTTTTATATTTATGCAATAGTTATGGTCTATTTTTGCCATTGAAAATGATACAACATTTTTTATTTTTTTATATTGCAGTATTTCAGGTTAAAATAGAGACTAGGCCTTTTAAATATATATTTTTTGAAGGTAGATCAGCGCCCTCTTTTGGAATTATTTAAGAAATCATGCAACCATGGGTGTAATCACTAGAGGTCTCGATGGAGAATAGGGATGCACCGGTTGACCGGCCAAAAACCGGAACCGGCCGGTTTTTGTTCTAGCGCGCGCGATCGGCAACCGGCCGGTTTTCTCTGTATTTTTCTGCCGATTTATCCGGAAGTGCGCCCGCGTGCACATACGCCTATATTGCAATCATTCGCGAACATGTCACATGTGTGTTACAAACGGAACCTGGAGAACTGAGGAAGAGCCGCTTTCCTGCGCGAGCTGAAGTTGCGCGAGCGTTTGTTCAGCTCAGCTTCATCTGCTCACACAACGCGTCTGCTAATGTCCGATTCACGAACCAATGACTCATTTGAACCGAATCATTTTAACGACTGGTTAGAACAACTGATCCGTCCAACACTTGAACTAACGAACCAGTTTATTAATTTACTCAGAACTCCTCTGAAATGAGAACACAAGTGTGCTTACCCAATTCAGCAAGAGTGAATAGTAAGAATTAGTTTAATCATCCACAGTCATTCAGCTTATTTATGTTGACAATGTGTAGTGAAATATAATTTAGTGTAGACTGGAGTTAGCTGAGACCAGAACAAAGTTGTTAGCTAGCTGATAATTTTACTAAATTGTATATGGTAGAAAATTAGGCTATTTATTAATTTTTTATGCTACTTTTTAATATTAATATGATTATACCAAAACAATTATCATTAAATAGTGTAAAAAATGAGGATCAAAAGAAACAAACATCAAGGTAGAGATCATACATAATATCAGATGTCAAAATAAGATAAGCAAAAATTACAAAAGTTTCTTTGCATTTATTTTACATGTATTGTCAGTATTGCGCTCACAGATCACGTAGGTAGAGTTCTTTACTGTGTGTGTGGATGACAATGTCTGTCAGCCACCACCGAAGACCATTTTTGACCCAGGAAAAACCCTGCTATAGGATGATCATTTTTATTTGGTAACACTTTAGAATAATGGTCATTAGTTAATATTAGTTAACTAATTTAGTTAACATTAACTAATAATGAACTGCACTTATAAAGCGTTTATTAATCTTTGTCAATGTTAATTTCAACATTTACTAATGCATTATTAAAATCTTGTTAACATTAGTTAATGCACTGTGAACTAACATGAACAAACCATGAACAGCTGGATTTATATTAACTAACGTTAATAAAGATGAACAAATACAGTAACAAATGTACTGCTCATGGTTAGTTCATGTTAGTTAATACATTAACTAATTTTAACTAATGACCATTATTCTAAACTGTTACCTTTTATTTTATCTTAAAATTACATTGACTTAATTTGATTTAAAAAGCACCTGCTGTAGCATCTTAGTTTTTTTCGTTGCACTAAACATTATTTGATTTAACATTTTGGAACAATTATATACTTTGGTTTTATTTAATTTCACTGGTAAAGACTTTTTTTCTTTACACTGAATTTAAAAACAAATGCTGATTTAAGTAACATCTTTGTTTGGATTGCGGAATATGCAGTTGTTGCCTTTAATTTCACCTTTCAGCCTTTTAATTTCCAATTAAATTTCCTGTTAATTTCAGATTGCGGACTTGTTTTCATTAGCCAAAAGCCAATTTAGCCTGTTAAATACCAAATAAACATCTTGTTCATGTATACTTTCATTCTTTTATTGCGTAAAAAAAAATAAAATAAATAAATTCGGAAATCGGTATCGGAATCGGCCATGTAAAATCATGATCGGTGCATCACTAATGGAGAATTCCCTAGTTCTGTTTTGAACACATTTATTTTCTTTTTTTGTTGATGGATTTGAATATATATTTAAAAAATCTCAAAGACTATTTATTATAAAGTTTTAGATATTTTTTGTTTGTTAGAAATATAGATTTTTTTCTGTGAATTTGTGTTTTTGCAGATTTCCCATTCATTTCCTATGGGGGTGATTTTTGACCGAAGAGCACAAGTGGGAGTATTTTTTACGACCACTTATCATGCTCAAATCATGCCCTCATTTTTATTTGTGTTAACATACCCTAATGCTGGAAAAGTCACCAAGTTTCATATTTTTCCGATGGAGCAGTGATTTAAAAAAATTCCATAGGCTCAGTTTTTCATAGGTGTGTGTGTGTGTGTGTGCGTGTGTGTGAGCGGATGAGTCAATATCACACTCTTGATGTTTTAGTGTCACCCCTTTACAGCGGTGTACTTTTTTTCAGCATTGTGGCCGATTTGTAGATTGTACACACAAATATTTTGTGAATTTGTGTTTTTGCAGATTTTCCATTCATTTCCTATGGTCGGTCATTCATGACCGAAGACTATGAACGCTACTTTTTTTTTTTACGACCAATTAGCATGCTCGAATCATGACCCCTATTTTTTTTTGTGTGTTTACATACCTAGTGGTAGACAAGTCACCAAATGTCATATCATTCCGATGAAGCTGTGATTTTTAACATTTCAAGAGCACCAGAGGGTTAAGTCCTGTAAGTTGCGAGGTGGGACCTCCCAAGCGCAAATCCTTACGCTTGCCCATTTTTCCTGCTTCTAACACATCAACTTTTAGGACAAAATGTTCACTTGCTGCCTAATATATCCCACCCACTAACAGGAGATCATCAGTGTTACTCACTTCACCTCCGCACTAAAAATTGTACAAATTCTGCAAAAACTATTTTAAAGAGCTCAATTGTAACACAATCTTTTCTTCTTTAACCTCTGACCTTCTTGCCCCTATTTTGTTTCTTTATTTCCCTTTCTTTCTTTCCTTCCTGTACGTCCTTCCGGTCTCTCATGTAATCACTCCTTCTTTTCTGCCCCTCTGGTGGACACTGATGGCTGTTTTGTATTTATTTCTGCTGACCGAGTCACTCTTACGGTAGTTTTGTCAGCTGCACATCCTCTTTAGCCTGCAGACTGCATGATGGGACACTTTTGCAAATCTGTTTCTGCTTTTAGTCCTCGAAAGCGTGGCTTGTTGCATCATTGACCATGCTGATAGGCCACACTTATGCATTATTAATAAAATCGATATGTCTAACAGCCTTAATTGCTGGTCTATTTGATCATATATTGGCTGAACTTTTGTTGGTATCAGTTTAAAATTTTAAAAAGGGAGGATGTGCTAGCAAGTTACTCACAAAGTGCCCTGTATTCATCAATCAAAGAAATCGCTGGTGTTTCTGACGTCACAAACTACCTTATAACCAATCACGTCACATGTGGGCGGGGCTTTAGCATATCATTAACTATTCTCTGAAGCTGGGAGTCTCAAGAGAAGCAGGTTTTCATGGGATATTCTTCTGTTGATATGAAAAATCATATACGTTTAGCAATATAGCAGGTGAATTATGTCTATGATGTATATTAGATGTTATGATGAATTATATGCCTTTCTCCACTGACGGTCTGTGATGTTTAAAGCGTTTCTAAAGATGCTGAGACTGAGATGGCGAACGGGAACATGGTTTGTGTAACATTAGCAACACATTATTAGCTGTTTGATAGCGTAGTCAAGCTAAAGGCTAATCATATTAATGAGCGTGATGTGTCTGACGTGGTAAAGAGCGACACCATTGAGCAGCGTTTACTACAGTAACTTGAGGAAAGTTGAGCGAGTGGAGCTGTGAGAGTGAGTGGAGGCGGGGCTCATTTGCATATTCATGAGTCCATGTATACTAAATGAGGCAAGGGTGTCGAGTTACAGTCGAGCTGTTTAAAGGCGTTACAGGAAAAAATGTTTAAATATGTAATTTTGGTGATCAAAGATGAGTTTTAAGGGATACAATTACATGATATCGTTGTCAATGTGTCGTTAGCAGCATGAAAAATATATCGTACAGAAAGTGAGTAAAGATCATTGATATTATAATTACTGAAGCTGCCACAACGTGAGGTTCACAAAACTGCGCTCTTGGGAAAACTGCAATGACTCTTTTATGTTTTGGTTATAATGAAAGGATTGGCATTTTGAGTGGTGTTTAGCGAACACTAAACGAGTTAATATTATAACTTTATTATTATAAAAAACATTTTAATTTAGTGTAATTTAAGTGTTTGTACAAATCAGTTAATTTTTACCTTTAATATTATAGTACAACTGACTCCCATAGTTTACAGCATTAGTTAAGAGATTTGTTTTCCCAAATTTGTTTTAGATTTTAGATTTATCGCGAGATTTGTTTTACATTCCAAAATGTGCCATGTATTGTACCTGATATATATCCAAAATAATCAATACTGAACCAAGCCTTTCCAATGTTTTTTTGTGACAATTTATTTATTTAATTTAACTTAGTTTTTTTTATGACAAAAGCAAAATAGTTTTTCAGTTATCACAGCTGTTCTAACACTGGTTATTCAATAAACAGATATTACTGTTACTAAACTCTGGTCAAAAGAAATTGAATTCCAAATTGATCCATATCGTGATGCGTATCATATTGTGACTTCAGTATCGTGATGCGTATCGTATCGTGACTTCAGTATCGTGATGTGTATCGTATCGTGACTTCAGTATCGTGATGTGTATCGTATCGTGACTTCAGTATCGTGATGCGTATCATATCGTGACTTCAGTATCGTGATGCGTAGCGTATCGTGACTTCAGTATCGTGATGTGTATCGTATCGTGACTTCAGTATCGTGATGTGTATCGTATCGTAACTTCAGTATTATGATGCGTATCGTATCGTGACTTCAGTATCGTGATGCGTATCGTATCGTGACTTCAGTATTGCGATGCGTATCGTAACTTCAGTATCGTGATGTGTATCGTATCGTGACTTCAGTATCGTATCGTGACTTCAGTATCGTGATGTGTATCGTATCGGGACTTCAGTATCGTGATGCGTATCATATCGTGACTTCAGTATTGCGATGCGTATCGTATCGTGACTTCAGTATCGCGATGCATATCGTATCGTGACTTCAGTATCGTGATGTGTATCGTATCGTGACTTCAGTATCGTGATGTGTATCGTGACTTCAGTATTGTGATGTGTATCGTATCGTGACTTCAGTATCGTGATGTGTATCGTATCGTGACTTCAGTATCGCGATGTGTATCGTATCGTGACTTCAGTATCGCGATGCGTATCGTGACTTCAGTATCGTATCGTGACTTCAGTATTGCGATGTGTATCGTATCGTGACTTCAGTATCGTGATGCGTATCGTGACTTCAGTATCGTGATGTGTATCGTGACTTCAGTATTGTGATGTGTATCGTATCGTGACTTCAGTATCGTGATGTGTATCGTATTGTGACTTCAGTATCGCGATGTGTATCGTATCGTGACTTCAGTATCGCGATGCGTATCGTGACTTCAGTATCGTGATGTGTATCGTATCGTGACTTCAGTATTGCGATGTGTATCGTATCGTGACTTCAGTATCGTGATGCGTATCGTGACTTCAGTATCGTGATGTGTATCGTATCGTGACTTCAGTATCGCGATGTGTATCGTATCGTGACTTCAGTATCGCGATGCGTATCGTGACTTCAGTATCGTGATGTGTATCATATCGTGACTTCAGTATCGCGATGTGTATCGTATCGTGACTTCAGTATCGCGATGCGTATCGTGACTTCAGTATCGTGATGTGTATCGTATCGTGACTTCAGTATTGCGATGTGTATCGTATCGTGACTTCAGTATCGTGATGCGTATCGTGACTTCAGTATCGTGATGTGTATCGTATCGTGACTTCAGTATCGTGATGTGTATCGTATCGTGACTTCAGTATCGTGATGTGTATCGTGACTTCAGTATTGTGATGTGTATCGTATCGTGACTTCAGTATCGTGATGTGTATCGTATCGTGACTTCAGTATCGCGATGTGTATCGTATCGTGACTTCAGTATCGTGATGCGTATCGTGACTTCAGTATCGTGATGTGTATCGTATCGTGACTTCAGTATCGTGATGCGTATCGTGACTTCAGTATCGTGATGTGTATCGTATCGTGACTTCAGTATCGTGATGTGTATCGTATCGTGACTTCAGTATCGTGATGTGTATCGTGACTTCAGTATTGTGATTTGTATCGTATCGTGACTTCAGTATCGTGATGTGTATCGTGACTTCAGTATCGTGATGTGTATCGTATCGTGACTTCAGTATTGCGATGTGTATCGTATCGTGACTTCAGTATCGTGACGCGTATCGTGACTTCAGTATCGCGATGCGTATCGTATCGTTACTTCAGTATTGTGATGCGTATCGTATCGTTACTTCAGTATCGTGATGCGTATCGTATCGTGATGCGTATCGTATCGTGACTTCAGTATCGTATCGTGACTTCAGTATCGTGATGCGTATCGTATCGTGACTTCAGTATCGTGATGCGTATCGTGACTTCAGTATCGTGATGTGTATCGTATCGTGACTTCAGTATCGTGATGCGCATCGTATCGTGACATTGTTGGTGATACACAGCCCTATTGCATTCACACGCTTAATGGATATGTCTGTGTTTGGGTACAAAGCTCAACGCTGCGAAAACACATTTTAAAGCCAGAACTTTACTTAAATGTTTTCTTGTGTGTTTCTTGTGTGTTTTTCAGAACCCGACATGGCGGAGCCTGGATTTTGCTATGCTGCCGGACCTCTTGGACACGTCTGTGTCGTGTTTTGTGGTGAGAATATGGGGTGGGAGAGAAGAACAGTACCAACTGCTTATTGAGTGGAAGGTCAACCTAGATGGGCTGAGATACACAGGACAGCAGGTGAGAGGTCAAAATACATACATACACACTCACATCTCCTGCTTTCCTTTTTCTATTCTCTACCAAGTAGGGTACAATGAGGCTAAATGTGCTTTTCACCACTCCCAAAAGTGGTTTATTTTGTCTAAAAATCGTATAAATGTATGAGGTGGTGAGGGGGGCTTTTACCCCATAGACACACGGGGCAAAAGACACAAATACTTCAGCTAAAATATTGTTTTGAATTGTTAATACTTGTTCAAAACAATCACTTTAGCAAAGTTTTATTTTGATTAATAAAAAGTCATTTTTGTTCAATAAATATACTGTTATTAAAGGAACACGCCACAATTTAAAAAAAAAATAGGCTCATTTTCTGTCTCCCCTAGAGTCAGAGAGTTTTTGAGCCGTCCCATGAGTGCAGTGGCATAATGATATTACACAGCGCCCACAATGTAACTACAGAAGAGTCAAGTTTTAAATGGGAAAAATATGGAAACTCTTTGGTCATTTTTGAGCGAGATGCTAACGGGCTAATCAGATTCAATGATCTATGCCAGGGGTGTCCAAAGTCCGGCCCGCGGACCAAATGCGGCCCGGGGATGAATTTCAAACGGCCCGCAGCTTGTCTATTAGGCATGTGCCGGTATCAAATTTTCATGTTGCGATTAATTGCTGAAGCTTTTATCACGGTATGCGGTATTATCACGGTATTGAAATTTGTTGTAAAAAAAGTGTTATCATACTATAACAGGTTTAATAACTTTCTTATAACAAAAATAACCAAACATTTAAATACAATAAAGCAATACACACAAATGTATAAAGTAAACAAATATTTAAAACAACAATAAAGTCTCACTAATTAATGCATTAACATCAACAAAGAGCGAATAACTACATTTTTACAGTTATTATTCTTTGATAATGTTAGTTAAAAAAGCAACTGTTAGTGTTAGCTCAGGTCCATTAAATAATACAGTTACGACTTTTGATATTAATAATGTGTTATTAAATGCTGAAATTTACATTTAACTAAGATTAATACATATTTTAGAAGTATTTTTCATTGTCAGTTTGTTAATGAATGAACTAATGTTAAATAATGGAGCCTTATTGTAAAGTGTGTGTGACTGAATAACAATCAGAACACATTCAAACAATATCTAGGGCATGTAATTTAGTCCAGGTTAAAATATAAAATGTTTAAGTTTGAAAATGAATAGCCTTAAGTCTTTAAGTATCAAGTTGGTCGTGTGATGAGCACCGTGGCGAATACAGAAAACTTTTTGTTTATGAGGGTTACCGGGGAAACGGCTGCATTTCTGCTGTTCCGTCAGCGCCCTCTGCTGTCAGAAAGTGAATGTGCACTTCAGCGCGTCTCCTTCACGCGTTCCGCCATGTGCTCTGTTCATGCACGTTGGGTTTTGTTTACATCAGTGCGAGTTCCTCTTTGAAGTATTGTTCATTTTAAACGGTTGATGGGTAAAGTATTCTTAAAATGCATTCTAAAAATCTGAATAATATGTAAGAAATAATTATTCACGGTATTTTGAAGTACCCACGGTAACAATATTGTGCATGTTCATTATTGCGGTATATCTTATTACCGTTTACCGGCACATGTCTATTGTCTATTAAAATATATTAAATGTGGCCCGCCTCGGATAATTTACAAATGGTGCAGTTTCACGATGTCAACGCAAGGTGGCAGTTCTAGATTTTAGGCCAACGAAACAGCGCCAAAAGCGGAACGAAACAGCGCTGCTTGTGCTCTGCGCAACTCACGAGCTCAACTCACGAGCTCTGACTGTTTACCTGTTGAGTGTCTCGATCACGCGCCCACTAAACAGCCCATGAGTGTTCGAGTTCGGAGCAGAGGTCTCCGGTACGAGCTGCGAATCTCTCTGTGATTTAATTGAATTTAAATCCAGTTAAACAGCGCTGACTTAATCAACAACACTAATCAGTGCAAATCAGCTGAGCCGATTCAGTTAAAATACTTTTCAAACAACAATTCCACAACATTTATCATGGGTTTACTGTGGTAACACTAACTGTAGCCGTGGTAATTTGTCAGAAATGTAGGTTAATATCTAATTTTATTTACTTTGTAATGTAGACATGTATTAAATGAGTAATAAAAGCCAAATTGCAGACTATTTTTGTCATAAACTTGCAGTTTTGTGCTTTTGTATTTATATTTTTATAGACTAAATACCTTAAAGCCATTCTAGATATAGAATTTGCCTTGTGTGCTCTGCAAAAAATGCTGTCATTTAGTATTTTTGTCTGGTTTCTAGTATAAATATATCTAAACATTCTTAAATCAAGATGCATTTACTAGATAAGTTAAATGACATTAGATATGTTTTCTTATTTTCTGGAAAATACATTGAAATTGAAGAGTTTTTGTTTAAAACAAGCAAATATATCTGCCAATGGGGTAAGAAAAATAATGTTTCTGTTTGGAATCTTTTTTCTAATCCATTGGCAAATCATTTAGTTTGTTTCAAGCAAAAACTAAATTCATTTCAATTCATCCCCCAGGAATCAAGAACAAATATGTAATTTTCCTTAGTAAAAACATCTTGATTTAAGAATTTTTTGATATTTGGACTGGAAAAAAGACAGAAATACCAAGTAAGAAAAGCATGTTTTGTAGTGTGGTTTTACCTGTGGTGATCTAAATAGAGCACTTATTAAATATAAATAAGAATAGAGTTCTAACTCAGTAATAATATTTAAATTTCACCCATTAAAACTTTTTGGTTGATGAAAGTTTTACAAATATTGTTAAATATCTATAAATTTCGTGTCCTATCTCAAGCTACTCTACTGTCAGCTCAAGCTTTTGTCAAATCTGTCATGTTTCCAAGAAACAAAACATGTAATATATATATATAGAAAAGGGACCGGCCCCCGGGTATGTCCACAACATCGAATCCGGCCCCCTTTAAAAAAAGTTTGGACACCCCTGATCTATGCTAAGCTATGCTAAAAGTGCTACCGCCAGACCCGGAGATCGGCTGAATGGATTCACAAACGGTCAAACTCAACTGATTAACTCAAGAGGAGACGGAAAATGAGCCTATTTTCCAAAAAAGTGGCGTGTTCCTTTAAAATATGTTAGTATAAAAATATATTTTAAAAATACAGAATTTTTTTTAAAAACAAAAGTAATGTTCTGAAAGCATTGAATGAGATCGTATAATAATTTTATATAGATGAACTGCAATTGATATATTATTATATGATTAATATCACACGATTATCTCTAAGGTGGACACCCAACTTAATATATGATATTTCCCATATGAATCTAACCTAATGTCAATTATCATGTTAATTATTGTGCCTTTTGACTCAACGCCTTTTACATATTCTTCCGTTATTGAAAAACTATTGCTTTAATTCCCTTGATCAAAACTGAAAATCATTATGAAGACCTTTGTCTCAAAATATATTAAAAGACTTTAGCGATTCTCATTTGCTACTTAAATCTACAACATTTTAAAAACATAAGTTAAAATTTCCATGTGCATCTTGAAAAGCAGATGTTTTAGGTGCTGAGGCAAGTTTTTGTGCCATCTGCTGGTTTAGAGGAGAATAAAGTCAAAGTCTCCTTTAGCCTCGTTGAACCCTAATGTTGCTTTCCTTTTATGATCATCAGGGGAAAAAATATGTAAATAATAAGTTGAGTAATGTTCAAGTGCAATATGTTTAAAATCATACAACACTTTTATGTTAAGGTTATGTTGAGTAAATGTAGTAGCAATAATAATATGTATTATTATAATATTACACCGTAAAAAAGATTAGTAGAAAAACAGAAAAGGTATTTTCTAGTATTTTTAAACCCTAAAACACAACACAAAGACCTGTGAGAATCAATATGGAAAATGCTTCTTTTTTTTTTTTACAGATTATGTATTATTATATACACATTTAATATACACTACCGGTCAAAAGTTTTTAGACGTTAAGATTTGTAATGTTTTGAAAGAAGTCTCTTCTGCTCACCAAGGCTTCGTTTATTTGATCCAAAATACAGCAAAAACAGTAATACTGTGAAATATTTTAAATAAATGTGAAATAAATAACTGTTTTCTATTTGAATATGTTTTAAAATGCAATTTTTAAATATAAAAAAACTTATTATTATCAATGTTGAAAACAGTTGTGTATTTTTTTATTATTCAGGATTATTTGATGAATATAAAGTTCAAAAGAACAGCATTTATCTGAAATAATATAGAGCTTTTGCTGTCACGTTTGATCAATTTAATGCATCTTTGCTGAATAAATGTAGTAATTTCTTTAAGTTCTTTCCCAAAAAAAATGATAAAGAATTCTCACCGACCCCAAACTTTTGAACGGTAGTACAAAATCTTTCTATTTCAGATAAATGCTGTTCTTTTGAACTTTATATTTATCAAAGAATCCTAAAGAAATGTTTTACACAACTTTTTTCAACACTGATAATAATCATAAATGTTCTTGAGCATCAAATCCTCATATTAGAATGATTTCTGAAGGATCATGTGACACTGAAGACTTCAGCTTTGATCACAAAAGACATTTTAACATATATTCACATAGAAAACAGTTCTTTTACATTTTAATATTAGGCTACGTCACAATATTAGTTTTTTTGTTGTTGTATTTTTAATCAAATAAATGCAGCCTTGGTGAGCAGAAGAGACTTCTTTTAAAAACATTATAAATCGTTAGTGTATAATGAAATTATATATATAATTCTGGAAATTCTGCTTCAAATTCACATGGACATTCCTCTTTCTTCTCCATCTCCTCTTTCCCCTCAGATTCGCTCCAGAAGTCCGAATGAGATAATTTTTGGGCTGAACGACGGCTACTATGCAGCTGAGTTTGATCAGAAGGTATTGTTGAAACTCTTCAGACTATCAGAGCTCGAGTTCACTTCTGTCTCTCTTCATACGGTAAGAGGAAACTCTTGTGAAGCTCATGGACTGTTTGCTCTTCCACAGGAGAATCCGGACAGGAAGAAGAACAGTTTGCTGCAGGTGGACCAGAGCTCTGTCAGAAACTCCTACAGTGTTTTCTCTTTACTGAGGTGAGACAGACTTCATTTAAAGGGATCATATCATGGAAAAAGCCTTTATCTACATCACCCATAAATCACAATAACTGATCAAATAAGGCTTTGGCCGGACAAAATTTCGTTTTGGCGGCCGCCCAAAAAATGTTCAATGCAGGAAAAACCCTGAATTCAATGCTCCTTCCAGAATTATGATTTTTGAAGTAGATTTTAGGTAACCTTGAGTGGGGAAAATAATAAAATCGTACAAATTTTGAAGCCTAATTACCATATATAATTAGATCAGAAATAAGATCTTTTTTTTTTTACCGATCGGTTTTCCACATGATCGGCCCTGATCGGTCTCATTTCTTACTGATTCTGAAGTGACACACTCACACACACACACACACACACACACACACACACACACACACACACACACACACACACACACACACACACACACACACACACACACACACACACACACACACACACACACACACACACACACACACACACACACACCTCCTCACACACACACACCTCCTCACACACTCGTCTCATTCGCTCCAGTTAAATAGTGCTTGTATTGTGCGTAATTTGACTAATTCCCGCAGGTTTCGAGCTCACACCAAAAGCGCACACACCGCTGATCTATATAAGTGGAAAACACGGACAGAATCCAGTCATAAAAGCTGAGTTTACTGTATAACACGAGATGTCACGGAATTTGTCAAATTTTGGATGAATTAATCAAAAGTACTTCAGTACATTTAAGTCACATGGCGATATGGACTAGTGTCTGTGAATATTAAACCACAAGAAGACTGTGTGTTTCTGTGTGTTTCTGTGTGAATGAATTGTCAAACCTGTCAAAATAAAAGTTTGGTTTAACTTGTGACACAAATATATTTCTATTGTATAGTATTATGTATTTCTTAGTGTAATACTACTACTACTAATAATAACAACAACAGTACAATAATTATTAGAACTTTATTTTTAAAGGAAAAATCACACAATTTTTCTTCCATGTTTTAGTGTCAAAAGTAAGCACTTTGTTTGAAAGGGTTTATTTAATTTTCCATTTGATTTAAAAATAAATTGATGTTTTTTTTGTGTGTGTATTTTACTTTTTCTGGTAATCAAATGAAGGCATACAACATTTAATAGGGCCCTATTATTGTGAACAAATTAATAAATCAAGTTATTTTTTATTAATTCATTTAATTAGACATGTTTTAGATTAAATCATTCAAATGGAATCCAGAAAAATGAAAACGGAATTTGGGGAAAAAAATTACCAATGGGGTGAGAAAAATAATCTTACCTCTATTTGGGACAGAAACAAGAAACAAGATTTCAATCAGAAACAAGATTATTTTTTCCAGAAAACAAGAAAAAATATCTTGTATAATTTTACTTCTCTACACTCTAATGAATAAGGGTTTAACAGCTCTCCGCAGGGTTAAAGATAACCCAAGTTGGGTTGAAAATGGACTAAACCCAGCAATTGGGTTGTTTTAACCCAGCGGTTGGGTTAAATGTTTGCTTAAAACAACCCAATTGCTGGATTTAGTCCATTTTCAACCCAACTTGGGTTATTTTTAACCCAGTATTTTTTTTAGAGTGTAGTAAATGCATCTTAATCTAAGATGTTTAGACTGGAAACAAGACAAAAATACTAAATAAGAAAAGCTTTATTTTGCAGTGTAATATCGACACATCGCTGTCTATTACGAAAAGAACTGGAATTTCGTTCCCACAGGAATAGCATTTGCTCTTAAAGGGATAGTTCACTACGATCCCATGATTTACTCGCCCTCAAGTCATCCTTGCTGTATCTTCTTCTTTCAGACGAACACAATCAGAGTTATATTAAAAAATGTCCTGGCTCTTCCAAGCTTTATAATGGCAGGCCCAAAATTTGAAGCCCAAAAAAGTGCATCCATCCATCATTATAAAGCTGGGAAGAGCCATCTCAGATTGTATTCGTCTGGAAGAAGAATATCATATACGGGGTCATTTTCATTTTTGGTTGAACTATCCCTTTAACACATGTTTGAAAGAATAGTATTCCCTTCCCATCCTCCAGGAAAGTTCCTTCCCGTGTCCGCCAGATAGCGCTCTGTGTTCTTCTTCTTCTTCTTCACATTGGCCCCCTGCTGCAGGGTGGCGTCTCGTTCTCCAGCCAAAGATGACTGATGTTTTTGCAGTCTTGGATAACCGTAATCCTTGGATAAAAGAGCTGATGGATGAGGAGGGCAGGAAATCAAGGAAGAAAAATTAGTCCACCTTGTCATGGTATTGGCAGACCTCTCCAAACCCGGAGAAGCCGAAAGCTGGCTCGATGCTCTGCTGTTGCGTTATTGCAACACTAGATGGCAACAGCTCTCCGCTAATGCTCGTGTGTTTGGGAATGTAACACAACCTGAGAGAAAGGAGGCGCTTAAATAACTGTCACACACTTCCCCTATTCAGATTTATCTGAACTATTACAACATCAAAATTGCATCTATCTAAAGAGTGATCTCACAGATGTTGTGAAGAAGCACACAAGCGGCCGTTTTCCTGACCCTCAGTGGCCGTGTGTGTGTGTGTGTGTGTGTGTGTGGCAGTTCCTGCTGGAGGAGCTGTTCTCCACGTGTGGCGGTGTGTGTGAGTCTCCTGGTAGTCTTGATTAGGAGTGTGTGCAGGATCTTGGCTCTGGCCTGAGGTGGGTCCTTGTCTTGGCCGAAGTCTCACGCATTGATGCATATTTGTGTCCACACGCCGACTGACAGAAACATGCATTACTGCATTACTGCATTACTCCAGCTGCTTTAGTAACGATATGGACTTCAGATGCTTGAATGTGAACGTTTGAGGAGATCTGTGCAGAAAATGAACAATGGATGAAAAAAATGATGCTTCGTGCCAAGAGATGGAAATTACACATCATTTAACAATTTCAAATCCAATACCTTAATTATTTTAGTACTTTAAAGATAGATAGATAGATAGATAGATAGATAGATAGCTGAATAGATAGAAGGAGAGGTAGACGGAGAGGTAGAAGGAGAGGTAGACGGAGAGGTAGACGGAGAGCTAGACGGAGAGCTAGACGGAGAGCTAGACGGAGAGCTAGACGGAGAGCTAGACGGAGAGCTAGACGGAGAGCTAGACGGAGAGCTAGACGGAGAGCTAGACGGAGAGCTAGACGGAGAGCTAGACGGAGAGCTAGACGGAGAGCTAGACGGAGAGGTAGACGGAGAGGTAGACGGAGAGGTAGACGGAGAGGTAGACGGAGAGGTAGACGGAGAGGTAGACGGAGATGTAGACGGAGATGTAGACGGAGATGTAGACGGAGAGATAAATGGATGGATAGAGAGATAGATAGATTGATGGATGGATAGACGGATGGATAGACGGAGAGATAGACGGATGGATAGACGGAGAAATAGATGGAGAGATAAATGGATGGATAGATGGAGAGATGGATGGATTGATGGATGGATAGATGGAGAGATAAATGGATGGAGAGATAGCTGGAGAGATAGCTGGAGAGATAGCTGGAGAGATAGCTGGAGAGAGAGATAGCTGGATTGAGAGATAGCTGGATTGAGAGATAGATGGATTGAGAGATAGATGGATTGAGAGATAGATGGATTGAGAGATAGATGGATTGAGAGATAGATGGACGGATAGATGGACGGATAGCTGGAGAGATAGCTGGAGAGATAGCTGGAGAGATAGCTGGAGAGATAGATGGAGAGATAGATGGAGAGATAGATGGAGAGATAGATGGAGAGATAGATGGAGAGATAGATGGAGAGATAGATGGAGAGATAGATGGAGAGATAGATGGAGAGATAGATGGAGAGATAGATGGAGAGATAGATGGAGAGATAGATGGAGAGATAGATGGAGAGATAGATGGAGAGATAGATGGAGAGATAAATGGATTGAGAGATAGATGGACGGATAGCTGGAGAGATAAATGGACTGATTGAGAGATAAATGGACGGAGAGATGGATGGAGAGATGGATGGAGAGATGGATGGAGAGATGGATGGAGAGATGGATGGAGAGATGGATGGAGAGATGGATGGAGAGATGGATGGAGAGATGGATGGAGAGATGGATGGAGAGATGGATGGAGAGATGGATGGAGAGATGGATGGAGAGCTAGACGGAGAGGTAGACGGAGAGGTAGACGGAGAGGTAGACGGAGAGGTAGACGGAGAGCTAGACGGAGAGGTAGACGGAGAGCTAGACGGAGAGCTAGACGGAGAGGTAGACGGAGAGGTAGACGGAGAGGTAGACGGAGAGGTAGACGGAGAGGTAGACGGAGAGCTAGACGGAGAGCTAGACGGAGAGCTAGACGGAGAGCTAGACGGAGAGGTAGACGGAGAGGTAGACGGAGAGGTAGACGGAGAGCTAGACGGAGAGGTAGACGGAGAGGTAGACGGAGAGCTAGACGGAGAGGTAGACGGAGAGGTAGACGGAGAGGTAGACGGAGAGGTAGACGGAGAGGTAGACGGAGAGCTAGACGGAGAGCTAGACGGAGAGCTAGACGGAGAGCTAGACGGATGGATAGATGGAGAGATAAATGGACTGATTGAGAGATAAATGGACTGATTGAGAGATAAATGGATGGAGAGATGGATGGAGAGATGGATGGAGAGATGGATGGAGAGCTAGACGGAGAGGTAGACGGAGAGGTAGACGGAGAGGTAGACAGAGAGCTAGACGGAGAGCTAGACGGAGAGCTAGACGGAGAGCTAGACGGAGAGCTAGACGGAGAGGTAGACGGAGAGCTAGACGGAGAGGTAGACGGAGAGCTAGACGGAGAGCTAGACGGAGAGCTAGACGGAGAGCTAGACGGAGAGCTAGACGGAGAGGTAGACGGAGAGCTAGACGGAGAGCTAGACGGAGAGCTAGACGGAGAGCTAGACGGATGGATAGATGGAGAGATAAATGGACTGATTGAGAGATAAATGGATGGAGAGATGGATGGAGAGATGGATGGAGAGATGGATGGAGAGATGGATGGAGAGATGGATGGAGAGATGGATGGAGAGATGGATGGAGAGATGGATGGAGAGATGGATGGAGAGATGGATGGAGAGATGGATGGAGAGGTAGACGGAGAGGTAGACGGAGAGGTAGACGGAGAGGTAGACGGAGAGCTAGACGGAGAGCTAGACAGAGAGCTAGACGGAGAGCTAGACGGAGAGCTAGACGGAGAGCTAGACGGAGAGGTAGACGGAGAGATAGACGGATGGATAGACGGAGAAATAGATGGAGAGATAAATGGATGGATAGATGGAGAGATGGATGGATTGATGGATGGATTGATGGATGGATAGATGGAGAGATAAATGGATGGAGAGATAGCTGGAGAGATAGCTGGAGAGATAGCTGGAGAGATAGCTGGAGAGATAGCTGGAGAGATAGCTGGAGAGATAGCTGGAGAGATAGATGGATTGAGAGATAGATGGATTGAGAGATAGATGGATTGAGAGATAGATGGATTGAGAGATAGATGGATTGAGAGATAGATGGACGGATAGATGGAGAGATAGCTGGAGAGATAGCTGGAGAGATAGCTGGAGAGATAGCTGGAGAGATAGCTGGAGAGATAGCTGGAGAGATAGCTGGAGAGATAGCTGGAGAGATAGATGGATTGAGAGATAGATGGATTGAGAGATAGATGGATTGAGAGATAGATGGATTGAGAGATAGATGGATTGAGAGATAGATGGATTGAGAGATAGATGGATTGAGAGATAGATGGACGGATAGCTGGAGAGATAGCTGGAGAGATAGATGGATTGAGAGATAGATGGATTGAGAGATAGATGGATTGAGAGATAGATGGATTGAGAGATAGATGGATTGAGAGATAGATGGATTGAGAGATAGATGGATTGAGAGATAGATGGATTGAGAGATAGATGGACGGATAGCTGGAGAGATAGCTGGAGAGATAGCTGGAGAGATAGCTGGAGAGATAGCTGGAGAGATAGCTGGAGAGATAGCTGGAGAGATAGCTGGAGAGATAGCTGGAGAGATAGCTGGATGGAGAGATGGATGGAGAGATGGATGGAGAGATGGATGGAGTGGAGAGATGGATGGAGAGATGGATGGAGAGATGGATGGAGAGATGGATGGATTGATTGATGGATGGAGAGATGGATGGATTGATTGATGGATGGAGAGATGAAAAGATAGATAGATGGATGATGATAGAGAGATGGATGGAGAGATAGATGGATGGATGGGTGATGATAGAGAGATAGATGGATGGATGGGTGATGATAGAGAGATGGATGGATGGATGGATGGATGGATGGAGAGATAGATGGATGGATGGGTGATAGAGAGATAGATGGATGGATGGATGGATGGATGGAGAGATGGATGGATGGATGGGTGATGATAGAGAGATGGATGGATGGATGGATGGATGGATGGAGAGATAGATGGATGGATGGATGATGATTGAGAGATAGATGGATGGATGGATGGATGGATGGATGGAGAGATAGATGGATGGATGGATGGATGGATGGATGGAGAGATAGATGGATGGATGGATGGATGGATGGATGGAGAGATCGATGGAGGGATGGGTGATGATCGAGAGATAGATGGATGGATGGATGATGATCGAGAGATAGATGGATGGATGGATGATGATCGAGAGATAGATGGATGGATGGATGATGATCGAGAGATAGATAGATAGATAGATAGATAGATAGATAGATAGATAGATAGATAGATAGATAGATAGATAGATAGATAGATAGATAGATAGATAGATAGATAGATAGATAGATAGATAGATAGATAGATAGATAGATGAATGGATGATGATCGAGAGATAGATAGATAGATAGATAGATGGATGGATGGAGAGATCACTTAACCCTCAGAGCCCGACGGCATCGCCCACGACGTCACACGGCACCTCCGATAAATATTTATATTATTTCATGAAACTTTTATCGATTTTCTTACCGTTTTTTCCAGCAGAAAGCTAACGAGCTAGCCATCACGGGGGTGTCTTTGGTGTCTTTGTAGCCTTTACAGAAGGTTTTCTATCCAGCCTGGAACATGTGCATCTTTTTGGAGTTGTTCAGCAATAAATCAAAACGCTTACATCCAAGATATATCCACTTGATGTCCATAATTTATCAATTTTCGGTCATTTTTGCCGCTAGCGCGATGCTAGCTGCCATTTTGGATGAGGGTTTGACCAATGACAGGCTGATCCGTCATCCACGTTGGTGTGCGTCATTACGCATGAACCACAGCTCTATTATTGTTGATAGAGAGACGCACGGCTAGTGTTGAGGAGAGAGAGAGAGAGACGCGCTGCAGTTTTGAGTAGTTTTGTGGAGAAAGTTTGAGGAGAAAGTTTGTGGAGAAGTTCCTGATAGGAACTGTTTTGAGGCTTGGCACCAGTAAATATCCAAAATCCAAAGAGGCCAAAAGCGCCTGGACTTTTTTTGGAAAAATGTAAATAGTTTTGGTTCTGTATAAGTTATCATGTTTATTCCTGAGTTCCAGGACTCCAAACTTGAACAAACTGTTTTCCAGAGGAAATATGCTTAGCTTTTATTTATTTGTGTGTGTTTTCAATAAATATTTGAGTGATTCAATTTCCGTTTTATGTTTTCATTTGTCTTTATGGTCCCATAACTTATTTTACATTCAGGTGACATCAATGCAACACAAATATACTGACAGTGCAACTTGTCTTGAAAAAAAAGAGGTGTGTCAATTGTCTGTGCACAACAGGGTTGATGTTTTACAAGCTTTTTTAGTAAATAACACCAGGCGGAAAATTAATTGTAAAAATACCCTTAGGTCTTAAAGGGTTAAAATTCATTTAAAAAGAATTTCGCTTAAAATGATTCGCTTAAAAGAACCGGTTCATATGAGTCATCATGAATATTTGATTCCCTTAGAAGACCAGATTGAGGAGAGTCGTTCGTTTGGGAATCATATGGTTTTGATTCACTCAACATAAGAATCGTTTGTTCGGGAATCATATGGTTTTGATTCACTCATCAGAAGAGTTGTTTGGTTTGGGAATCATATGGTTTTGATTCACTCATCATAAGAGTTGTTTGGTTTGGGTCTCAGACTGCATTGGCTGTGCTTGATCCGGGATGAATGGGCGGATGGCGGCGGTGTTATCAGCACTGAGGAAACATTTGATTTGATTGACAGCGGCGTGTTGTCAGCGATTAACTCAACCTGACGGAGAGGAACGAGGAAAAACAAGAAATCGGAGTAGTTATTCTTCTAATAAAACGAATCATTAATCAAAAGAGGAGCGTTTCCTCTGCATGTGCGATTTATGCTGCTCTCGGGCTGCTCTCTCACTATAACGGGAACAAAAAAACAGTGTGTTTTCTTTTGCATTTGTTTTATGATGGTGTGTTAGTGGGCCAAAGTAGCTTTTTGTCTTCGGAGAAGGTGTTTGCAGTGGTTCTCTGGTTCCTTCCCGTGCTTTCTCACACAGGAAATGTTCTCAGCGAGGCTTAGGCAAGCCAAAGGAAATTCCTGCTCGCGTATGAATTCAACTTTTTATCTCCCATCACCCCTCACTGCTGCTTCACACTGGGGATATTCAACACTTGCTCTTTCAGTGCAGAGAACTGTCACACCGTTTCTTTCTTACAACTAAATCTAGTGTTTTACTTCCACTTTTTTCTGGGTTTCCGCGGGGTCTTAAAAAGTCTAAAATCGAAATTTTAGGCCTTAAAAAGTCTTAAATTGGCTGAAGTATTCTGTTCTAGGTCTTAAATAATTTTAAACAAGTCCATGTAACGCTACATCTAATGCTCATTGAAATCCTGCCGCACTTTACAATGTTCAAATAATCTAGATATAATTTGCTTTAATATGACCGCAAATGAGACCAACACGCAGCTTATATTGCAGCCAATCAGCTTTCGTGTTATTTCGTCTCTTTCAGATTGTACCACAGACACATAAAACGGATTTTATTCTTCGGCTAATAATCCTCCAGTTTTTTTGTGTTTGTGTGGTTACTAAATATAATGAAAAATCAACATGCGTTTTTTTTTTTAGATTATTTGAAAACCAAAATAAACAATATTTATGTTTTTTTTTATTTATTATATTGTCATGTGTAGCTATTGTGCATCTAACATAATATATAATATGGTAAATGTGGTGTCCTAATTATGAAAAAAATGCAAATTTCTAGAAATTACCACCACAAAATCAGCAATTTTGATCTCAAAAGTCACCAAAAGAAAATTCTGGAAATCCTGGTGGGATTGAGCTATGAGGAAATGCAAGTTTATCGATTTGTTCAATTTGAATACATTTATTTACTTTGCAAGTAAATGTGTGTCTGCATTTCCTTTTATAGGTCTTAAATTTCATTCATAATGGTCTCAAAAAGGTCTCAAAAAGTCTTAAAGGGTTAGTTCACCCAAAAATGAAAATTCTGTCATTAATTACTTACCCTCATGTCGTTGGACACCCGTCAGACCTCCGTTCATCTTCAGACACAAATGAAGATATTTTAGTGTAAATCTGATGGCTCTGAAAGGCCTCCATTGGCTCAATGCACTTTACACTCTCAAGACCCTTAAAAGACACTAAAGACGTCGTTACAAAGTCCATCTCACTACAGTGGCTCTACAATAACTTTATGAAGTGACGAGAATAGTTTTTGTGCGCAAAAAAACCCTAAATAACGATTTATATAGTGATGATGATTTCCAAACACGGCATCATGAAGCTTCGAAGCGTTATGAATCAGTGAGTCGATTCAGCGGTTCAGGGCGTTATGAATCAGTGAGTCGATTCAGCGGTTCAGGGCGTTATGAATCAGTGAGTCGATTCAGCGGTTCAGGGCGTTATGAATCAGTGAGTCGATTCAGCGGTTCAGGGCGTTATGAATCAGTGAGTTGAATCATGATTCGGATCGTGTGTCAAACCGCCAAACTGCTGAAATTTGGCGATCCAAACCGCTGAATCGACTCACTGATTCATAACGCTTCGAAGCTTCATGATGCCGTGTTTTGAAATCGTCATCACTATGTAAGTCGTTATTTAGGGTTTTTTTGCGCACAAAAACTATTCTCGCCGATTCATAAAGTTATTGTAGAGCCACTGCAGTGAGATGGACTTTGTAACGACGTCTTTAGTGTCTTTTAAGGGTCTTGAGAGTGTAAAGTGCATTGAGCCAATGGAGGCCTTTCAGAGCATCAGATTTACACTAAAATATCTTCATTTGTGTCTGAAGATGAACGGAGGTCTGACGGGTGTCCAACGACATGAGGGTGAGGAATTAATGACAGAATTTTCATTTTTGGGTGAACTAACCCTTTAATTTGACTTGGTGGAATCTGCAGAAACCCTGTTTTTGGACGTTCTTCCGTCTTAAAGTAATGGTTCTCCTCAGAATTGAAGTGCAACATTTTGGGTGAACTATTCCTTCTTTTTAAAGATTTACATCATCATCTCCCATCACTAGAGTAGCAAGAATGGCGGTGTTGTACGGCAAAGTTCATGGAGTAGACCATGACCCTGTGGTTGCCGCGGCGATAAGCCTTTCCTGCTTTTAGCGCCTTTCAAGAGGTCGAGGGGTCGTGGCTCTGGACCGGATTATGGGGTACGGCTTTAACAGCTGGGTTCACGCTAGCTCCCCAAAACCCCAAAGCAACAGCCTCGAGGAGCGGGAACGCCTGCCATGCCTCACGGAAAAACAAACTCCCCTTAATCTCCGCAGCGGCGGCTGAAACGGACGCTGTGTTTGGCTCTCGCTGGGCTTTGTGGGAGGCTGTGGGAATAATAGTGTGGGGAAGGATATTGGAGAAGCTTATAGAGAAGCTTTAATAAAGGGATGAAGTGCATCTCTCCATCACCTTCTACAAGCCCTGCACACACTCATGCTCTTTTCCTCAGCCTAGTGATTTTTTTGTTGTTGAAGGAAATTAATACTTTTATTCAGCGAGGACATTTTCAATTGATCAAAATAAATGCAGTTTTTTTAATTTTGTATTTGTCAAAGAATCCTGAAAAAAAAAAATCATGCTTTCCACAAAAATATGTTATATTACATTACATTACATTACATTATATCATATTATATTAATTATATTATATTATATTAAATATTATATCAAATTATATTATATTATATTCATTATATTATATTAAATATTATATCAAATATTATATAATATTATATTTATCATATATTATATATTATATTATAATATAATATATAATATATGATAAATATAATATATTATATATTTTATTAAATTAAATATGCTATCATATTATATTTATCATATATTATCATATATTATATTAATTATATTATATTATATTACATTATATTTTATATTATATTCTATTATACTATATTTTATTATATTAATTATATTATATTAATTATATTATATTAATTATATTATATTAATTATATTATAGTCTTTCTGAGCATTGTGTGTGTGTGTCATAGAAGAGAACACACTGACTGTGAATGTCCTGACTATGACACACACACACACACACACACACACACACCGCTCAGAAAGACAGAAGAGAACGCGCTGACTGTGAATGTCCTGGCTATGACACACACACACACACACACACACACACACACACACACACACACACACACACACACACACACACACACACACACACACTAAGGCTGGGCAATTTTATCGATTCTGCGATATAAATCGATATTTTTTCTCCCAAGAAAGTATCGATTTTTAAGCCGCGAGTATCGATACATAAGTCCCATTCAAATCCCCGTGTTTACCCCCATTTGCGTTGCAGGAAGAGCGATTTGGTCAGCCAGCCGCTAGTGTTGCTGTAGAGCAAGTTACCCGTACTACTAACTTTACACAGACACCGACGTCTACCTCTTCTTGTTTACGGAGTCAGAGCGAGGAGATTCAAAAAAATGGCAGTGAATATAAATCCAGCGCCTTCATGCTTAAAATCAGAGCACTTTGGGTTTAAAAAGAAGAAGGAAAGCGACGACTTAGACTCAGGGGTTAACAACATGAGTCGCCCGCAAGGACCACACGAGTTGCCCGCGGGTCTGTTCTAAAAATAGCTCACCATAGCGTTCAGTCGCTTCCGTGTTAATTTAAGCGCAGGGCTCCAGACTGAAGCCGAATATATACTAGTGTCTGTAAATAATAAACTGCAAAATTACTCCTGCATGTTCTGCGTCTGTGTGGATGACGGGCGCCGCGCGCGCACTCGCTCTTGTAGTCTCTGCCGACACGAACGCATAAACTGTCACTTCATGAGAATTTACCGTTTCATTTGAGAAAACTGGGTGCGTCTCATTCAGCTCCTGGTTCAGTAGTCAGGGCACTGATCAGGACACAAGTCAATGGGCTGATCCCTGACTGAACTAGGGAGCTGAATGAGAATGAGACGCGCACCCACTGTCATATCATCATGAACACAGACACTGGTAATCACGGCAACCCGTCAAAATAAAAGTTTGGTTTAACGGGAAGAGATTGACTACAGATTGTAGCCTACAGTAAATTTAGCTACGTCTCCATGTAATAATAATACGTCTCTACTAATAATAATAATTATGAAATAAATAATACTAATCATTTAATTATTAATGGTTGCTTATTTTTCACTTGATCTTTCATTTATAACCAATGTTTACTTTTAAACAGCACACAGCCTTTACATGTTTATGTATTATTTACTTTATGATTATCATATATAATAAATGTAATTTTTTTTTAAAAAGTGGTATTGTACCGACTACTGGAACTACTACTATACTCTTTCAGGTGTAAAACAGTTTGGATAGTTGTTAATATGAGAATTGTGATGCATTATTTAAGAGTTTTAAGTATTATATAACAAGAGTAGCTCTCTTTGACTTTCTTTTTTAAAAAAGTAGCTCTCAAATGAAAAAAGGTTGGAGACCCTTGACTTAGACAAAGCATCGCGGTTGGTTTGCAAGCTGTGTGACACAAACGTGAAATACTCTGGAAATACTACCAAATGTCAGTGTCAAGCTAAAAAAGCTGTCAAAGAAACTGTTCAGAACAGGCCACTTGCTGCAATTTTTTAAAACTCCATTGTTAATTGCAATACTGCATTTTATTTACTTTTCAAAGGCTTGTAAGCTACAGTTTGCACTGTTTCAATAAATGGAACTAATTTTCTCAACACATCTTTGATTCATTTTGTCCAGCATTTGCAAGCTGTAGACTCTCTGTCCAGTCAGAGGCATATATTGTGTAATTGATGATTTTAGTTTTCAGTTCAGTTAATTCAATCCAAGTAAATGAAACACTCACAAGATGTCACCAAAATCACTCTGTCCCCTTTAAATCTTTCAGAAAATGATGTAAGTGTATCGAATTATATCGAATCGTATCGTTGGCTGAGTATCGTGATATATATCGTACCGTGAGCTGAATATCGTGTATCGTATCGTATCGTGAGATTAGTGTATCGCTACAGCCCTAACACACACACACACACACACACAGAAAGACAGAAGAGAACGCACTCACTGGGAATGTCCTGACTATGACACACACACACAGACACACACACACACACGACACTCAGAAAGACAGAAGAGAACACACTGACTGTGAATGTCCTGACTGTCTTTCTGAGCGTCGTGTGTGTGTCATAGTCAGGACATTCACAGTCAGTGTGTTCTCTTCTGTCTTGTCGCACTTGAATAGTTTAAAAGCATTTGCATGAGTAAGAGTGTCAATCTGGGTTCATTCAGGGTTCCACGTGTGATTACTTGTATGTGTGCTTAATGTGTTTCACCGTCTGTTTGGTTGGACGACTGTAATGTTTTAATACAAATTTATGTTGCACTCATCATGAAGCGCAGTCCCGAAGCTGTTATAATCGCTCTCTCTGCGGATTGGCTGCTGAATGCACTGACAGACAGTGATGTAAGGGTCAGGCGAACTTGAATGCCTCCGTGCCGTGAGCCGGAGGGCCTGAAAACAGCAGATCTGCAGCTTACATGATCTAAGCCGCAGATCTAACTCTACAGCTGGATTTGTCGGGAAGAATTTTTCCTTTTGTTCCAGTTACAGAATACATGTAAGCTTTTTGGCTCACACTAAGGAGCTGGGCTAGGTGATTTGAGTAATCAGCATGGTAGTGATTCTTCACAGCAGGACTTTTCTGAAAATAGGCACTTTCCAATAAAAAATAGGTTTTAAACAGTAACTTTGGTAGCGGTGGAAAGGTTGAGCTTAACTAATAGTTAGTGTGTAATGTCGCTGTTTGAGCATAAACAACATCTGCAAAGTTACAACTCTCAAAGTTCAAAGCAAAGGGGGATATTTTCTTTTACAGAAATCACTTTTTAAGGACTACAACAAACGGCTGGTAGGGACTACAACAAGCTTCTTCATGGGTTGGTGACATCACAAACCCTTAAATTTACATAAACCCGCCCCCGGGAACACACAACAACAACCATGTTGAGAAGAGGAAGAGTTTTTGTAGTCGTCTTTCACATTTACTGCAATACAGAACCAACACAAATACAATAGCATGTCATAAAGCAAGATAACAACATAAGTTATAACCGTAATTAAACTAAACTACACCTATTCTCTGGCTCATCTTACAACAGTTCCCACACCAGCGGTTTATAGATTATCATGACAGAATATGCTATTCAAAGAAGATAGTTAACTCATAAATTCATCAAGTAAGCATTCAGAAGCGTCCTGTCTCATTCTACATGCTGTCTCTTCTTCTTGAGTCTCTCCATCATTGTCTGACTCTGGTTTGAACACAAAAGGTTCAACAGTTTCTGATATTTTCATTGTGTGTGTGTGTGTGTGTGAGGTAATCAGAGCTGCTAACACGAGCTCTTGAAGCTCCGCCCTCTTCCTGAAAGGGGGTGGGAGCAGCAGCTCATTTGCATTTAAAGAGACCCCTTGCTCGCCCTCAAAAAGTGAACATTTTAACATGCTATAAAATTATATTTTGGGTATTTTGAGCGCTAAAACTTCACACACACACTCTTGGCACATCAGAGACTTAAAGGGACTTTATAGGACCTCTTTAAATGAACCCCGTTTGAGCCAAGATATCTGTTTTTGAGCAAAAATGAGCACAGATGATGTAAAAATTGAGATATAAAGTAAAAATTGTGAGATATAAAGTAAAAATTGTGAGTTATAAAGTAAAAATTGTGAGTTATAAAGTCAAAATTGTGAGATATAAAGTGAAAAATTAGATATGAAGTAAAAATTGTGAGTTATAAAGTCAGAATTGTGAGTTATAAAGTAAAAATTGAGATATAAAGTAAAAATTGTGAGATATAAAGTAAAAATTGTGAGTTATAAAGTCAAAATTGTGAGTTATAAATTCAAAAAAATCTTTCAAAATATTTGAGTCTATGGTGGAAACAAGCTTCCATATAAAACGGTAGCATTTCTTGGATAAAATATAAAAGATCTATAAATAAAAGAACATGCTAGCTTTTAAACAAAGCTTTTTTAAAATCAAAATATGCATATTTGCTAAAATAGCCCAAACTTAAAAGAAAATTAGAAATGTCGCCTTGACAACTAATGAAATATTTGTTAAATACAAATATAAAAATACTGACAAAAGCACCTAAAAATGAGTAAAACTTAAACAGAAAAGCACAGATGATGTCTTCGCGAGGTGTGAAAAGCATTGGACGTCTCTAGGCAAAGACCAGGCAAGAATGTCAGAGCCCAAAATATTTCCATGCGGCACAATCTTATCAGTCCCTTCAGTCGCGGAGACAATGGCGAGTCCTGAGGTGTGTGTAGATGGAGGTGTGTGTTGACGTTCTCCTGCTCGGAGCAGCAGGTACGGGTTCACTGTCCATAGCTGTGTGTTTGTTTTCTTTTCCGTTCAGGCTCACATCCCTCCGAGCTCTTTCCGTGTCGTGTCACTTATTCTTTGTGCAGTAAAAGTGTTTTTGTTTCTTTTTTGTGTGAAGGATATTTGGAGATTTGACGTGTTTTCGAAAGCACGACACAATATGTTTGATTCCTTTGCACAGGCTGTGCACATTATCTTTGATTTATGGACTGCGAGTGTAATTATTATACAGTGAAAACCATATCGATCAGTGACACTTCAGGTGTAATCATACCAGTGCAATGAGCGCAGTGCTTTTTGGGGAAAGCAGGTTGAGTGTAACGTTTAAGCATTAATTTATAGCGAATCTAAGTGTTCTTTTAGGTACATTTCAAGTACAGATCTGTGGCTTTGGCTGTGTGTGTGTGTGTGTGTGTCTCCAGGAGGGAAATTGCAAAGACAACAGAAGGCTGGCTGTCACCTGATATAAGGGTATTTATCAGCATTTATCCAAACAAAAAAAGAGACAGAAAACATCTTTCATCCCTTCATTTTGTAGATACCAACCAGACAGACTGTATTTCATTTCCTTTCTTTGTCTTTTCCACTCATACACACACAGAGTGATCCGTGGAATGTTCCATGGAAGCCGTTGCTTCAAATTTGAAAGGTCACAAGATATGAATAAGAATTTTTTTAATGTGTAAATGTTAATAAATTGCATTGTGCTTCTTTATTATAAAATATAAAAATAAATTAAATATTACAATTAATGATTATAAAATGGAATAAAGCTATGGAAGATTGTTTCCGCCACAGATTAAAAATAAAAAAAGGTAATTGCAACTATTCTCACAATTCTGACTTTTTTCTCTGAATTACGAGTTATAAAATCTGAATTGTGAGATATAAACTTGGAATTCTGAAAAAAGTGTTTTTTTTCCACCTCAGAATAGGACTTACTATATATAGGAAAAAGAATAGGAAAACTATACACTCGCAATTGCAAGTTGATATCTCACAATTCTGAGAAAAGAGGTCAGAATTGAGATATAAAGTAAAAATTGGGAATTATAAAGTGAAAATTGTGAGTTATAAAGTAAAAATTGAGATATAAAGTAAAAATTGTGAGTTATAATATCAGAATTGTGAGATATAAAGTAAAAATTTTGATATAAAGTCAGAATTGTGAGTTATAAAGTGAAAGTTGTGAGTTCTAAAGTAAAACTTGTGAGATATAGTCAGAATTGAGATATAAAGTAAAAATTCTGGAATTATAAAGTGAAAATTGTGAGTTATTAAGTAAAAATTGAGATATAAAGTAAAAATTGTGAGTTATAATATCAGAATTGTGAGATATAAAGTAAAAATTGAGATATAAAGTCAGAATTGTGAGTTCTAAAGTGAAAGTTGTGAGATATAATGTAAAAATTTAGATATAAAGTAAAAATTGTTTGTTATAAAGTAAATATTGGGAATTATAAAGTAAAAATTGAGATATAAAGTAAAAATTGTGAGTTATGAAGTCAGAATTGTGAGTTATAAAGTAAAAATTGTGAGTTATAAAGTAAAAATTGTGTTATAAAGTCAAAATTGTGAGATATAAAGTCATAATTGTGAGATATAAAGTAAAAATTGTGAGATATAAAGTAAAAATTGAGATATAAAGTAAAAATTGTGAATTATAAAGTAAAAATTATGAGCTATAAAGTGAAAATTGTGAGTTATAAAGTCAGGATTGTGAGATATAATGTAAAAATGTAGATATAAAGAAAAAAATTGTGTGTTATAAAGTAAAAATTGTGAGCTATAAAGTGAAAATTGTGAGTTATAAAGTCAGAATTGTAAGATATAAAGTAAACATTGAGATATAACGTCAGAATTGTGAGTTATAAAGTGAAAATTGTGAGATATAATGTAAAAATGTAGATGTAAAGTAAAAATTGTGTGTTATAAAGTAAAAATTGTGAGCTATAAAGTGAAAATTGTGAGTTATAAAGTCAGAATTGTAAGATATAAAGTAAACATTGAGATATAAAGTCAGAATTGTGAGTTATAAAGTGAAAATTGTGAGATATAATGTAAAAATTTAGATATAAAGTAAAAATTGTTTTATAAAGTAAAAATTGTGAGTTATAAAGTAAAAATTTAGTTATAAAGAGAGTTATAAAGTAAAAATTGTGAGATATAAAGTAAAAATTGAGATATAAAGTAAAAATTGTGAGTTCTAAAGTAAAAATCATATTGTAAAATATTTGAGTCTATGGTGGAAACGAGCTTCCATGTAAAACGGTAGCATTTCTTAGATAAAATATAAAAGATCTATAAATAAAAGAACATGCTTATTTGCTAAAATAGCCCAAACCTAAAAGAAAATGTCGCCTTGACAACTAATGAAATATTCATTATATACAAATATAAAAATACTGACAAAAGCACCTAAAAATGACTAAAACCTACACAGAAAATAATATGAATACAGTATATAAATAATATCAGTGATTTTTTTACACTTACTACAGTATGTATAGGAGTTACTCATCATGAGATGAGAAGACAAATGTGAAAAACATGAACGGTAACTTTAATGTTTGTGTGTATTTTTCCGTGTGCTGTTCTAGATCTTCATATTCACCAGCGGCAAGCAATGTTACGATTGAGCAGCAGAATGTGATTGGGTTTGACATCCCCCAGTGTTTCTGGGCCATTTCAGGATATGACATAAGATGGCCGTCAGAACCTCTCAGAGAGCATCTTTGTTCAGTTCACGAAGCATCTGTCTTTGTTTTCATTTCCTGTTTTATTTTCGGCCTGGTTTTACAAAGCTGCACTGCTGTCTTTACATACAAACACTCGTGGAGATTTATTTGGTTATCACTGAACGGTAAATACATAAACACACTGAGAGGTAAATGTGGGAGAGGAGGAGAGTCAAAGCGAAATGTTTACAGTAATGTGTGTCTGTTCTTGTTCCAGCGGCTCTGGAATGAATTCATTGGTGTTTCAGGTCAAGGAGTTAATGCTTTTCTATGTTTATTTTTTTCTCTTTTAGGTATTTTTTGTTTTTTATGCTCTTCTGAGATAAGTGAAACTATATCTTCTTGTCTGTAAAAAAAAAACAACAAGTTGCCAGGGTGTTGATATGCAGTTCCTAAGTTGTTCTGAGTGGTTATTAGCATGTTTATATGCACTTTATACACAGATCAGGCATAACATCCTATTCCTAATCTTGTGTTGGTCCCCCTTTTGCTGCCAAAACAGCCCTGACCCGTCGAGGCATGGACTCCTCTAGACCCCTGATGGTGTGCTGTGGTATCTGGCACCAAGATGTTAGCAGCAGATCCTTTAAGTCCTGTAAGTTGCGAGATGGGGCCTCCATGGATGGATTTGTTTGTTCAGCTCATCCCACAGATGCTCGATTGGATTGAGATCTGGGGAATTTGGACTCAAACTCGTTGTTGTGCTCCTCAAAGCATTCCTGAAGCATTTGTGTTTTGTGTCGGCGCATTATCTGCTGAAAGAGCCACAGCCACAGGGAAAACCGTTTCCATGAGAGGCTGGACATGAGCTCAACAATGCTTAGGTAGGTGGGACGTGTCAAAGTCACATCCACATGATGGAGGACCCAAGGGTTCCCAGCAGAACATCATGTTTCTGAGTGGTAGTTTGTGTATTGTCGTATATAGAGTGTTTTGAGTGATTGCTAGGGTAAGAAAATCCTAAGTTTGACTGCATAGAAAAGTAAAAGCACACCTTTCCTGAACAAGTGAGTAAATGTTTGATTGATTTTCATCCACTAAGTTTAAAATCCCTAACTCTTAAGTGTGTGTAAAGCTTGACTTGGCAAACACAACTAGTAATCTATCACTTGAGTTATAAAGTCAAAATTGCGACTTATAAAGTCAAGATTGTGAGTTATAAAAGTTAAAATTGTGAGTCATAAAGTCAAAATTGCAAATTATAAAGTCAAAATTGTGAGTTATAAAGTTAAAATTGTGAGTTATAAAGTTAAAATTGTGAGTTATAAAGTTAAAATTGTGAGTTATAAAGTCAAAATTGCGAGGTATAAAGTCAAAATTGTGAGTTATAAAGTCAAAATTGCGAATTATAAAGTCAAAATTGTGAGTTATAAAGTCAAGATTGTGAGTTATAAAGTTAAAATTGTGAGTTATAAAGTCAAAATTGTGAGTTATAAAGTTAAAATTGTGAGTTATAAAGTTAAAATTGTGAGTTATAAAGTCAAAATTGCGAGGTATAAAGTCAAAATTGTGAGTTATGAAGTCAAAATTGCGAGGTATAAAGTCAAAATTGTGAGTTATAAAGTCAAAATTGTGAGTTATGAAGTCAAAATTGTGAGTTATAAAGTCAAAATTGCGAGGTATAAAGTCAAAATTGTGAGTTATAAAGTCAAAATTGCGAATTATAAAGTCAAAATTGTGAGTTATAAAGTCAAGATTGTGAGTTATAAAGTTAAAATTGTGAGTTATAAAGTCAAAATTGTGAGTTATAAAGTCAAAATTGTGAGTTATAAAGTCAAAATTGTGAGTTATAAAGTTAAAATTGTGAGTTATAAAGTCAAAATTGCGAGTTATAAAGTCAAAATTGCGAGGTATAAAGTCAAAATTGCCAATTATAAAGTCAAAATTGCAAATTTTAAAGTCAAAATTGTGAGTTATAAAGTCAAGATTGTGAGTTATAAAGTTAAAATTGCGAATTATAAAGTCAAAATTGTGAGTTATAAAGTCAAAATTGTGAGTTATAAAGTCAAAATTGCGAATTATAAAGTCAAAATTGCGAATTATAAAGTCAAAATTGTGAGTTATAAAGTCAAAATTGTGAGTTATAAAGTCAAAATTGTGAGTTATAAAGTTAAAATTGTGAGTTATAAAGTCAAAATTGCGAGTTATAAAGTCAAAATTGCGAGGTATAAAGTCAAAATTGCCAATTATAAAGTCAAAATTGCAAATTTTAAAGTCAAAATTGTGAATTATAAAGTCAAAATTGCCAATTATAAAATTTTAATTGTGAGTCAAAACGAGTTATAAAGTAAAAATCATATTTTAAAATATTTGAGTCTATGGTGGAAACGAACTTTCCAAACGAGTAGTTTGTGTATTGTCGTATATAGAGTGTTTTGAGTGATTGCTAGGGTAAGAAAATCCTAAGTTTGATTGCATAGAAAAGTAAAAGCACACCTTTCCTGAACAAGTGAGTAAATGTTTGATTGATTTTCATCCACTAAGTTTAAAATCCCTAACTCTTTAAGTGTGTGTAAAGTGCGTAAAGCTTGACTTGGCAAACACAACTAGTAATCTATCCCTTGAGTCGCTGCCCCCAGCTTCCTTCCGATGTCAATCTCAGAAAAATCATTCCCCTAGTTTTTAAAAAGGTGATTCGCCAGAAGAGAAAGTTGTTTGTGTTTGTATTCTAGCATGTGTTTGATGTCTGGTTGCCGGGTAGCCTCCTGTGTCCTTCTCTGATTGGCTGAGGGAGATAGGTGTTGACGAGCTGAGGGCTGATAAGAGTGCAGACATGCGTGAAATCCGATTGGGCGATAACTGCCGCTCACCTGGGGGAAGTGGCCTATCAGATTTCTCCATCTCAATCGCGGTGAGGATAAAGCTGTCAAATCAGCTTTGACTTGACTTATCGGCGTGCCATTTCACCCTGCATATAACAAGAGAGACATGGCTGATAAAAAAATAATAATATTTTTCCTGTCGCTGTGTGAACTTGTTACAGGGTAAGATTTGAAAGGCCTGGTGATTTATGCCCTGGTCAGCTCATGCTGGCCCCAGATATGAGCGAGAAGGGTGCAGTTTTCCCATCTCTAGCCTCAGAAAAAGAGCTATATAGAAGAAAATGTGGATTTATTGAAATGCTAGCGGTGCATTTGCATAGTTTAGGTGGGCAACCACTAGGAATTATCACCATAGTTGTGTGCAGGCAATCATAAAACCTTACTTTCCTGAAGCTTTATTCAGTTTTACAGGCGTTTGTTAAAAGTAGATCAGTTTTGCATGAGCTATGCCTGGTCAGCTGTACTTCAGATGTATTTTAGTGTTGTTCAAAGATCAGTGTGGTCACAGGAGGGCCGAAACGTAACCCAGATGAATTGCTCAGAGTATTCGTCTGCATTGTTTCACGATGCTGATATTGGCACTTAACCTTTGTCTGAAAATGCTCTCATGCTAGTCATAGGAGAAACTTGATGGTCTGGATCAGAAGCTGGCCATCTCGCAGGTCTTTCTTGGACTTCTAATTGGATCGCTGCTATACGATGATTGCTAACGAATGACGTGTGTGTTAATGAAGCCGTCAGTGTGAAGAAAAAGCCTAATGCAGTGTCACAGAGGACTTGTAGCCGCCCTCTGATGGATTCAAAAAGGCCCACAGATGGGAAGATGCAATGCAAGGTTTCTGTCGGCATGTGGGAGGAAAATCCCCCCTCCGTTACGCTCAATGTGGCACGCTCAGTTTTCCCAGGATTTCTCAAAACGCCAAAATCCCATAGTATTTGGTCTAAAACATCTGGTAAAACATCCACTGTAATGTAATTAAAGGTAAAGTAGTCAATCATTGATCACCGATATTCCTGTGAAAATGTCTTCATGCCTTTAAACAGCTCGACTGTAACTCGACACCCTTGCCTCATTTAGTATACGCGGACTCATGAATATGCAAATGAGCCCCGCCTCCACTCACTCACTCACACAGCTCCACTCGCTCAACTTTCCTCAAGTTACTGTAGTAAACGCTGCTCAATGGTGTCGCTCTTTACCACGTCAGACACATCACGCTCATTAATATGATTAGCCTTTGGCTTGACTACGCTATCAAACAGCTAATAATGTGTTGCTAATGTTACACAAACCATGTTCCCGTTCTCAGTCTCAGCATCCTTAGAAACGCTTTAAACATCACAGACCGTCAGTGGAGAAAGGCATATAGTTCATCATAACAGCGTAATATACATCATACACATAATTTACACGCTATATTGATAAATGTACGCGATTTTTCATATCAACAGAAGAATATCCCATGATAAACTGCTTCTCTTGAGACTCTCTGCTTCAGAGAATAGTTAATGATATGCTAAAGCCCCGCCCACATGTGACGTGATTGGTTATCAGGTAGTTTGTGACGTCAGAAACACCAGCGATGTCTTTGGTTCATATTAAAAACACCACAGACATAAAAACAACATTAAAAACTTGGTTTTCACCACAAGGGGACTTTAATAATGCACACTATCGCTTTTTGGTTTTTGAAAGAAGCCTCAAGGTTGCATTTATTTGATCAAAAAACCAGCGCTCTTCCCACGTTTGTATTTAACCGCGTGTTTGAACGGCTCCTCCGACTAGAATGTCCTGGAAAAAGGTCTAATGGTAGGAAAACCATGACTAAACACAGAACAAACAGCACAATATTTGGAGAGCTCCACACAGAGGCAGCGGCGTCTTGATATCAGGTAAATACGACATGTAGTTACGACATCTTCCAGCAGGGGCATAACAATAATTGACTCCTTTACAGATTTTTTACCGCACAACAGCTGTAGTTTGTGTGCTAATTAGCATCTGCCTTGTGTCTAGTTAGTTTTTAACCCCGGCCATGTGCACTTCTGATCGTCCTTGAGGGATTCCAGTGAGAATGAACAAATCCTACCATTCAGAAAGAGAGAGGAAGAACCGTTAATGGTGCTTGAGCGAGCGAGGCGAGTGTGAAACCGTTAATCGTAGGCCGTCGCTGAAAGGTTTTGTGGTCGAGCGAAGCAGCTGCCGCTCATGGAAAGCTCCCGAGTGGGAATAGGCTAGCAAGAACAGCAAACGGCTGCTTGATCTCCAGAAATAGACGTTACAGCCATGTGCTCAGCCAATCAGGGAACAGCAGCATTGGGACACTGATGACTCTATTTCCTGCGATGTGGCTACTTAATGTAATTGTATTGGACTAAAATTTACTTTAGAGTCTGACAACTTCCCAAATTTATTTGGATACTTTTTGTACTTTTGTGTGTTTTTTTTCCGCACATGTCACACTTGTGGTGTTCAAGGTCAAAATGACCAGCCTACAATAAAATGCTTATAAATCTCTCATTATTCTACATCATTAACAAATATTGCGTTCAATCTTTTTATCAACTTGTTTTCTTTCAATTAGCACAGGTTTTGTATTTATTTTTGGAATTGATCGATCGTAGGCCTTATCTGAGCTTGCATACCTCAGTTTTTGAGTGAAAAAAAACATCATTTGTGGATAATTTTGTCCATATTAAATAAAATATGAAAACAAATTGTGTGCTTTAATATTTAACCGGGAAATTTGTTTTGAAATGCTTTTATTTTGTACAAAATGGCGCAAAGTCACACTTGCGGTGTTCACGGTCAAAAATGACCGCTTATAAATAACTTGTTACGCTATTTTATCGCCAAATATTGGATTCAATCTTTTTGTCAATTAGTTTTCTTTAAATTAGGACCGGTTTTGTATTTACTTTTGAAACCGACTGATCATAGGCCTCGTTGATCTGAGCTTATACTGGTCAAAAATGCCTGCCCATTAAAAATGAATGGGGTAGTCGAAAATCAGAGAAACAGTTAGTGTTCAGGAGCGTGTTCTTCGTGTTCATGCTCACACATGTTCGTGTGTGCTTGCAAAAATGAAGGCCTTGGACCTGTGCATGTGTGTATACACACGCACACACACACATATCCACAAACAAACTATTTTAAGTATTACAGGCTTTCTTTCTCACATCAGGCTCAGGTCAATGAGTTCCAAAAATAAATACAAAATCTGTCCCAATTTAAAGAAAACAAGCTGACAAAAAGATTGAATGGTGAATAAAGTAGCATAACGAGTGATTTATAGGCAATTTTTTTTGTAGGCTGGTCATTTGTGACCCACAAGTGTCATAGGGTTTTCAACTCAGCTCTAGGGTTAAGGGAACAGTTTCCCCTTTTCCACCAGAATGAACCAGGTGTTAGTTCAGAGCTAGAGCTAGTGCTAGTGCCAGTTCGGAGTTGGTTCGACTGACGAGCCTTCTCATGCTGCGTTCACACTGAACGCTAATAGAGCGTCTGGCGCGAGTGATTTCCATGTTAAGTCAAAGGAAAGGCGCGTTGACGTGCGTCTGGAGGTCCTTCGGCGCGATCGATGTGTTTTGCGCAGTGCGATGGACGCGATTCCGCCTCATTCGCGCGTCCAGTTTGCGCAAATTAGATGCGAATTGGAGCATTATGCGCGAGTGGTGCTTTTTGTGCATTCACGCGTTTGAAGTGAATTCGCGTTAGACGCCCGAGTTGAAAAATCTGAACTTTGGCGTCAATTCGCGCCGCGTTAACCAATCAGGAGCCTGCTCGCTGCTGTCACATGGTGAAGTGACGTGATGAGAAACCCTGCATAATTAAAAATACTACTATTGTGTCACATAATGTAGTTTTAAGACTTTTTCAGGTGAGAATGTAGTTGTTTAAAGCTCAAATCTGTGGTTTATTTATAAAGAGAGCGCTTGTGGAGTTGTGAGCTCCAGTGGATCAGCGGCGCTCAGCGCTCATTAACCCCAGCGAGAGCAGCCTTTCCTCCGCCAGTCCTTCTGCCGTCTGCCGCTGCTCTGATGGCCTGTAGTGGTTCATCTTGTGTGGATCTAACGGCCGATCTTTGCTCTCATGAATCATCATTTGTTGTCTGCCAAATCGTTTTGACTGAGGGCAAAGAGAAGTTTCATAACTTTATTTTTTTAAGGATATTTAAATATACATGCAGTGAAGATAATGTAGGAGTTCCCTGGACCACATTTGTTTGGCTATTAATGTTTAAGACCGCATGAATTCGCTCCAAGGATCGGTAGCGAATCGCGGTGAAGGCCACACGCGTGTTCAGTGTTTCAGCTGGAAACATGGATTTGATTATAATATTCTTTATCTGACTCCATTTATCATAGTTGTCGTATTTAGAAGAGAATGCCAACCGGTTGTTTGATCATTGATATTTGATAGTTAATCATACATTTAATCATTCCGTTTTAACCCTTTGTTGCAATTATACCGTTCCACATTGGAGATAGTTAATAATTACAGATTAATTCAGAAAGGATCAAAAATGTAATAATTTATTAACAATCAAGTAAATGTAAAATGTCAATTACATAATAGACAGAAATCTCTTTTAACCCTTTAAGACCTAAGGGTATTTTTACAATTAATTTTCCGCCTGGTGTTATTTACTAAAAAAGCTTGTAAAACATCAACCCTGTTGAGCACAGACAATTGACACACCTCTTTTTTTTCAAGACAAGTTGCACTGTCAGTATTTTTGTGTTGCATTGATGTCACCTGAATGTAAAATAAGTTATGGGACCATAAAGACAAATGAAAACATAAAACGGAAATTGAATCACTCAAATATTTATTGAAAACACACACAAATAAATAAAAGCTAAGCATATTTCCTCTGGAAAACAGTTTGTTCAAGTCTTTGGAGTCCTGGAACTCAGGAATAAACATGATAACTTATACAGAACCAAAACTATTTACATTTTTCCAAAAAAAGTCCAGGCGCTTTTGGCCTCTTTGGATTTTGGATATTTACTGGTGCCAAGCCTCAAAACAGTTCCTATCAGGAACTTCTCCACAAACTTTCTTCTCAAACTTTTTCCTCAAACTTTCTCCACAAAACTGCAGCGCGTCTCTCTCTCTATCTCCTCAACACTAGCCGTGCGCCTCTCTCTCTCCACAATAACAGAGCTGTGGTAATGCGTAATGACGCACACCAACGTGGATGACGGATCAGCCTGTCATTGGTCAAACCCTCATCCAAAATGGCAGCTAGCATCGCGCTAGCGGCAAAAATGACGGAAAATTTATAAATTATGGACATCAAGTGGATATATCTTGGATGTAAGCGTTTTGATTTATTGCTGAACAACTCCAAAAAGATGCACATGTTCCAGGCTGGATAGAAAACCTTCTGTAAAGGCTACAAAGACACCAAAGACACCCCCGTGATGGCTAGCTCGTTAGCTTTCTGCTGGAAAAAACGGTAAGAAAATCGATAAAAGTTTCATGAAATAATATAGATATTTATCGGAGGTGCCGTGTGACGTCGTGGGCGATGCCGTCGGGCTCTGAGGGTTAAAAGGAAACACAAATTCTAATTATGGTTACACTTAAAATATTACACTTAATAGATTATAATGATGTATAACACTTGCCTAAATGATAAAAAAACGACAGTTATTTGAGTCTCTTTGGCACTGATAAGAAAAGAAGAGAGCCGATCGCGCCGGCGCGGCCGCCGACTCGAGGGGGTTAAGAACCACCATTGATGCTCCCTGGTTTTCGTGGTCACACCTGCAAACTTGTCGCTTTTCGGTGACAATCGCCGTTTTCTTGGTCAATTGGGTCATTTACGTGAACCGCGTAGAACCGGAGAGTTTTTGTTTTGGGAGGAGGGGGGTGGGGGTGGGGGGTAGGTTAAGTGCACGCGTGTTACGTTAGCGAACGGTTTCCGGGTGCAATCTTTAACAGTTCACAGTCGGCTTGTTTGAAGCGCGGAACACACTTCAATCCGAGTTCCCACACGAACATTAAGTATTCAGTCCATTTTATCACGAAATTCAAACGATAAATGCCGTTTTGACGCTCTATATGGCGTGACTGGTCACTTCATGATCACAGTTCAAGCGGCCGATCATCTGTGAAGGGATCGATTATCTCTTACTAAAGAATAAACATGAATGAAGGTATGCTGAGGATACATTACAACTTACTGTCATGTATATATGTGGTGTAATCGCTAAATCAGTGTTTCAACGGCGGAAAGACGTCAATACAACAGCTGTCAACTAAACAATGTCATTTAACGTTAGCATCACATTTACCTCAGGAGTCATTCAGTGTCCACAGAATTTTATTCACTAGAGTAAATCAACTCTTTCACTAAATATATGACCTATATTAGCCGTTATATTCATTATATTCTCCTTAACCTGTTAAAGGTGAACTATGTAGGATTTTTGCAGTAAAATATCCAGAAACCACTAGGCCAGTGTTATATATTTTGTTCAGTTGAGTACTTAGAATATCCCAAATGTTTCCAACTATTTGTAAATTGTGATAAATTGCTATTTTAACCAAGGAACCGGGACGTGTGAGCTATGCGTGTGAGGGAGTCGCATGTCGATTGCGTCATATCTGCGTCACCCTCGGTTTCCGGTTTTATTCAGTGAAACACTTTACTCTCACTGCAGTGTGAACAAGTGTCATAGCAGCCGCCGAGCGAACGTCATAACTTCCTTTTCAACACACTCAGATATATCTAATACGATAAACAGAGTTGCGTTACCTCATAATCATGACTGGAAAAGAGGAAGTGGTGCCGGCAACCGTGTCATAATAAAAGTCCCGCCGGCGATTATGCCATAATAACAGTCCCGCTCTTCAATCGCTCCTGCGGCCTTGCTCAGCTCCACAACACTCGGTCCTGCTCTGCTTCATACTACAGTAATGTTAATAATCGCATCCATGAACATGATTTCTGCCCGAGTCCTATCCTGACTGTTTTCCACCGGCTGTGAGGTGAAGACCACATGTCCCAAGATTCTGCGCTCAAACGTGCCGTCATCAAACTACGCCTTTGTTTTGAACAGGCGACCTCTAGCGGACGGAAAAGTTACATAGTGCAGCTTTAATGCTATCTTGATTATTTCATGTGTGTTTTAATAAACCTATCATGAAAATGAAAGACACTGTGTATAAATTATTATATTTCAACAACGAATTGGAGAAAAAAACTATTTTATAATTAGATTTAGAAGTTAATGCAAAAACTACCTTATGTGAAGTTTACATGTTTGCATACAATGTGTTATTTGAGTGTTGATTATTATACCTAAAAATAAATAGCAGCTGAATTTAGGCTAATAGTTTGGGCTCTGTTGTTAACCTTTAATATTAATCTGCAAGTAAGGGCTCCCTTCAATACACTTTTCGATATAATTTAATTAATTCAAGGACAGACACTTTTTTCCTCTTCAGTAAACCACTGTTAAATCTAAAAAGCAATTTTGTAAAACTGCTGTACCGAACTCGTACCGAACCGTGATTTCAAAACCGAGGTACCGAACCGTCAGTTTTGTGTACCGTTACACCCCTACTGTCAGTCTTTTATTTTTTGTGTCATGCGTCACAACACTTCCTTGAGTTCCAGGCGTTTCCGTGTTGTAAATAAAATCATTTTTTAAATATTAAATGTGTCATTCTCTTTAAATCACGCTCAGAAATGTCATTTGCATATTAACCCCCCCCCCCCACGCGCAACACTGTCACCTTTTTTACTCTGAGGAGTTTGCAGGTCTGGTGGTGCATTGTGGGACTTTTTAGGGAGCGAACGTTTCAATGCAATGAAAGGATTTTTTGTGACTGTATAAAAATCCATGCATGCACTAATTCTTAAGTCCGTTCTGACAGAATATTTCCTTCAGGTGAATTATAAATGCCACCACACCGCTGCGTATGAACAATGGGTTTTCAATTTGGTGTGGTTATAAAACCAGACGAGTCAGAAAATTAGGCACCAAATGAGAACCACGGCGCAAACAAAAACAGGCACAGAGAGGAGACCCATCTGCGCTGTTATTAATCTCTTAACAATCCTGTTATTTATACAAGTTTATCTTAACAAGCCCATTGCCTTTGGGAAATAAACAAACAATACAAAAACACTGCCTGACCTCCCTCCGGTTCAGCGGCTCTGTCATGAGGTTTCGCTTTGTGTTCTCTAATTACCGCAAATATAAATCTGAAATCGGTCACCACGTGAGATCATCTCCCCTTCACATGCGGCAATTCTGTTTCCATTACATCTGAGAGCGGGTGTTTACATGTGTCCGCTGTCATCCTTCATTTGATCGACCTAATTCCATCTATTTGAGTCCAGATCCAATCACTGATTGTGTTTTAGTTAGGTTTTACTATACAAACGCTCAAAACATTGCAAATTATTTATTATACAGTTGTGGTCAGAATTATGGGCACCCCTGGTAAATATATCAAAGATGGCTGTTTATCCTTTTGATCTTTCTTTCAAAAGAAGTGGGGGAAAATCTCATTATGAAATAAATGTTTTTCTCCCAAACACATTGGCCACAATTATTGGCTTATTTATGAGTAAAATATCTCTGAAGCACACCAGTGTGACTATGAGCATGAGATTGTCCAGCCTTGACTTCCTGTCCCACAGGAGGATAAATATGAGGAAGGCCAAATTCCCTCAATCATCATCACAATGAGTAAAAGCACAGAATATAGTTCAGATGTGCAGCTAAAGATTGTTGAGCTTCACACAAAAAGAAAAGAGCTAAAGCACTGAAAATGCCCATTTCCACCATCAGGGCAATTATGAAGAAGTTCAGTCCACTAAAGATGTTTTGTGTGTGTGTGTGTGTGTGTGTGTGTCGTCCTAATGCACGAGAGGAGGAGCGTTTGAGTGGACAAAGACTCTCCAAGATCACAGATGGCAGATATTAGTCGAGTCTTGGGCTCAGAAAGCCTAAAAACTGTCTCCAACAGCTCCGCCATCAGCACAAATCCAGAAACAAACTCCAGCATATTCATGTGTTCAGACACGACTGGACCCTCAGACGGGACCTGTGGTCACATGACACTAAAACAAGAGCTTTTGGGCGGCAAACCCACCAGATGGAGATCAAAAGCCACCCATAGAGACAGAGCGTATTTAGGCCACGCCCACACCGGGGGGGGAAACAATCCAACGCTCTCCATTGACTTTGCATTGCGTGAGGCTGCTTCATTGTCATTTCGGACTTATAACAAAAAACAGAACAATGTCTAAAAGCTGAGATGTGACAAGGTGTACAGCAAACAAGCTAAAAAACACAGAAATACGTTTTTATAAGCTGTCCACCCCAAAAAAACGAGCGTTTAAGAAGATAAAAGTGGATACAGGCAATACGAAGTGAAGCTTCAGCTGAAGAATGGGTCAATTTTGGGATCCTGACACTCAGTATGTCTCAGTATGTGTATGTGTGCAGTAAACATTTTGTCACTGTTAAGTCAAATATCCAAATGTCCGTTTTCTATATTATATTTACTGTCGCTGATTACGTTCCCTCTAGTCGTCGTAGTTCTCAGTGTAATATGACCCGCGCGCTCTGTCTCAATGGCCTGAATCCACTTTTTTGTACTTAAAGCAGCACTAGGTAACTTTTCAACCTTCATACTATATTTTCAAAACTCTTGTGATGATACATCGACTTACAATAGGTTGAATGACACGTCTGCCATAGCCTGACGGGGTCTGTATTGTTTTTAATCGTACTTTTAAACTTCGGGTTTCGGGTAGTAACATAAAGAACTACAAAATTCGACTGCTTTACGGCATATACGTCACTTCCACCTCCACCCCCACTTCCTTAAATTCGGACGTGCGAGCCAAACTATCATTTGTTTGCCGAATGTTATAGTCATGGCCGAAGCAGCACAGAAAAATAAGAAAGCAAAGGTTTTGTCTGAGGAAAGCAAAAAGAGAAAACGAGAAAGTGATGAGATTAAAGGCAGGACGAGGATCAACATTGGGCCGGCGTTTGCTCGTTGGCGTGAGCTGAAGGAGGAGGGGCTTCATTCTTGCAAGTAAATACGTAATACATACAAAATCATATTTTAGGATACCTAACATGTCTGTGATATTGGTTTATTTGTCTTTCCTCAAGCTTTAATGCAAATCGTTTTTTCGAATTTGCAGATTCATCTATGGTAGCTTGATATTATAATATTGACGATATATGGTTATTACCTACCACTCAAACATTGAACTGAAGTATCATATAGATTCTGTAAAACGGGAACCAATAGACTAGGCTACTATAATGACGCTGGCTTGTAAATGTGAGCATCGCGATCATTTGGCGTTTGAAAAAAAATAAAACCCATGAAATTGTATTCATATGACATGCTGAAACATATGCCACTGTACCTGGGATGAAGACATTTCACACGCGACGCAAGCAGAACACGCATGTGAACTCCTGCAGTGTTCAGGGCTATCATGGTTGTCATGTCAACAAATGCACGTGCGATGCATCCGCTGATGTAGAATGACCGTTTACGACAGTAGTAGAGGACAATACTGTTTCACAACTGTAGGGGGAGCCCGAGAGCAAAAGTTACCTAGTGCGGCTTTAAACGCTCGTTTTTTGGGTCAACAGCTGATAAAAACGTCTGGGTTTTTGCTTCTGGGTTTTGTTTAGCTTGTTTGCTGTACACCTTGTCACATATCAGCTTTTAGACATTGTTCAGTTTTTTGTAATAAGCCCGAAATGACAAAGAGGCAGCCTCACGCAATGCAAAGTCAATGGAGACGGTTTGATTGTTTTCCTCCCCGGTGGGCGTGGCCTTCAGATTATGACGCGTGTCGCTCTGTCTCTATGGCCATGGTTAAACACACCGCTGGATCTTTAATGTCAGGGCCGGTGTTTTTGCTCCTGGACTTCTTGTTCAGACACACGGGATTCTAGCAAACACCAGCAGATAAAACATCAAAACCTGCTGGAGATCTTATAATGGGCCGTGGTTGGACACATCTTTTTATCCTTGGTGCGGGAAACTCATTCCCAGTATTTCATTACAAAGTCCTGCGTGCATTATTGTCATGAAATCATTCGCTTCCAGTGCTTTAAATCGCCTCTTCTTCACATTCTCCACAGTGATGCATCCTGTGTGTGTGTGTGTGTTTCCTCCGCAGGCTTCACACGGCCCAGAGAGCCATTAAACAGACTCAGGTGACGGTTCAGAAGATCGGAAAGGAAATTGAAGAGAAACTGAGGACAACAGCGTCCTGCACAGAAAAGGTGAGACCCGACAAATCAAACCAGCGGGATTTCTGGGGTCTAGCTCTGCTTGTGTGCTCCCATTCATTCAGGGGTATTTTTATATTCTCTATACCTTTCTGTGTTCTCCAACTTCATAAATCCTATCCGGCCTGTTGGGTTTTCTTTTCCTTTACACCTGGTTACCGATGGTCAGACGCTGTAAAGCGCCTCTGCAAGGAGAAAAGGCTAAATTTACAGTTGCTGTATGCTTGACAGAATTTTATAGCAGATTGTCAAACTCAATTTAAAATTCAATACTTCACTCTGTAGTGGGGATATTGTCTTTCAAGGCTCACAGAATTACTCTTTCATGAGAGATGGCGGTATAAACCAGCTTTTGATAAGCTATCTAGCAGTGCAACAGACACGCATTTGACTTTTAGAAAGCACGACTGGGAAACATTAAAAATAAAAGTGCATATTTGCTGTCAATTGTAATGTAATTCTTATAGGTGCCCCCGGTTTTATATTTTCTCAATTAAAAACAAAGCTTTATTTTCTTCATCCATCCACATTAGTTAACAGGAACACTGTAAACCCAAATAAGTTGGCAAAACTCAAATTTTTTAAGTTAAGAAATGTAAAGTTTAAGTAAGCAGAACTTGCCGATTTGAATTGCGCTGATCTTGAAATATTTGAGTAAGCTAATTCATACATTTAACTTAAAAATATTAGCTTTTACTAGCTAATTCAATAAATGCCACCTTGCTAATTGGTTACACAATGCTTTGATAGCATTAGCATAGCACTTGCAATATAATACATTTAACGTGAATCTGTTCTCAAGCTAAGCTCATGCTCCACTCGTCACATGATGGAAACCTTACAAAAACAAAACATTAAACACTACTAAATCTCCCACTTAACGTTAATCTTGCACAAAAAAACAATATAACACTTAATTTTGGCATTTACTGTCCCTTTTGAGTGTCATGGCAAAGCATGCTGGGAAATAGAACCCCCAGCCCAGTTTCAGTTAAATTTAAGTTTGTTTAAATTAAAAGCAACGCGTTCATAAAACTCAAGACAATGAAACAATACTTTAAACACACACAGTCACACACGCACAGTCACACACGCACGCGCACAGTCACACACGCACACGCACAGTCACACACGCACACGCACAGTCACACACGCACGAGCACAGTCATCACGCACGCGCACAGTCATCACGCACGCGCACAGTCATCACGCACGCGCACAGTCATCACGCACGCGCACAGTCATCGCGCACAGTCATCACGCACGCGCACAGTCATCACGCACGCGCACAGTCATCGCGCACGCGCACAGTCATCGCGCACAGTCATCACGCACGCGCACAGTCATCGCGCACGCGCGCAGTCATCGCGCACAGTCATCACGCACGCGCACAGTCATCACGCACGCGCACAGTCATCACGCACGCGCACAGTCATCACGCACGCGCACAGTCATCACGCACGCGCAGTCACGCACGCGCACAGTCACACACGCACAGTCACACACGCACACAGTCACACACGCACAGTCACACACGCACACAGTCACACACAGTCACACGCACACAGTCACACACGCACAGTCACACACGCACACAGTCACACACAGTCACACACGCACAGTCACGCACGCGCACAGTCATCACGCACGCGCACAGTCATCACGCACGGTCATCACGCACGCGCACAGTCATCACGCACGCTCACAGTCATCACGCACGCGCACAGTCATCACGCACGCGCACAGTCACACACGCACACAGTCACACACGCACAGTCACACACGCACACAGTCACACACAGTCACACACACACAATCACACATGCACACACACAGTCACACAGACGCACACAGTCACACACGCACAGTCACGCACAGTCACGCACGCACAGTCACGCACGCACAGTCACGCACGCACAGTCACGCACGCACAGTCACGCACGCACAGTCACGCACGCACAGTCACACACGCACAGTCACACACGCACAGTCACACACGCACAGTCACACACGCACAGTCACACACGCACAGTCACACACGCACAGTCACGCACAGTCACGCACAGTCACGCACAGTCACGCATTTTCTCAATTAAAAACAAAGCTTTATTTTCTTCATCCATCCACATTAGTTAACAGGAACACTGTAAACCCAAATAAGTTGGCAAAACTCAAATTTTTTAAGTTAAGAAATGTAAAGTTTAAGTAAGCAGAACTTGCCGATTTGAATTGCGCTGATCTTGAAATATTTGAGTAAGCTAATTCATACATTTAACTTAAAAATATTAGCTTTTACTAGCTAATTCAATAAATGCCACCTTGCTAATTGGTTACACAATGCTTTGATAGCATTAGCATAGCACTTGCAATATAATACATTTAACGTGAATCTGTTCTCAAGCTAAGCTCATGCTCCACTCGTCACATGATGGAAACCTTACAAAAACAAAACATTAAACACTACTAAATCTCCCACTTAACGTTAATCTTGCACAAAAAAACAATATAACACTTAATTTTGGCATTTACTGTCCCTTTTGAGTGTCATGGCAAAGCATGCTGGGAAATAGAACCCCCAGCCCAGTTTCAGTTAAATTTAAGTTTGTTTAAATTAAAAGCAACGCGTTCATAAAACTCAAGACAATGAAACAATACTTTAAACACACACAGTCACACACGCACAGTCACACACGCACGCGCACAGTCACACACGCACACGCACAGTCACACACGCACACGCACAGTCATCACGCACGCGCACAGTCATCACGCACGCGCACAGTCATCACGCACGCGCACAGTCATCACGCACGCGCACAGTCATCACGCACGCGCACAGTCATCGCGCACAGTCATCACGCACGCGCACAGTCATCACGCACGCGCACAGTCATCGCGCACAGTCATCACGCACGCGCACAGTCATCACGCACGCGCACAGTCATCACGCACGCGCAGTCACGCACGCGCACAGTCACACACGCACAGTCACACACGCACACAGTCACACACGCACAGTCACACACGCACACAGTCACACACAGTCACACGCACACAGTCACACACGCACAGTCACACACGCACACAGTCACACACAGTCACACACGCACAGTCACGCACGCGCACAGTCATCACGCACGCGCACAGTCATCACGCACGCGCACAGTCATCACGCACGCGCACAGTCATCACGCACGCGCACAGTCATCACGCACGCGCACAGTCATCACGCACGCGCACAGTCACACACGCACACAGTCACACACGCACAGTCACACACGCACACAGTCACACACAGTCACACACACACAATCACACATGCACACACACAGTCACACAGACGCACACAGTCACACACGCACAGTCACGCACGCACAGTCACGCACGCACAGTCACGCACGCACAGTCACACACGCACAGTCACACACGCACAGTCACACACGCACAGTCACACACGCACAGTCACGCACGCGCAGTCACGCACGCGCAGTCACGCACGCGCAGTCACGCACGCGCACAGTCACACACGCACAGTCACACACGCACACAGTCACACACGCACAGTCACACACGCACACAGTCACACACAGTCACACGCACACAGTCACACACGCACAGTCACACACGCACACAGTCACACACAGTCACACACGCACACGCACAGTCACGCATGCGCACAGTCATCACGCACGCGCACAGTCATCACGCACGCGCACAGTCATCACGCACGCGCACAGTCATCACGCACGCGCACAGTCATCACGCACGCGCACAGTCACACACGCACACAGTCACACACGCACAGTCACACACGCACACAGTCACACACAGTCACACACACACAATCACACATGCACACACACAGTCACACAGACGCACACAGTCACACACGCACAGTCACGCACGCACAGTCACGCACGCACAGTCACGCACGCACAGTCACACACGCACAGTCACACACGCACAGTCACACACGCACAGTCACACACGCACAGTCACACACGCACAGTCACACACGCACAGTCACACACGCACACACGCACAGTCACACACGCACAGTCACGCACAGTCACACACGCACAGTCACACACGCACAGTCACACACGCACAGTCACGCACAGTCACGCACAGTCACGCACAGTCACGCACAGTCACGCACAGTCACGCACAGTCACGCACAGTCACGCACAGTCACGCACAGTCACGCACAGTCACGCACAGTCACGCACAGTCACGCACAGTCACGCACAGTCACGCACAGTCACGCACAGTCACGCACAGTCACGCACAGTCACGCACAGTCACGCACAGTCACGCACAGTCACGCACAGTCACGCACAGTCACGCACAGTCACGCACAGTCACGCACAGTCACGCACAGTCACGCACAGTCACGCACAGTCACGCACAGTCACGCACAGTCACGCACAGTCACGCACAGTCACGCACAGTCACGCACAGTCACGCACAGTCACGCACAGTCACGCACAGTCACGCACAGTCACACACAGTCACACACAGTCGCACACGCACACGCACACGCACAGTCACACACACACGCACGCACGCACACACACAGTCACGCACGCACACACACACACAGTCACGCACGCACACACACCGTCACGCACGCACACACACAGTCACGCACGCACACACACAGTCACACACACACGCACACACACAGTCACACACGCACACACACAGTCACACACGCACACACACAGTCACACACGCACACACACAGTCACGCACAGTCACGCACAGTCACGCACAGTCACGCACAGTCACGCACAGTCACGCACAGTCACGCACAGTCACACACAGTCACACACAGTCACACACAGTCACACACAGTCACACACAGTCGCACACGCACACGCACAGTCACACACACACGCACGCACGCACACACACAGTCACGCACGCACACACACACACAGTCACGCACGCACACACACCGTCACGCACGCACACACACAGTCACGCACGCACACACACAGTCACACACGCACACACACAGTCACACACGCACACACACAGTCACACACGCACACACACAGTCACACACGCACACACACAGTCACACACGCACACACAGTCACACACGCACACACACACGCACACACGCACACACGCACACAGTCACACACACACACACACACACACGTTCTATCATTCTGAATTAAGTAGACGGAACATTTACTTGCTCAGAAATTCTCAATAATTTTGACTATTTGTCAAGCTTGAACTACTGATGCTTTATTATTTGCTGATTATTTCAAGCAGTTGCGGTGTTATTTTTCCAGGTGAGAATAAAGGTTGACTCTGCTGGTCTAGTTCCAGACAGGAAGTCAGGGTACGCAGTCACTCAACACAAACAGCAGCAGTGTGGTAAACGGCCTCATCGTTGTGTATCTTGTGTTACACAGATCCTCATAAATATGTCATTAGGTCCTCGGGCGGCTCTTGTATCCTGTGTTTTGATGGATTTAGAGATCCCGAATCCCACGGCTTTATCCCTTCTCTATGTATCCCTGTGCCCTCGTGACCTGAAAATCCTCTGTTTGTGTTTCCACACTCACTGTATCCTGCAGGAGAACGAAAAGCAAAACATATTTAGCATTTCTGGAGGTGGCAGTCAGCAGCTGCGAAAACGCAGGAGGTTTTAAAGTTGTGCTTACAGTTAATGAAAACTTCAAACGTCTGGCTGTAAATGGCCAGACACCTTCCTCTCACAATAAACATAATCACACACACATTATATGTTTTTCTCCTTCCCTCAAACTCTTCACAACTCTGAGACTTCGCAATAAGTGTAAATAGTAGTTAGATACTACCGTATTTGCACCTCAGTATTTTAGTACACTATAAAACCGTATGCAATAATCACTAATTGAGTGTAAAGTGTTATATTTATTAAATAAATGCCACCTTATTGGGACAATAAAGCCCTCCCCACGACTAACCCTAATAAAACACAACCGTTAGGCAATTTAATTCCACAGATTTTCTTCATATTTATTAAAAGTAAATGCCTTTGCGATCTGATATGCGATGGGAAAAGGGAGTAGAGTGAGCTTGGCAAGAGGAGTCTTAAGTAAGATTGAGAGTGTTTTAGCCTAGTATTTGGTTTTTAAATGTTGAAAATGGTGATAAGAATTTCAATTATATCAAACATTTTGATATCATAACCTTACTTAAAACAAAAATATCTATATCTCAATTAGAGCCCGACCGATATGGGCCGATACCAATACTGATATTAGGGAGTAAAAAAGTCAGATAACGATTTATCAGCCGATATTCTTTATTTGTATATTATAGTACAGTACCAGTCAAAAGTCTGGACACACTTTCCCACGGGTGTGTCCAAACTTTTGACTGGTGCTGTATATATAATAGAGTATACGCATAATATACATACATTGTACATACAACCCCAAATCAGAAAAAGTTGGGACAGTATGGAAAACGCAAAAAAAAAGAAAAAAAGAAGTGATATTAAATTTACTTTGACTTGTATTTCATTGCAGACAACATAAACACAAAAAAAATCATGTTTTGTCTGGTCAACTTCATGTCATTTGTAAATATGCATCCTTTCCTGTCATTCAGACCTGCAACACAAGTTGGGACAGTAAAGCATTTACCACTTTGTAATGTTGCCATTCCTTTTCACAACACTTAAAAGACATTTAGGGACTGAAGACACCAAGTGATGAAGTGTTTCAGGTGTAATTTTGTCCCATTCTTCCTGCAAACAAGTCTTAAGGTGGGCAACAGTACGGGGTCTTCGTTGTCGCATTTTGCACTTCAAAATGCGCCACACATTCTCTATTGGAGACAGTCAAGTACCCGAACCCTCTTCCTCCGCAGCCAGGACTTTGTAATGTGTGCAGAATGTGGTTTTGCATTGTCTTGTTGAAATATGCATGGACGTCCCTGGAAAAGATGTCTTCTTGAAGGCAGCATATTATGCTCCAAAATCTCTGTACTTTTCAGCATTAATGGTGCCTTCACAGAAGTGTTACCTTTGACACAACCCCATACCATGACAGACCCTGGCTTTTGGACTTGTTGCTGGTAACAGTCTGGATGATCCTTTTCTTCTTTGGTCCAGAGCACACGGCGTCCATTCCTCCCAAAAAATACCTGAAATACTGATTCATCTGACCACAGTACACGTTTCCACTGTGTGATGGTCCATCCCAGACGCCTCCGAGCCCAGAGAAGTCGACGGCGCTTCTGGACACTGTTAACATAGGGCTTCCTTTTGACACAGTACAGTTTTATCTGGCATTTGTGGATGTAACTTCGTATTGTGGTACTTGACAATGGTTTGCCAAAGTAGTCCTGAGCCCATGTGGTGATATCGCTTCTAGATGAATGACGATTCTTGATGCAGTGCCGCCTGAGGGATCGGAGATCACGGTTGTTCAGCTTAGGCTTGCGCCCTTGTCCTTTAGGCACTGAAATTCCTCCAGATTCCTTGAATCTTTTAATTATGTTATGCACTGTTGAATGTGAAATATCCAAATCTCTTCCTATCTTTCTTTGAGGAACATTGTTTTTAAACATTTCAATAATTTTCTCACGTATTTGTTGGCAAACTGGTGATCCTCGGCCCATCTTTGCTCCTAAAGGATTAGACCTTTCTTGGATGCTGCTTTTGTACCAAATCATAATTACAATCACCTGTTGACATCACCTGTTTCAAATCACATCATTATTTAACCATTTTACCTCATTACTAGCCCTAAATTGCTCCTGTCCCAACTTTTTTTGAAATGTGTTGCAGGTCTGAATGACAGGAAAGGATGCATATTTACAAATGACATGAAGTTGACCAGACAAAACATGAAATATTTTGTGTTCATATTGTCTGCAATGAAATACAAGTCAAAGTAAATTTAGAAATCACTTCTTTTTTTTTTTTTTTGCATTTTCCATACTGTCAACCTTTTCTGATTTGGAGTTGTAAATACAACAGAATAAACATACAAATGATTTTCAGGTTTTTCATGTAGGTCTAAACTAGATTTTCAGGTACAGAAATAGTAATCAAATGTAAAACATCACTTCATAATCTTCACTGTATAAATGTAGATGAACTCTTATTAAAGGAACTGGCTTTTTAAATTTGTTTATACTGTTGTCTGAGGTCGACCTATGACGTTTGTGTGGTTTTTACATTCAGAAACATCATAATGAATCAGTAATAGGCTATTTTCTGACTTGGTTTTGAGGCTCTCTGAGAAACGCTCGGTTTTGATGGGCGTGCCGCACTGAAGACTTGGAAGTAAACGCCCACGGCTAGGATTGGATAAGATTTGCATATTTAATGAGCTTCAGCTCCTCTCAGTACATGTGGGGATTGTTTTGAAAGCGTGTGGGAAACGCTCACAGGACTCGCAAAATATCTTTATCAAACAAACACAATGATTCATCTCTCATCCACCAGCGATTGATTGGAATGTTATTTTTGTATTACTTGGCCCGCCTGATCTGTGAATATAACCATGAACCGTACACCCACCCACACACACACACACACACACACACACACACACACACACACACACACACACACACACACACACACACACACATGTGCGCAAGAAAGGAATGTTATTTCACCATTTAAGATAGCCCGTCGACAGGCCGGTGATATGCAGTGATGGGAATAACGGCGAATAAACGGCGTTACTAACGCAATAATTTTTTTCAGTAATCAAACGAATGACTGTTTCTCCCGTTACAACGGCGTTAGTGTTACTGAGAATAAAATGCGCCGCGTTACTATAATTGAGCTCACTGAAGCGTTTTTCATCCGAACAGGCTCTCTGTCAGTCGGACCTGCAACGTGTGCGTGTGTGTGTGTGTGTGCGCGCGTGCGTGCGTGCATGCCTTGTGTGTTGGGGGATGGGTGGGGTGCTACACATAACTTAAGATGATTGGTGGGTGGGAGACAAGATTGAGGTTGATAGGTTTAGTTTACACAAACACACACACACACACACACCTATGACACACACGCATATGCCCAGTCACACACACCAACGAGTCAGAGCGATGGCAAGTCCAACGACTTCAAAGGTAGCTTTCGCAAACTGGAAGTATAAGCGCTACTTTTCCCTCGTTGAGGTGAAAGGTAAGAATGTTTCTGTAACGTGCAACTTATGCCCAGGAAGAAAGAGTCTCTCCATGTCGGTGGCAAGTAATTCTAATCTAATGAAGTCTCACATCATGATATGCCGCCACAACATTAGTTGCGAAAAACCCAGGTGATAACATGAGCTCCGCTACCAAAGGAGTAGTATAGTACAGATAATATTTACACTATAGTTGGTCAACTGATAATATTTACATCGGATTTGATAGGTGTCTCTCACGTTGTCCCACAGCAACATTACAATAGTGTACATTAATGTACAATGTTTTATAATAATAATTTATTCTATTTAGTGTCCAATTCATTAATTTAACATATTTAATATTGGGCCATCCAAGTTATTTGACATATTTGAACATTTGAGAAAAAAAAAGTAACACAGTAGTTACTTTCCCTGGTAATTAGTTAATTTTATAATGATGTAACTCAGTTACTAACTCAGTTACTATTTGTAAGAAGTAACTAGTAACTATAACTAATTACTTTTTTAAAGTAACGTGCCCAACACTGGTGATACGTTTTGGTAGCCCGTCTGAAAAACACACAGCCCCGGGACGTTGGGTTTTGCGAGCTGGCGTTACAAGTCCGAGTCTGATCCCGAATGAACCAATAACAGCTTCTCCAGCCTGTGGCCGCGTGCTAAGGTGTGTAATCAATAGATATCAAACGATCTGTAACAATGCAATACTAAAACATATAAAAAACATGTTGTACTCACATAAGTGTGTTGCAGCGTTCCTGTCGGATCCAGAAGCACAGCGTTGTGTTTTAATATCAGTATGTCTGCAAATCCAGTCTCCACCTGTGTCTTGTTTACAATCGATTCCACAGTGAAATGAAGCGAACAAACCTAATGTCTTACACACGTGAGCTGGAACCGGCATGTTTATAGAGACAGAGCGTATTTAGGCCACGCCCACACCGGGGGGAAAACAATCCAACGCTCTCCATTGACTTTGCATTGCGTGAGGCTGCATCCTTGTCATTTCGGACTTATAAAAAAAAACAGAACAATGTCTAAAAGCTGATATGTGACAATGTGTACAGCAAACAAGCTAAAAAACACAGAAATATGTTTTTATAAGCTGTCGACCCAAAAAAACGAGAGTTTAAGGAGACAAAAGTGGATAAAGGCAGTAAACGTGACGCTTCAGCAGGAAGAATGGGTACATTTTGGGATCCTGACACTCAGTATGCCTCAGTATGTCTATGTGTGCAGTAAATATGTTGTCACTGTTAAGTCAAATATCCTAATGTCAGTTTTATATATTATATTTCCTGTCACTGATTATGTTCCCTTCTACTCTGTGTAGTTCTCAGTGTAATATAATGTGTTGCGCTCTGTCTAATGGCCTGTACCCACTTTTTTGTCCTTAAACGCTCGTTTTTTGGGTCAATAGCTTAAAAAAACTTCTGGGTTTTTGGTTCTGGGTTTTGTTAGCTTGTTTGCTGTACACTTTGTCACATATCCGCTTTTAGACATTGTTCTGTTTTTTGTTATAAGTCCGAAATGACAAGGATGCCGCTTCACGCAATGCAAAGTCAATGGAGGGCGTTCGATTGTTTTCCCCCCCGGTGGGCGTGGCCTTCAGATTATGACGCGTGTCGCTCTGTCTCTATTGCTCGGACCCGTTTAGCTCCACGAGTCGGTGGGCGGGGCTTGAGGCGGTGCTTCTGCATCCTATTACGTCAATGGTCGACATATTCTGAGATCTCTCGTTTTCTGGGCCTGGTGTCAATAAAAGCTTTTCTTTGACTAGCAAGGAAGTTTTCAGCTCTGAAACTTTCAGGATATTCTTATATCACGATTAACTTTTATATATCAAAGGCTCAAGGGAAAGTTGATTTCTCAATTCATCACCCCTTTAACATTATTAAAAAAATCCATGTCATGGCCTTTTTAAATGAAATGTTTTTTAGGATAGAAATGCATCGAAATGTAGCACATCCTAGAAAGAGTGAAAAGAGAGATTCCTTGACTCACATTTGCCCTCTCACACACTTGAGTCATAAAGACGCCATCACTCAAGATGCCCTACCACACACACACACACACACACACACACACTCCTGCTGTCTTTGATGTTGAAGTGCTCAGTGTTTGTGTGGCGCGGCCCCTCCACCTGTTGAAATGCTGTTTTCTCAGAGTGTGAGATGTCCACAGGAGTCTGTCATTTTCTTTCTGTTTTCAAACTTTTGTTTTTTGGTTCCAGTTTTTTTTTGGGGGGGGGGGGGGGGGGGGGGGGGTGAGTCACCTCATTCTTGCTCAAATCCAAATCAGCCAGAAATGATCATGACGTGAAAAGACGTTGCCAAAACAAGGAGAAGCGCATATTATGAGCAAACACGAGAAAGCACAGCAAACATGCGATAAATTACAAGCAAGTTTTTGTCTCGCAATATCCAACACAATACTCATCCGAAGGCTCTAAAAGCCTCCTGAAGCCTACACATGTTGGGAATATTATCGCACGTCTTTCTTAGCGGTTCGTCAAGTCTCTGTGAATGACTGTGAAGTCTCCTTCTCTCCAAAAACCAATTGGCAACTTTCTGGAGTTCTCCACATGTCAAATTTCAGGATACGTTTACACTAATAGCTGACACTCTCCCTCGATCACAGGAGCGCTACCTGGACCGCACCAAAGGTCAGCGAGGGTCTGAAATTCCTGCAAAGTGTATCAGTTACTGCGCTTAATGAGCAGAAATCTGTTTTGAGTTTCCCTTCAGGCTCGAGGTTATGTGAACCTGATTACAGACCAGAGCGTTCACCTCTGAAACGGCCGTGTTGTCACTTCTCCCTGGCCTCCGGTCAGTTTTGAGCCTATTAGGGCACTCCGAGCAATCAATCTGCCCATGCACGCTCACCACACTGTACCGGGTATTGCTACGCTAATTTAATTATTCAGTACTTTCTCATTACTGGCAATTAAAGCAGAATGTGAGGTTTAGTGTGTGAGAGGATGTGAGGTACATGCCTTAAAGGTTTGTGGCTTTTAGTCCATGTGTGTTTTTGCTTTGACGAGTCTGGGTCAGAGAACGGGACTTGCATGACTGCATTGTGCCAAGTGTAAAGTTTGGTGGAGGGGGTTGGGTTGTTTTTCAGGCGTTGAGCTCGGCCTCTGAGTTCCAGTGAAAGGAACTCTTATGATGCGTTCACACCAGACACGAATTAAGCGTTTTCTCACATGAGTGATTTACATGTTAAGTCGATGCAAAAACGCGAATAGACATTCTGCAGCGTGATTTGCACGAATGAGGCGGCGTGAATGACACATCGCAAATTGAGCGAATTAAGCGTTTGACACGTGATTCGCGCAAGTTGAAAAGTCTGAACCAATCAGGAGCCTGCTCTAGAAGTGACAACAATGAGGACAAAATCATATGTGGATACCGGGAGTTGTACGATAGATCTTCGTACTTTATAGAAACAGGAATAAAAAGGATCTTGCTTGGAAGAAAGTGAGTGAGGAGGTCGGACAGTCTGGTAAATTGTAAAAATTGCTCTTTACTCAATTTGAGCTCTACATCGGGTGATTTCAGGGTGATTGGGACACTTTTTGCCATTGAGATGACTTGGAAAAAGTGTCCCAATCACCCAGAATTCACCCTATTGAGACTACAAGCTAGCTAAAGTCGGCAAATTGAGCTTATTCGCCGTATTTTAAAACAATTCATGTCAGCCATTTCACAACGAGACGAGCCGCTGGCAGAAGCCCCTCCCATGACGTAAATTGGCGTCTGTTGTGAAGTGAATGTCACGCGTGAATGAAGCGAGTAAACTCAAAATATTCAAGTGTCCAACTACGCACGAATAGCGTGATTTATTCGCACAGTAAATGCTTCAGCATACCAAGACATTTTGGACAATTTCATGCTCTCAACTTTGTGGGAACAGTTTGGGGACGGCCCCTTCCTGTCCCAGCATGACTGACCAGTGCACAACATCCGTGCCTGACCTCACAAATGCGCTTCTAGAAGAATGGTCAAAAATTCTTATAACCACACTCCTAAACCCTGTGGATATCCTTCCCAGAAGAGCTGAAGCTGTTAGAGCTGCAAAGGGTGAGCCGACTCCATATTAAACCCTATGGATTAAGAATGGGATGGCATTAAAGCTCATGTGCATGTAAAGGCAGGCGTCCCAAAACTTTTGGCAATAAAGTGCATCTTTTAAAAACGTATTCATAAACGTATTCAAATCACCAAAACAAACACGCCCCTATTTTGATAGCTCCACCCCACACATTCGTGCGGAATCTGCCGTGCCAGCCAATGTCGTCAATAAGTGAAAGCAAGAAGTGAAAGTGAAGTGAAATGCTCAGTGTAAAAGTCATCTCTTCCATCCCAAAAACACACACACAGTCGATAGCACGAGTACGACAGTCCAACTAACCAACATATTTACAATTGTGACAAGATTAGAGGGTTATATCCATCACGAAAAGAGGAGCCAAAGGAAACAAACATATATTAGGAGTTTATTATCTTACTTTTCGGACACACTTGGGGAGCTGATGCTTGAAACACACAGTGGTTTAACGTTATAGGATGTGGAAATGAACGGGTCTTTATCGTCTCTAAAGTGAACGACGATACGACAAGCAAACATGACACATGAGCATATTCAAGCAAAAGCTAGCATATATTAGTTCTGTAAAACAAAATCAATGTTACTCTCCTATCGAGAAGAAATAAAGCGTTCTCTCCAGCGCTGGAAAGATGACTCTCTTCTCCACGTCATTAGTAGACACGCCCCTTACTGCTGATTGGCTATAAGTTTGTTTTGGTACTCTGCCCGAGACGCTTTACTAAAGCAGTTTTGAAATACCACGTACCCCACCCATCTTAAATTTCAAAATGTTTTTTTTACCTCATGTATAATGTTGTGATGGCTAAATTCATTTATTATTAATAATATTTTCTTATTCATTTTAATATTATACACAAACTAAAATTGAATATCAGCCACTTGTCAGTATCAGCATCAATCTTATGGTTTCAATCTGGAAAAATCTTGTAGCGTGCATTTGTGTGTGTGTGTGTGTGTGTGTGTGTGTGCGCGTGTGCGTGTGTGTGTGTGTGTGTTTGAAGCATTTAGCTATGTGTGTGAAAAGTCGTGCCAGTGGCGTTGATAGTAAACACGCAAACTCTTGGTCTGTTCTCGCCGTATAAGGGCTCAAACTATCTGAAGCTCTTCTATATCTCTTTGATTGACACTTCCTCAAGATCCTGAGATGTTACCTACAGTAGATCCTAGAAATATGACTCAATTATTCCCATCACCCTGTGGTGTGGATTCATGTTTCTCATCACATCCATTTCAATTCTCGAAGTTTTGTAATTGCATGTATGATGGTTTGTTTATTCTGAATATTCTGACGATCAAACATTTAAACTCTGGAGTTCTGGTTATGATAGGGATCACCACCACCAATCACTTTAAAGACTTTCCCTGCTTGTTATCTCTCATCCTTGGCTCTCTTTCTTCTCCTATCTGCTCTCTATCCCACTTTCACCCTCGTCAGATCGCTGTTCCTCATTAGTGCGCTTGGCTCGCTGACAGTCCCGAAAGCCGCGGGGCTGTAGATGTAGATCAGATAGATCTGCTTTGGACTCATCTGTGCTGGAGAAGGGAAGATCTGGCACTGATGTCCGCTGTAATCGACTTAAAAAGCATATCTTACTGTTTTATTACATTAATGTGAACGTTTCTGGCTTGTGCTTGCTCTCCAAAATGTTTTGCAGGGTAGTGCGAAAAATAGATATTGTTTATGAAATCTTACGCTTACCAGGGCTGCATTTATTTGATCAAAAATACAGTAATATCGTGGAATATAACTCTACTTTAAAATAGCTGTTTTAATATTTTTGTGGAATCTGAGATGCTTTTTTTGGATATGTTGATAAATAGAAAGTTCAAAAGAACAGCATTTATTTGAAAAATAAATATTTTATAACAGCACATGTACAGTATTAAAGCTACACTCTGTATTTTTCCGCCGCTAGGGGTTACTTACCTCTTCAAAACGGTAACAAAGGCGTAGATTGATGACGCAGTGTGGAATCATGGGACTTGTCTAGGGCTGTAATCAACCAAAGAAAATCTTGGTCGACTGAAGTCCTGAAATTTTCGACTAAAAATGACATTAGGGAAAAAAACGTTAAATGAATTAGCTGTGCACTGTGCACACTACTTGGTGGCCTTGTTGTCTGCCTAAATGAATTATAAATAAACATAAAACTAGTAGGCTATTTGCAGTATATTAAATAGTTTTTGAGCTGATTATTTTGAACTGAAATGAGTCTCTGACACACGAGTCTGTCGGCTCTGACAGCGTTGCATCACGTGCACCTGCGCAATATCATAGCCCATGATTTCCCAAAATATAGTATGTTATCAACTAGTGATATAATCACAACAACTTTTGAGGAATATGAAACATAATTTAGACAATTGTTTTTGTCATATGTATTATAATAACTGACAGACACTCATTTCAGCCGCTCTGTGAACACAGGATCAGCTCAGCTTCGCGGCCGAGACACGAATAGACTATTAACTTAAAGCTTTTACTCTTAAACACAAAAGAACGTCCACTTTAATAAAAAAGGAATATTTATTAAACAAGCCAGATCAAGAGCAGAAACTAAATAAAGTGCATAACTGAAAAAAAAAGCCCAGGCTCAAAATTAATACAAACAGTGGGCAGAGTGCATCGCGCATTAGGCGCCAAATAAAAAATAAAATAATACAGTGTCCAAATACTAGAAATAAAATTGCAGTTTGCACAGTAATAAAAGCTACATGGCAACTCAAAACAGACGGGGCAATCTAACGCAGACGAGTTAGCTGACCGCTTTTAGCTGATATGACATGTTTGTCGTCGAGCTGTGATAGGCAAACTGTTGCTTGCAAAATTTGCATTCAAGTTTTTTTCCATTTTCTATTTTAAAAAAATGCTGCCACACTGCCAATGTCTTTGTTGAAAACGCTCACAATTAAATAAATAAATAATATACAGCAAAGTAGCCTAATGTTACTTCAATCTGTCTCTCTTCTCCAGTGGGTTGGGCTAATCCAAGTGAAAACAAGTGGTTGTTCTGAAGACAGACTGTTACCTGTGAAACAGGGGTGCTCTGAAAACACCCCCATTAGTAATAAGTGCTTTCCATCTGATCAAATGAACGCGACAAAACTGATTAAATTAACGCGGCAAAAAAATCTGAATTTTGGTCGAGCCAGAACGTATCGACTAAAAATCGACTGGGGAGATTACAGCCCTAGACTTGTCGTCATACCGATGGATCTAATAATGTTTATGGATGAGTGAATGCATTCATGTTTTTAACATGACACTGGTATGAAGCAGATTACTAATAAGAGACAGATATCAGCGCCACATGAGTCCCAGAGGATATAAAGAAATATACCAAACTACACGCAAGTGCTGAATTACTACTCATATAGGTCAGTTTATTTGACCAATTAAAATTGTGAGGAAACGCAGTGCTGTTTCACTTGGTCTACACTAGAGGCTTTTTTCCCATCCCACGGTGGCGTCAATTCGCGCCGCGTTAACCAATCAGGAGCCTGCTCGCTGCGGTCACGTGGTGAAGTGACGTGATGAGAAACCCTGCATAATTAAAAATACTACTATTGTATCACAAAATGTAGTTTTAAGACTTTTTCAGGTGAGAATGTAGTTTTTTAAAGCTCAAATCTGTGGTTTATTTATAAAGATAGTGCTTTTTTTTTTTTAAATAATCTTGTGTATGTGTGGAGTTGTGAGCTCCAGTGGATCAGCGGCGCTCAGCGCTCATTAACCCCAGCGAGAGCAGCCTTTCCTCCGCCAGTCCTTCTGCCGTCTGCCGCTGGCTCTGATGTCCTGTACTGGTTCATCTTGTGTGGATCTAACGGCCGATCTTTGGTGTCATGAATCATCATTTGTTGTCTGCCATATCGTTTTGACTGAGGGCAAAGAGAAGTTTCATTACTTTATTTTTTTACGGATATTTAAATATACATGCAGTGAAGATAATGTAGGAGTTGCCTGGACCACATTTTTGTGGCTATTAATGTTTAATATATATTTTTAATGAAAATGAAAAGAGGCAGAGTGGTGTTTAATGACATATTTCTCCTCGAGCACCTTGTACGCGCGTCTTTTTCGCTTCAAATGCTCGATTTATATTGTGTTCACACCAAATTCGAATAGAACGTCAAAATCGTGTCTACCGCGTCTAGTGGGACGCTTGAACATTTTGAATCCATTCGCGCGTCCACAGCGAATTGGTGTTCAAAAATGTTCAAGCGTCCCACTAGACACGATTTTGACGCTCTATTCGAATTTGGTGTGAACGCAGCATAAGAACAGGCCATTAAAATGCCCGATCAGTTGTTAAACGTCCTTCTCTTAATAATTGAGCTACCCAATGAAGTTGGTTGTGGAAAATAGAAAAGATGAAGTTTTTATTGTCTGTTTCCGCAGAAGAAAGAGCGGGAGTGTATGCAGCTACATATCGGGATTCTGAGGTGTGAGTTGGAGAGACAGAGGAAGGCGCTGGCGAGAGAAATGGACTTGATGCAGAAAGAGAGAGCACAGCTTGTAAAGAAAGGTAAGCGAATTCACCAAACTATTCACTAGATGAGAGATCTGTCCCACTCAGGTCAAAAAACATCAACATATGCATTCAAAATATGTGGATCACATCCCAACACATCTGCAATCTCTTCCAGAACTGAATGTGTTGTGTTTCTCACTGATGGAACTCCATGCGTGTAGAGAACCTTCTGCTAAAATGTATTTCCAGATCTAAAATGGCGGCTCGTTCTCATGTGTAAATATATTTCCGTTCCTTGAATTGAGCAAGGCAGTTGTTTTACGTCTAACAAGCATCACATATGTCCTCACTTAAAGGGAAAAAGTCAAAGGAAGCAACACAATTGCAAACACATTTGACGTGTAGTGATGCATTTGTTTGTTACTTGATATCTGCACCTTCCGTCCAAAAAACACCTGATGTATAAAAACTAGTCCTGTAGAGCTGCAATGATTATATCAAGATATCACCAGTGTTGGGGGTAACTCATTACAAGTAACTTGAGTTACGTAATAATATTACTTTTTCTAAGTAACTAGTAAAGTAACGCATTACTTTTCAAATTTACAACAAAATATCTGAGTTACTTTTTTAAAAAAGTAACGCAAGTTACTTTTTCACATTAATTTGACTGACAGCTCTCCTGTCCCCATGTTGAGAAAAATAAGTGCAGAGGTGTGTGTGTGTGAACATGATGGTTATTGTAGTTCTAGACTAAATGTGAGCATTTTTTATCTCACTTGCACAATAAAGATTCTGTACTCCTCAGAATGAATAAAATCAGTCAAATGCAAAATCAAAATACTATGCAAACCTCCAATAATTGAATGTTAAATAAAACATAATATTTGTATGCATAATCTACCTTTTATATTGAATTGACCAATGTCTTGCTGCTGACCTTTGATGATGAAAATTACTAGATTTTTAGTTTTTAATGGTAAAACTTTTTTCTCCTGCATCCTATTCTACCATTATCCAGAGCTGCGCCCTCTACTGTTCATGCGGGAATCTGCATTTTTACCATTTTTATTATTTCAATTTTGGTATGAAGAAGTCTTTACCGTTGCACAAAAATATAACTTTTTTGTTATAGAAAACAAAACAAAAACAAGCCCAGCCCAGGTGAGAAAAAGTAACGCAAAAGTAACGTAACGCATTACTTTTCTTAAAAAGTAACTAAGTAACTCAATTAGTTACTTTTTAAGGGAGTAACGCAATATTGTAATGCATTACTTTTCAAAGTAACTTTCCCCAACACTGGATATCACAATATAAAAATGTGACATATGTATCGTTGATGTAAACGATATGATTGGCGATATGGAGTTGTTTTATCCAAGGCTCAGCTTACTGTATTTATAAGGTATAATTCACCCAAAAATATAAGTTCTGTCATCATGTGCTCACCCTCATGTCGAGAATACACATGAAAATGCATTATCCAACCTTAAAGGGCTGTAATTCAAGAATGTTTTGGAATATAGACCTAAGTTTGGTCTTGTTTTAAAGAAGACACTTTGAATAAAATTCAAAATATGAAAGTATGAAAAAGTTATGGAAGTTGAAGTTTACTGTAAATGAAAAATACTGTACTAAATATTTTTTATTTTATATAAAATATATATTTTACAAAAAAATGTTTACTCTAAAATTACTATAAAATAACAAAGCCATATGTCTTACCAAGTTGTGTTCCAAATTTGAAGTTGATATCACAAAAATTGAAGTTCCCATGAGATTTTGTTTACACGCTGTACCAAAAACAGCCACCGGGCGTCATCCAAATTCCATTGATTGGTTTTTTGATGCATTTTCCTGCAAATTTCTGTCCAAATGTTACTTCCATCACCAAACAGTCACCAAATATGGACCCTTGAGACTAAGACCTTTCCGGCGATATGTGTTTTGTCAAGATTAGAAAAGATTTTGATTATAAAGTAGTTAAAATAAATGTTGTAATATGAAACATGACACCGCCCACTAGGGGGAGGAGCCCGCTAGAAGAATTTAGACGTTGCGTTTCCATGGTAACACAATGTCTGATTTCAAAACGATGAATTTTGAGTTCGTAAGCTTTCGAATGATACCTAATTAATATTAATTACTCAAATATAGGCGGGACAGGCGGAAGAACCGCTGAAAGAGGCCGTCATCCAGGCGCTGCTCCTTGAACGCGCGTCTATTTTGCTTCAAATGCTCGATTTATAAATGGATTCAAAATGTTCAAGCGTCCAACTAGACGCGAATTTGACGCTCTATTCACATTCGGTATTCGCGATCCATCTTCCATGCGACATCAGTTAACTTGGCAGTTGTTCTTTTAATGTCCCGCGCCCTCGCTACGTCATTTGGCAGTTTTATTTAACCCTTAAACGCATACCCCGGGTCTTTAGCGACCCGAGACGTCATTCACTCCCCTCCTCCTCCTCCTCCTCATTCATTTTTTAAAGTTAGACATCAACCTTCTTAGTATTCCTCAATCAATCCATTTTAAACAATATAACAAGAAAATTTTTTTTTTTTTTGTCAAAATTGTATCGGCTCGCTAACGACCCGAGGTGTGTAAGATTGTACGTATTTTTTTTCCTGCACAATAATAAATGAATCTATAATGACGAAATAACTGCACTTCACCTTTATTCAACAAGGTGGCGATGTCTGATACACAATGATGAAGTGACTTTCACTCACACTCACCGCAGACTGAAAACGAAACCAATAATTATAATCTGCAAAACTTGAAATGGCTCAGAGATTTACTAAGTACAGAACTCAATCAGATATTACTGTCACTTGATGATGGATCTGGTGAAGGAAGCTGTCAGTGATCAAAATATTGATTTTCAAGATGTTGAAAATGAGTTTTGAGGATATGCGTGAGATCCCGAATATGAGGGAAATGCAGATTGTACTGGGAAATGAGCTCTGACGAGGACAGTGGTGATGGTATAAAACATCTGCTCAAACCGAATCCTTCCAAGCTCTGAAAGGTAACGAAATATGTTTTATTTTATTCTTCTGTAATTGTTGCTCTAATATCAGGAGTTTTATATATTACCGCGACAGGTATAGATCTATCCATGTTAGATATAGATCCGGGTCGCTAAAGACCCCAATATGTAAGAATGTTTGGCGAAACAGTCATGCATTAAAGGATTAGTTCACTTTTAAATAAACTTTTGCTGATCATTTACTCACCCCCATGTCATCCAAGATGTCCATGTCTTTCTTTCTGCAGTTGAAAAGAAATGAAGGTTTTGGATGAAAACAGTCCAGGGTTTTTCTCCATGTAATGGACTTGACAGATACTTGTAAATGACAGATTCAGTGCAGCTTCAAATGGCTTTAAACGATACCAGATGATGAATAAGGGTCTTATCTAGCGAAACCATCAGTTTCTGTGAGAAACCCAGCAGTATTTATGCTATTAATTTACCTCTTAACAGACGAACGCGATCATCTCTGAGCTCAGCCATAACTTCCGGAGAGTGAGGTCAAATTAGATCGTGGTCATAGATGTATACGTAGGTGCCTCATTAGCGCCGGCACGGATCAGTAGAATGAGGCATCTACTATCGATATATCTATGACCACGATTGAATTTGACCTCACTTGGCGGAAGTTATGGCGGAGCTCAGAGATGATCACGCTCGTCTGTTAAGAGGTAAATTAATAGCATAAATACTGCTGGGTTTCTGACAGAAACTGATTGTTTCGCTAGATAAGACCATTATTCATCATCTGGTATCGTTTAAAGCCCTTTGAAGCTGCACTGAATCTGTCATTTGGACCTTGAACCATTTGGAGCCCATTGAAGTCCATTATATGGAGAAAAACCATGGACTGTTTTCATCCAAAACCTTCATTTCTTTTCGACTGCAGAAAGAAAGATATGGACATCTTGGATGACATGGGGGTGAGTAAATGATCAGCAAAAGTTTATTTAAAAGTGAACTAATCCTTTAAAGGGTTAGATGTCCCGCACCCCCCCTGTAGTACCTGTGCGCCCCCTCTAGGTGAGAACCACTGCTATAATGGCGGATGCAGGAAAAGAGCCCTTCTGGACCACCTCGGCCCTGTTTGTTGTGATTTAGTGGTCTCATTATTCTCTTCTGTTACTCTACACGGCTTCCATCAAACATCCAGACTGTGCAGGCGGACATTGAACATTCAGAGTTCCTCACCGCCCCATTCGTCACAGCCTCCTGCCATTCACGTGTGATTTCTGAGTCCGGCTCTCTTTATTTGCCGAATGTTGAGCATGGGCGGAGCGGCGAGGTGAGGGTGGGGGTGATTGATGTGGCGGCTGGTGTTTGGCGAGAGGGTTGGGCGCATACTGTGGGTTCATAAAGAAAACATATACACACGCTTGCACAACCCTCGTGATTGAGTGGCCTGGCACTTGCCATCCCACAATGCATTGTGTTCATGACCTCCTGGTGTGCAGAAACAAACAGTGGATTCGGGGTTCAGGGAAAGGTCTGTTCTAGATGGATGACGTCTGCCCATAGCCTCTGCCAACAGGACCTGTCCTGACTGGAGCCCAGAGGAGCGGCCCATTCACAGCCATGACTCTAAAGAGCAGGAGAACGTGTGTGTGTGTGTGTGTGTGTGTGTGTGTGTGTGTGTGTGTGTGTGTGTGTGTGTGTGTGTGTGTGTGTGTGTGTGTGAGGAACACACCGCCTGACCTCCATCCGTTCATCCATTCATCCATTCATTCATTAATTTATGGGTCTTTCTGTCTGTCTTTCTTTCTTCATTTCTGATTTAATTCCATCCTTCTTTTTTTCTTTCTTTTGATCGTTCACTTTCCATCCATCCATCCATCCATCCATCCATCCATCCATAGTTCTTTCATTCCATCCATCCATCCATCCATAGTTCTTTCATTCCATCCATCCATCCATCCATCCATAGTTCTTTCATTCCATCCATCCATCCATTCATCATCCATCCATCTTTCGATCCATCCATCCATAGTTCTTTCATTCCATCCATCCATCCATCCATCCATCCATCCATCCATAGATCTTTCATTCCATCCATCCATCCATCCATCCATCCATCCATCCATCCATCCATCCATCATCCTTCCATCCATAGTTCTTTCATTCCATCCATCCATCATCCTTCCATCCATCCATCCATAGTTCTTTCATTCCATCCATCCATCCCTCCATCCCTCCATCCATCCATCCATCCATCCATCCATCCATCCATCCATCCATCCATCCATAGTTCTTTCATTCCATCCATCCATCCATCCATCCATCCATCCATCCATCCATCCATCCATCCATCCATCCATCCATCCATAGATCTTTCATTCCATCCATCCATCCATCCATCCATCCATCCATCCATCCATAGATCTTTCATTCCATCCATCCATCCATCCATCCATCCATCCATCCATCCATCATCCTTCCATCCATAGTTCTTTCATTCCATCCATCCATAGTTCTTTCATTCCATCCATCCATCATCCTTCCATCCATCCATCCATAGTTCTTTCATTCCATCCATCCATCATCCTTCCATCCATCCATCCATAGTTCTTTCCATCCATCCATCCATCCATCCATCCATCCATCCATCCATCCATCCATCCATCCATCCATCCATCCATCCATCCATCCATCCATCCATCCATCCATCCATCCATCCATCCATCCATCCATCCATCCATCCATCCATCCATCCATCCATCCATCCATCCATCCATCCATCCATCCATCCGCCCCTTACCCAGTGATATTTTTTTAAATATACTATTATAGTATATCATTTTTTATATACTTTATAACTTATAAATTATAACTTTTTTAGTTATTGTGTTGTCATTTTACCATAAAAAAAAAATTATATATAACTTATTATTAATAATTTCGGTTTTAGTTGTAATAATTGTAGTACTTCAGCTTAAACTTACAAATTTCAGTTGAATAGCTCTAATTTTAGTTGACAGCACTGCACAAATATACAATATTAAATTTTTTATGCAACATTAAGGTCATCCATGGTAGTGCAAAACTATGCTACTGGACATGATTTTTGAAATGATATGCACTTTTAACATTTATAATGTTTTAGATTTCTTCAGGGTTATTATTAGTAGTGAAGAAAAGAGAGGGGAAAAAAGCGTCTCTTCTGGGAGAGATATGAGAAAAACATGCCATGAAAAACGTCACGTCCCTCTCGGTTAATTCCTGCCTTTCCCATTCCCGCTAACAAATCCCCCACACCTAAACGTCATTGAAACACTAATGGTCCTTTAAGCTTTTGTCAGTCAGCGCTGGTTTGCTGTGACACTAACCGGCCAGCACTCCGTGAAACAGCATGAAAGCCTCCTTCAGAAACTACCGTAGTTTATCCCACTTACAAAGGGAGATTGCCAGAAATTGCAGAAAATGACTTAAGTGCAACCACGTCTCATCTCTGTTTAATGTACAAAGCTGCAGTCATGCTCTCTCTCCGCCGGTTCTGGTCACTGAGCGCTTCCTCGTTTCCATTGAAGCACAGAATAAAGCTCCGCAGGGTCAAGCCTCCTGTCACCGTTTCCCTCGCTCTAATTTCTCGTCACGTCCGTGCACATGTTGTAAATTATGCTCATAAAAGCCATTTGACGTTGTTATGATCGGTAGTTGCGCCCTGGACCGTGGGCCTGTAAACGTCAGATGTGGAGGCACTCCGCAAGCCCAGAGGAAAATGTAAAGTGCTGAAGGGGACACACACTTTTACTGGTCATTACAACACGAAACACCTGCCGGCTTCACCATGTCTCCTTTCACGGCTGGCATCGCCACGACGACTCAATATCATTGGCGGGATGATAAAATAAACCTTGTCAGTGATTAATTTCATCTGTAATTTTCATTAGTCTGTGGAGCATGTGGATATTGTGTTACTGTTGAGTTTTCCTTGACCCTGGACCACAAAACCAGTCATAAGGGTCCGTTTTTTTTAAAGAGCACCTATCATGGAATTTTGAAATGTACCTTTCATGTAGTGTGTAACACAGATCTAAGTGAACAAAAACATCCTGCAAAGTTTGAAATATGAAAGTGCACCGTAAATAGTTATTATCTTTCAAAAGTAAGAGTCGACTCTGAGTCATTTTTAAGAATCGTTAGAAGACCGAAGCTTTTTCTCTGACTAGATGACGTCAACTTGTCAAGTTATTTGAATACGATACGCCCACTTATTGCGCTTCAAGACACCAGTGAAAACTAGAAAACATCATGGCGACGAGACGCCAGTGAAAACTAGAAAACATCATGGAGACGAGACGCCAGTGAAAACTAGAAAACATCATGGCGACGAGACGCCAGTGAAAACTAGAAAACATCATGGCGACGAGACGCCAGTGAAAACTAGAAAACATCATGGCGACGAGACGCCAGTGAAAACTAGAAAACATCATGGAGACGAGACGCCAGTGAAAACTAGAAAACATCATGGCGACGAGACGCCAGTGAAAACTAGAAAACATCATGGAGACGAGACGCCAGTGAAAACTAGAAAACATCATGGCGACGAGACGCCAGTGAAAACTAGAAAACATCATGGCGACGAGACGCCAGTGAAAACTAGAAAACATCATGGCGACGAGACGCCAGTGAAAACTAGAAAACATCATGGCGACGAGACGCCAGTGAAAACTAGAAAACATCATGGCGACGAGACGCCAGTGAAAACTAGAAAACATCATGGCGACGAGACGCCAGTGAAAACTAGAAAACATCATGGCGACGAGACGCCAGTGAAAACTAGAAAACATCATGGAGACGAGACGCCAGTGAAAACTAGAAAACATCATGGCGACGAGACGCCAGTGAAAACTAGAAAACATCATGGAGACGAGACGCCAGTGAAAACTAGAAAACATCATGGAGACGAGACGCCAGTGAAAACTAGAAAACATCATGGAGACGAGACGCCAGTGAAAACTAGAAAATATCATGGAGACGAGACGCCAGTGAAAACTAGAAAACATCATGGAGACGAGACGCCAGTGAAAACTAGAAAACATCATGGAGACGAGACGCCAGTGAAAACTAGAAAACATCATGGAGACGAGACGCCAGTGAAAACTAGAAAACATCATGGAGACGAGACGCCAGTGAAAACTAGAAAACATCATGGAGACGAGACGCTGTGAAAACTAGAAAACATCATGGCCACGAGACGCCAGTGAAAACTAGAAAACATCATGGAGACGAGACGCCAGTGAAAACTAGAAAACATCATGGCCACGAGACGCCAGTGAAAACTAGAAAACATCATGGAGACAAGACGCCAGTGAAAACTAGAAAACATCATGGCGACGAGACGCTGTGTTCTGAAGTGCGACTCAAAAGCAAACTTCTCATCTGCCCAAGGATGAGCATTTGAAGACTAAGTGGCTTGAAGACAAACCATACATCGTTGCGATTGTGTGTTTATTAGTCTTCAAATGTCTCTATTTGCATGTTTCGCGATCTCAGGAAGCTTTTATTATGGACTTCTATTATGGCACATGGTTCTTCTTCTTCTGTCTGTATCATATATGGATTACATGTGCACAGAGCGCCCTCCGGCTGCCAGGATGAACTGAAAACAACACATAAGAGACTCAATCGCTCATGATTAGGCTACATCTGCGCATTTTGAGGAAGTATTGAATAAAAAATACTCCTCTATTTAGAAATTGGACACAGACATATGAGAATCTATCAATATTTCTCCTCATCTGCACACTTTTGAACTAAAAGCCCTGAGGGATGTTGATTTGTCCCGAGTCTTCGTGAGGAGAATAGAGGAGTTTTTTTATGAATGAGATCAGCTGAGGCTCATATTACAATCAAACAGTACCGACGCAGTTTTCATATTCATAACTCCTGACACATATTAACAAATTACTGTCACTATAAGACTTTGATGGGCGTTCCGTTTCCGAAAATATCTGCAGACTATACCAATCACAACTGACTGGGTCATCGGACCAATCACCGCAGATTAGCGTCACGTAAAGGCGGGGTTTTGAAAAGTGAATCACTAAAGGAATCATTTGAGAATCGCTGTCAAAACAGGTAAAAATAAATGCATATTATAAGAAAACTAAAGTCTTTTTTGTCATTGCATGCATGCAAAACTGTTGTTGGGGACTTCTAAAACAATATTTGGAACATTTTAAATGCCATAATAGGTGCTCTTTAAATTGAGATGTATATCATATGAAAGCTGAATAAATAAGCGTTCCACTGATGTATGGTTTGTTAGGATAGGACAATATTTGAAAATTACAATATTACTCTGATTGGTTTATTGCACGTTACACACCCAAATCACACCCATAACTCATTAAAGGGTTAGTTCACCCAAAAATGAAAATTCTGTCATTAATTACTTACCCTCATGTCGTTCGACACCCGTCAGACCTTCGTTCATCTTCAGACACAAATTAAGATATTTTAGTGTAAATCTGATGCTCTGAAAGGCCTCCATTGGCACAATGGCACTTTACACTCTCAAGACCCTTAAAAGACACTAAAGACGTCGTTACAAAGTCCATCTCACTACAGTGGTTCTACAATAACTTTATGAATCGGCGACAATAGTTTTTGTGCGCAAAAAAACCCTAAATAACGACTTACATAGTGATGACGATTTCAAAACACGGCATCATGAAGCTTCGAAGCGTTATGAATCAGTGAGTCGATTCAGTGGTTTGAATCGCCAAATTTCAGCAGTTTGGCGGTTTGACACGCGATCCGAATCATCATTCGACTCACTGATTCATAACGCTTCGAAGCTTCATGATGCCGTGTTTTGAAATCGTCATCACTATATAAGTCGTTATTTAGGGTTTTTTTGCGCACAAAAACTATTGTCGCTGATTCATAAAGTTATTTAACACGGAGTGGAAACGTTGCTTTATTCACAAATTTTTTTTTTTTTTTGGATTGAAATTTGGATTGAAAGCGCCCTTATGTGGTCCAGGGTTGTTTTGTTCCCCGTTAACATCCCTGTACACTGTAAAAAAATCCAACTTCCGACAAATTCAGCTTTTAAAGTTTATTCAACTTTTTAACATGAAAAAAGTTTGTACAACTAATTGACCCTAGTTGAGAAAACTCAAAAATGTTCTGCAGCTGGTTGCCTTAAAGCAGCACTAGGTAACTTTTCAACCTTTATAATATATTTTCAAGACTCTTGTGATGATACATCGACTTACAATAGGTTGAATGACACGTCTGCCATAGCCTGACGGGGTCTGTATCGTTTTTAATCGTACTTTTAAACTTCGGGTTTCGGGTAGTAACATAAAGAACTACAAAATTCGACTGCTTTACGGCATATACGTCACTTCCACCACCACCACCACTTCCTTAAATTCGGACGTGCGAGCCCAACTATAGTTTGTTTGCCGAATGTTATAGTCATGGCCGAAGCAGCACAGAAAAATAAGAAAGCAAAGGTTTTGTCGGAGGAAAGCAAAAAGAGGAAACGAGAAAGTGATGGGATTAAAGGCAGGACGAGGATCAACATTGGGCCGGCGTTTGCTCGTTGGCGTGAGCTGAAGGAGGAGGGGCTACATTCTTGCAAGTAAATACATAAGACGTACAAAATCATATTTTAGGATACCTAACATGTCTGTGATATTGGTTTATTTGTCTTGCCTCAAGCTATAATGCAAATTGATTTTTCAAATTTGCAGATTCATCAATGATAGCTTGATATTATAATATTGACGATATATGGTTATTACCAGAGGTGGACAGTAACTAAGTACACTGAGAACTACGACGACTAGAGGGAACGTAATCAGCGACAGTAAATATAATATATAAAACGGACATTTGGATATTTGACTTAACAGTGACATAATGTTTACTGCACACATACACATATCGAGGCATACTGAGTGTCAGGATCCCAAAGGTCCCAGGACCCATTCTTCAGCTGAAGCTTCACTTCGTATTGCCTGTATCCACTTTTATCTTCTTAACACTCGTTTTTTTGGGGTGGACAGCTTATAAAAACTTATTTCTGTGTTTTTTAGCTTGTTTGCTGTACACCTTGTCACATCTCAGCTTTTAGACATTGTTCTGTTTTTTGTTATAAGGCCGAAATGACAATGAAGCAGCCTCACGCAATGCAAAGTCAATGGAGAGCGTTGGATTGTTTTCCCCCCCGGTGTGGGCGTGGCCTAAATACGCTCTGTGTCTATGGAGTTGTGTACTTTGTCCACCTCTGGTTATTAGCTACCACTCAAACATATGTCTGTGTCAAATTTCTATTTCATTTTAATTCAATACTTCATCAAAATGCGCAGATGTAGCCTAATCATGAGCGATTGAGTCTCTTATGTGTTGTTTTCAGTTCATCCTGGCAGCCGGAGGGCGCTCTGTGCACATGTAGTCCATATATGATACAGACAGAAGAAGAAGAACCATGTGCCATAATAGAAGTCCATAATAAAAGCTTCCTGAGATCGCGAAACATGCAAATAGAGACATTTGAAGACTAATAAACACACAATCGCGACGATGATTTGTCTTCAAGCCACTTAGTCTTCAAATGCTCATCCTTGGGCAGATGAAAAGTTTGCTTTTGAGTCGCACTTCAGAACACAGCGTCTCGTCGCCATGATGTTTTCTAGTTTTCACTGGCGTCTCGTCTCCATGATGTTTTCTAGTTTTCACTGGCGTCTCGTCGCCATGATGTTTTCTAGTTTTCACTGGCGTCTCGTCTCCATGATGTTTTCTAGTTTTCACTGGCGTCTCGTCTCCATGATGTTTTCTAGTTTTCACTGGCGTCTCGTCTCCATGATGTTTTCTAGTTTTCACTGGCGTCTCGTCTCCATGATGTTTTCTAGTTTTCACTGGCGTCTCGTCTCCATGATGTTTTCTAGTTTTCACTGGCGTCTCGTCTCCATGATGTTTTCTAGTTTTCACTGGCGTCTCGTCTCCATGATGTTTTCTAGTTTTCACTGGCGTCTCGTCTCCATGATGTTTTCTAGTTTTCACTGGCGTCTCGTCTCCATGATGTTTTCTAGTTTTCACTGGCGTCTCGTCGCCATGATGTTTTCTAGTTTTCACTGGCGTCTCGTCTTCATGATGTTTTCTAGTTTTCACAGCGTCTCGTCTCCATGATGTTTTCTAGTTTTCACTGGCGTCTCGTCGCCATGATGTTTTCTAGTTTTCACTGGCGTCTCGTCGCCATGATGTTTTCTAGTTTTCACTGGCGTCTCGTCTCCATGATGTTTTCTAGTTTTCACTGGCGTCTCGTCTCCATGATGTTTTCTAGTTTTCACTGGCGTCTCGTCTTCATGATGTTTTCTAGTTTTCACTGGCGTCTCGTCTCCATGATGTTTTCTAGTTTTCACTGGCGTCTCGTCTTCATGATGTTTTCTAGTTTTCACTGGCGTCTCGTCGCCATGATGTTTTCTAGTTTTCACTGTCGTCTCGTCTTCATGATGTTTTCTAGTTTTCACTGGCGTCTCGTCGCCATGATGTTTTCTAGTTTTCACTGGCGTCTCGTCTCCATGATGTTTTCTAGTTTTCACTGGCGTCTCGTCGCCATGATGTTTTCTAGTTTTCACTGGCGTCTCGTCTCCATGATGTTTTCTAGTTTTCACTGGCGTCTCGTCTTCATGATGTTTTCTATGATGTTTTCTAGTTTTCACTGTCGTCTCGTCTCCATGATGTTTTCTAGTTTTCACAGCGTCTCGTCTCCATGATGTTTTCTAGTTTTCACTGGCGTCTCGTCTCCATGATGTTTTCTAGTTTTCACTGGCGTCTCGTCTCCATGATGTTTTCTAGTTTTCACAGCGTCTCGTCTCCATGATGTTTTCTAGTTTTCACTGTCGTCTCGTCTCCATGATGTTTTCTAGTTTTCACAGCGTCTCGTCTCCATGATGTTTTCTAGTTTTCACTGGCGTCTCGTCTCCATGATGTTTTCTAGTTTTCACTGGCGTCTCGTCTTCATGATGTTTTCTAGTTTTCACTGGCGTCTCGTCGCCATGATGTTTTCTAGTTTTCACAGCGTCTCTTCGCCATGATGTTTTCTAGTTTTCACTGGCGTCTCATCGCCATGATGTTTTCTAGTTTTCACTGGCGTCTCGTCGCCATGATGTTTTCTAGTTTTCACTGGTGTCTCGTCGCCATGATGTTTTCTAGTTTTCACTGGCGTCTCGTTTCCATGATGTTTTCTAGTTTTCACTGGCGTCTCGTCTTCATGATGTTTTCTAGTTTTCACTGGCGTCTCGTCTCCATGATGTTTTCTAGTTTTCACTGGCGTCTCGTCTCCATGATGTTTTCTAGTTTTCACTGGCGTCTCGTCTCCATGATGTTTTCTAGTTTTCACTGGCGTCTCGTCTCCATGATGTTTTCTAGTTTTCACTGGCGTCTCGTCGCCATGATGTTTTCTAGTTTTCACTGGCGTCTCGTCTCCATGATGTTTTCTAGTTTTCACTGGCGTCTCGTCTCCATGATGTTTTCTAGTTTTCACTGGCGTCTCGTCGCCATGATGTTTTCTAGTTTTCACTGGCGTCTCGTCTCCATGATGTTTTCTAGTTTTCACTGGCGTCTCGTCGCCATGATGTTTTCTAGTTTTCACTGGCGTCTCGTCTCCATGATGTTTTCTAGTTTTCACTGGCGTCTCGTCGCCATGATGTTTTCTAGTTTTCACTGGCGTCTCGTCTCCATGATGTTTTCTAGTTTTCACTGGCGTCTCGTCTCCATGATGTTTTCTAGTTTTCACTGGCGTCTCGTCTCCATGATGTTTTCTAGTTTTCACTGGCGTCTCGTGGCCATGATGTTTTCTAGTTTTCACTGGCGTCTCGTCTCCATGATGTTTTCTAGTTTTCACTGGCGTCTCGTGGCCATGATGTTTTCTAGTTTTCACTGGCGTCTCGTCGCCATGATGTTTTCTAGTTTTCACTGGCGTCTCGTCTCCATGATGTTTTCTAGTTTTCACTGGCGTCTCGTCTCCATGATGTTTTCTAGTTTTCACTGGCGTCTCGTCTTCATGATGTTTTCTAGTTTTCACTGGCGTCTCGTCTCCATGATGTTTTCTAGTTTTCACTGGCGTCTCGTCTCCATGATGTTTTCTAGTTTTCACTGGCGTCTCGTCTCCATGATGTTTTCTAGTTTTCACTGGCGTCTCGTCTCCATGATGTTTTCTAGTTTTCACTGGCGTCTCGTCTCCATGATGTTTTCTAGTTTTCACTGGCGTCTCGTCTCCATGATGTTTTCTAGTTTTCACTGGCGTCTCGTTTTCATGATGTTTTCTAGTTTTCACTGGCGTCTCGTCTTCATGATGTTTTCTAGTTTTCACTGGCGTCTCGTCTCCATGATGTTTTCTAGTTTTCACTGGCGTCTCGTCTTCATGATGTTTTCTAGTTTTCACTGGCGTCTCGTCTCCATGATGTTTTCTAGTTTTCACTGGCGTGTCGTCTCCATGATGTTTTCTAGTTTTCACTGGCGTCTCGTTTTCATGATGTTTTCTAGTTTTCACTGGCGTCTCGTCTCCATGGTGTTTTCTAGTTTTCACTGGCGTCTCGTCTTCATGATGTTTTCTAGTTTTCACTGGCGTCTCGTCTCCATGATGTTTTCTAGTTTTCACTGGCGTCTCGTCTCCATGATGTTTTCTAGTTTTCACTGGCGTCTCGTCTCCATGATGTTTTCTAGTTTTCACTGGCGTCTTGTGGCCATGATGTTTTCTAGTTTTCACTGGCGTCTCGTCTTCATGATGTTTTCTAGTTTTCACTGGCGTCTCGTCTCCATGATGTTTTCTAGTTTTCACTGGCGTCTCGTCTCCATGATGTTTTCTAGTTTTCACTGGCGTCTCGTCTCCATGATGTTTTCTAGTTTTCACTGGCGTCTTGTGGCCATGATGTTTTCTAGTTTTCACTGGCGTCTCGTCTCCATGATGTTTTCTAGTTTTCACTGGCGTCTCGTCTCCATGATGTTTTCTAGTTTTCACTGGCGTCTCGTCTTCATGATGTTTTCTAGTTTTCACTGGCGTCTCGTCTCCATGATGTTTTCTAGTTTTCACTGGCGTCTCGTCTCCATGATGTTTTCTAGTTTTCACTGGCGTCTCGTCTCCATGATGTTTTCTAGTTTTCACTGGCGTCTCGTGGCCATGATGTTTTCTAGTTTTCACTGGCGTCTCGTCGCCATGATGTTTTCTAGTTTTCACTGGCGTCTCGTCTCCATGATGTTTTCTAGTTTTCACTGGCGTCTCGTCTTCATGATGTTTTCTAGTTTTCTAGTTTTCACTGGCGTCTCGTCGCCATGATGTTTTCTAGTTTTCACTGGCGTCTCGTCTCCATGATGTTTTCTAGTTTTCACTGGCGTCTTGTCTCCATGATGTTTTCTAGTTTTCACTGGCGTCTCGTGGCCATGATGTTTTCTAGTTTTCACTGGCGTCTCGTCTCCATGATGTTTTCTAGTTTTCACTGGCGTCTCGTCGCCATGATGTTTTCTAGTTTTCACTGGCGTCTCGTCGCCATGATGTTTTCTAGTTTTCACTGGCGTCTCGTCTCCATGATGTTTTCTAGTTTTCACTGGCGTCTCGTCTCCATGATGTTTTCTAGTTTTCACTGGCGTCTCGTCTCCATGATGTTTTCTAGTTTTCACTGGCGTCTCGTCTTCATGATGTTTTCTAGTTTTCACTGGCGTCTCGTCTCCATGATGTTTTCTAGTTTTCACTGGCGTCTCGTCTCCATGATGTTTTCTAGTTTTCACTGGCGTCTCGTCTCCATGATGTTTTCTAGTTTTCACTGGCGTCTCGTCTCCATGATGTTTTCTAGTTTTCACTGGCGTCTCGTCTCCATGATGTTTTCTAGTTTTCACTGGCGTCTCGTCGCCATGATGTTTTCTAGTTTTCACTGGCGTCTCGTGGCCATGATGTTTTCTAGTTTTCACTGGCGTCTCGTCTCCATGATGTTTTCTAGTTTTCACTGGCGTCTCGTCTCCATGATGTTTTCTAGTTTTCACTGGCGTCTCGTCTCCATGATGTTTTCTAGTTTTCACTGGCGTCTCGTCTCCATGATGTTTTCTAGTTTTCACTGGCGTCTCGTCGCCATGATGTTTTCTAGTTTTCACTGGCGTCTCGTCTCCATGATGTTTTCTAGTTTTCACTGGCGTCTCGTCTCCATGATGTTTTCTAGTTTTCACTGGCGTCTCGTCTCCATGATGTTTTCTAGTTTTCACTGGCGTCTCGTCTCCATGATGTTTTCTAGTTTTCACTGGCGTCTCGTCTCCATGATGTTTTCTAGTTTTCACTGGCGTCTCGTCTCCATGATGTTTTCTAGTTTTCACTGGCGTCTCGTCTTCATGATGTTTTCTAGTTTTCACTGGCGTCTCGTCTCCATGATGTTTTCTAGTTTTCACTGGCATCTCTTCTCCATGATGTTTTCTAGTTTTCACTGGCGTCTCGTCGCCATGATGTTTTCTAGTTTTCACTGGCGTCTCGTCGCCATGATGTTTTCTAGTTTTCACTGGCATCTCTTCTCCATGATGTTTTCTAGTTTTCACTGGCGTCTCGTCGCCATGATGTTTTCTAGTTTTCACTGGCGTCTTGGAGCGCAATAAGTGGGCGTATCGTTTTCAAATAACTTGACAAGTTGACGTCATCTAGTCAGAGAAAAAGCTTCGGTCTTCTAACGATTCTTAAAAATGACTCAGAGTCGACTCTTACTTTTGAAAGATAATAACAATATACGGTGCACTGTCATATTTCAAACTTTGCAGGATGTTTTTGTTCACTTAGATCTGTTACACACTACATGAAAGGTCAATTTCAAAATTCCATGATAGGTGCTCTTTAAGTTTTCTCAACTTTTTTTTTACAGTGTAGGGATAAAAACAGCTGAAGCATACGTCAAAATGTCTTCACAGGTTCCACAGCAGGAATGAGGGTCAGTAAATGATGACAGGATTTCTATTACTGGGTGATCTATCCCTTTAACCTCTGCTGTTGTTTCTCCCGAGCAAACGCAGATGACTTCCTGCCAGTAGTCTTTAGCGAAGGTGTGGGCGGCGATGAGGAGGTCTTAACCTGGTGCTGACAACTCTGATGCTGGAGAGAGGCGATATTCCTAAAGCAGAGTGTCATAGGGGATCGCTTAAAGAGAACAAACGCATTTAGACCGTTCCTCTGCCTCTGGCTCTCTCTCTCTCCGTCTCATCCTAATGAGAGGTTCAAGGCTTTGCATATGGGACCGCTTTGCTCCAGCGACAATGATCTCTCTTCCAATTTCCCTGGTTCACACCTCCCATGTCTTCAGAAAGACAGCACCAGGGTCCAGGATGTCCCGCCAAGCATTGCTTTAGGACAGAGAGATCCCACAGAGCTGCAAAAGAGAATGTGAGGCGTATTATAAAGCAGACACTCTCTCTGTTTTTACAAGTGCGGGCCAGAACAAAGCAGTTTTTACCAGACAGTCTGCTTTGATTTTCTCTCTTTCCACTCTCATCTTCCCTCATCTTCTCATTTTATGTAAGTGAAGTGGAAAAGAACAGACAAGAATCAACTCTTTAAAGGAATAGTTCACCCAAAAATGAAAATTGGCATCG
>NC_137118.1:3515665-3658165 GCF_949357685.1 Gobio gobio
GGGGTTAATGTTCATCAAAGAACAAAGGAAAGGATAGGTTTGATAACTTTATTACATTTCTGTAAATTGATTATATATGAAGACCACAGGTAAATATGATATTTAGAATGGGTTTATGTGAAGATTGTTTTAAGTTCACTTAAATTAAAAGTTATTTTTTAAAGCCTAATAAATGTTGAAATTGATATCTTTCAATGATTCTGTAATGTTGAATGTCTATCATTGATGTTTCATAGAGACATTAGTGTCAGTGATACTGGCCTTCATTCATAAAAAGACGTCATTACAACACATTTAAAATATACGAATGACTTTTTTTCATCGATTGACAGCACTAATATTAATATTTTAATAAAGTTCACAAGGTCAAAGTGACATAAATATGCTCAAGTTCAGTCACAACACAAGTATTTCAGATCGTGACATTTCAGGATTTCACCATTGAAACCTCTCCGAGACGTTTTGTAATCTAAGCGTGTCTTATCCTGCTCCCGGGAATCGTTATCCAAATTTCATGTTGGGAGTGTTTTTGATTATATGTTCCCGTCTTTTTATTATAATTCTGAGCAGTTATATTTATGTTTAAAAAACCCTACAAGCATTTTTGAGTCTCAATTAGTTTTATGTTGCCTGTAGAGGAAATGTTTTTATAATGATGAAAGACTCAATTTAATAGACTGCCATTAAAACCAGACACTCCTACCCACCTGTACAAACACACACGGGACTACCTGTTCATTCACTCGTTCCCTTCTTTTATTCCCTCCACCTGTGTGTTGTTCTCCTCAGAGGAGGCGTCGTCTATCGAGCACCAGGGTCTGGAGTCTGAGCGCACGTCTTTGACGGAGTTGCAGAAGGAATGCACTGCCAAAAGGTGAGTGATTGTCAACCCGCAATTATCCGTCCCTCGCTTTTCTCCTTTTCATCCCTCGTTCTCTACCCTCCAGTCCAGTGGTCTCACATCTGTCAGACATTAGCGTGATGGGCCGCTTCATTCTGTCGGTTTTCCTGAGCGCTTTGGGAGATTATACGGCCATGCTGGATGTGTTTGTGTTTTCCCACCCACTCAAATTGCATCGTGTGACAGTGAGCAGATTATTTTGTGCCAACCCTAATGGGTTTGACACGACCCAAAGGGTCACGCACAGTGGGCTGACCTCTGAAATAATGCATTGGCATGCCTGGTGGTGTTCATCAGCCTGTTTGAAGAACAGTTGTCAGGCACATTGCTATTATTTTTGTATTTTTGCCTCTTTTTCTTATAGATTGCAACATTACACACGAACACTTTCAAAAACACTGCAAAAAAAGCTTTTCTTACTTAGTATTTTTGTCTTGTTTTCAGTCCAAATATCTAAAAAATCTTACATTAAAGCTACACTGTGTGATATTTTCCCCCATCTAGTGGTGCAAAGGTATATGACCATCCACAGAATTTTAGTTTCTGTTCCTCTCAATTCCGATTTCGTTTGAACTCCTACGGTGGCCGATTTAGTCCAAGATTAACATGGCTTCCTGTTCGACCTCGTCCACATTCGACACGGTGCCATCGAGTGTTAAAACGCGAAAGGCGAAGCTTGAATTTACGGGTATGTCCCTCTTTTGCTAATGTACTTTCAAGATGGAGGGGCAACATGGCGACCCGCATTCGAACCCTCACCCGTATGTATTTTCAGTGGCATATTATAAACTTACGAGAATACTTTATTACTTGAAGGAAGTAAATATACATTAATGAGCACATATATTTTTGAAAGTGTTTTTAGCTAAGAATAAACTAAAAAAGTTACACAGTGTAGCTTTAAGAAGCATTTACTAGACAAGCAAAAGTTTTTGTCTTGTTTTGGGGGAAAATAACTCAAAATTAAGGGAGTTTTTGCTTAAAATAAGCAAAATAATCTGCCAATGGGGTAAGAAAAATAATCTTGTTTTCTGTTTGAATTAAGATTATTTTGCTTAACCCATTGCCAGATTTTAAGCAAAAACTCGCTTCATTTTGAGTTATTTTCCCCCAAAACAAGACAAAAACTTTTGCTTGTCTAGTAAATGCTCCTTAATGTAAGATTTTTTAGATATTTGGACTGAAAACAAGACAAAAATACTAAGTAAGAAAAGCATTTTTTGCAGTGAATAAAACCCTTACATTTTCTCATAATGCACATCACCACATTGTTCAAAGATTCTCAAACAACTTTCCCTCCAACTGAATGGACAGACGGCCCAGTGTGTTGTGATTGGTCTACTGCGTACAGCTCATTACCATAACTGAACTTCAGCTCCGAAGGCTTCCTAAAGCTCAGCAAATGCACACACACTGTAAAGACAGTAACGATGATTTTATCATATTTTATCATTAAAATATCATGGCTTTTAATGCTGAGACTTCTGTTTTTGTAATCAGGCTCTCAAAAATGATATAAAATTAGGATTTAGATTTATCAGCCAATATATCGGTTATCGGCTTTCAAATATAAATAATTATCGGTATCGGCCAAAATGGTCATATCGGTGCATCCTGAATTTGAACTCATCCCCCTTAAAGTACCTCCAGCACAGCCTTACACACTCAGACAGATGTCTCTGGCTGTCGATTCGCATCTCCTGCTTTATTTGGCACATCAGACACCCAGTTCCAGTAAAGACAGATCAAGTTATGTTCACAGTTTAACAGTGGTTGGATAGAAATGTTTTCGGGGGTTTGTGTGGTGTAGAGCAGGCCTGCTGGACCCACATGTACGCTACAGTCCAGTAAGGAAGGTGTATCCTTCATACCTCATCATTATTTCCTTCCTGTAAATGAATACCACATTATCCTCTATCATTACTCTTCATCTTCTCCTCAAGTCAGAGAAGCAGTAGCGTAAAGCTGAACATGAAAAATAAACATTTCCCAGCCCGCTGCACCTCCGCACCTAGACAGGTGTTGGTCTCCCAGCCTCCGCCCGGTCCTGAGGTGATGGTGTTTCCTGATGGGGTCAGAGGTCAGGAAGGTGATTGTAATTTGGCAGTGGCTCTTAGCATTACTACTGAGAAGATTCAGAGCATCATTAGTGAAGCCAATATAACATGCCAGTTAATTCTTCTTCTCTTTCCTCCTCGTGTTCCTTTTCTCTTTCGTCTCCATGTCACTGACTCTCTGTTTTTTGCTGTCTTGCAACTTTCATGTGCTGGTTATACAGTGGCCCCAAAAAAGCATTTAGTAACTTCTGGACACTAAAATTATGCTTTTATTTGATAAAACAAATTTTGTTTTCAATTACGTTTACCCAAATGGTTTCAATTTTTTTTTTTTTTTTTTTTTGGATGTATGAATACACAGGTTTCCTTTTATATTATGTACATGTGTATAATAATACAATACAAAAACAATAACTTTTATATAATAATAATTATAATAACAATAATAATAACAACAATTATTATTACTATTATTTATATGTATTTTTATTTATATATTGTAAATAAATAATAATAATAATCATTATATTATTGTTGTTATAAATTATAATGTATTCATTTTATATAATAATAATATGAGACAGTAGTTTTATAAACATAATAAACAGTTATTATTATTACTATTATTTATATTTATATATTGTAAATAAGAAATAATAATAATAATAATAATTATATTATTATTGTTACATATCATGTATTCATTTTATATAATAATAATAATAATAATAATAATAATAATAATGATACAGAAGTTTTATAAGCATAATAAACAGTTATTACTATTATTTATTATTATTTTATTTATATATTGTAAATAATACTAATACTAATAATTATTATTATAATTATTATTATCATGTATTCATTTTATATAATAACAACAACACTTATTATTACGATTATTTATTTTATAAATATATAAAGTCAAATGATTAATCGCGTTCAAAATAAAAGTTTGAGTTTACATGTGTGTGTGCTGTGTATAATTATGTATATATAAATACACATGTATATATTTATGTTTTTTATATTTGTATATCAAAAATGTATATACAATAATATCAATATTTTATATATATAGTGTGTGTATATATATAGTATATACATGCAAATATTTATTAAATATATACATGATTGAGTGTGTGTTTATATATACATAATAATTATACACCGCACACATATATTATGTAAACAAACTTATTTTTGAACGCGATTAATCGGTTTGACAGCACTAATTTATTTGTATTTATATATTAAAATTGTTATAGATTTAATATGATTATGGTAATAATATAATTAATAATAATAATGTATTAAATAATATCAATGTAGAAAAACAAATACAAATAAATAATAATAATTATTATTATTATTAATGTTACATAATAATATATAAATAAATAAAAATAAAGATTTATCATTTATTATTATTATTATTATTGATGTATTATTATTTAAATAATAAATGTCTGTTTACTGTTTATTAAGTGAATGATCTTGATGTTCTTCTGTTTGTTGTTCATCAGAGAGCTGTTTCTGAAGTCTAACGCCCAGCTCACCTTCCGCTGTCGTCAGCTCATATCAGAGCTTTCCTACATTTATCCCATTGATGTGGTGAGTGTTTAACCAAACACACACACACACACACACACACACACACACACACACACACACACACACACACACACACACACACACACACACACACACACACACACACACACACACACACACACACACACACACACATACATACATAATGAAATCCTGACTTTCTCATGTTGTGCTGATGGCTGGAGCGTGTGGCATGCTGGGAGTATTAGAGGTCGGGGTCTTTGCGGACTCTGGAGTTACTGGCTTTAAACAAGTTTTGGTTTCTCACCATTTGAGGATGACCTAGAACTACTGTTCAGTGCCTGGTGCCCACAGAGTCCCGCTGCCAGTCACATCCGTTTACAAAACCAACCACTGACAATGAGCAGAAAACCACATTCAGACCAAACTCTCCTCTGCCAAGCGGTTTCAGACTTGATTTATCGGCTGCTCATGCGGTTCCTGAATGCTGTGCTCACCACTGCTTTTCTTTTTCTGTTTGCAGAACAATCAGAACGATTATGTCATTTGTGGTGTTAAACTGCCCAACTCTGAAGACTTTCAAGGTAAGTTTTGATTTGGCAAATAAATATACCAGAGAAACATTTGAATGGGGCTAAACTAACCAATTAATCGGGCAATATTTGGGTTTTTCTTTTAACAAAAGTGTTCGCTCTCCCATGAGTCAATCCAAAAATCTACAAAGAGCTCAACGAAGCTCACATTTTCTGTTCTGAAGTTGAGTGTTAATGTTATTAAATCACTAACATTCAGGAAACTTCAGTCAATTGTTGTGCTGTGGACATGAATGAAGCCTTTGCACGATAAAATAAGCTCAAAATGTTCATAGACTTAGGGGTTCACTTGATTATTTGGCCTGGACCGAAATGGACATTTTAGTCAATTTTTAACACCAAACCTAAAGATACAAATCCCCCTAATAAATGGCTTTTATGATGCAGTTTCTTCCACAGAACTTACCGAACATCCAAAACAATGCTGTGTGCTGGCCTAATTTAGCGTGTTGTGTGTGCGTAGCCTACATATGATGGTATTTTGAGCTCATAAAATGTTGAAAGGAGTCAAAACAGTGCCAGGGATTCCTCCATCACACACAACTGAAGATCCGCCTCAAGGAGACGGCATTTCCAAATTCTAATGGCTAATATAGTTCCTATGATGGGTAAAAATAGTTATTAGAGTCGCATCTTGGTTCGTTTAGATGTCTTTGGTGTGTGTTGAGCTGATGTTTCAGTCGACCCGCACCAGAAGCGGAGCAAGACCCATGTTTTCAGGGGTCTCGTCCACTTGTTTGGTGCGCCCCAGGGTTCAGATGGCATTCACACTTATTTGAATGAACCGCACTAACAATCAATCGTACCAGAGTTGGTTTTAATCCAACCAAACATGCCGAGTGTGAACACACCGTTACACTGGAAGAGGGAACTGAGCCGAGCGGATGAATCAGTTCATGTTTGGCCATTTTGAATTTACGATCATGCCCCTTTGGTCAATTAACGTACAGTTCAAAATGTGCTGATAGCTCATATCAGTAATTTCAGTGGTTTTTGAGGGAATTTCAAGAAATGTTTCATCAATTTCAGGGGTTTGCACTGACCAACAGTCTCACGCCTTTCCAATTTCGAGCCGGTTTGTTTTGTTGCCAGCAGCACAGGCAATAACGTCAGACTCTCTTCTTTCCGACAGTGACACACACCCGCCTCCTCTCACTCACTCGCTCTGGTTAAATAGTGCTTGTATTGCGCATAATTTTACTCATTCCTGCTGGTTTCGCACCACTGATCTATATACAAGAACCAAAATGCGCTTAAACAGTCAAATACATACAAAATGATGTCAAAATGCACATCTAGGCGAGTATTCAGTTAAATACAGTTAGTTTGGGAACATTAAAATAGTTGAGAAAGAGAACACATGTTGTGTAACAGTATATTTGGTCCGTGCATAAACTCTTAAAGTGACAGCAACCTAATATTCCTGCTGCTGTCTGTAATTAATGTTCATCAAAGAACAAAAGACAAACAGAAAATCCTTCTCTTCTCTTGACTGAGAGAGCTTCATGGAAAGGGTTTCCATGGCAGAGCAGCTCATCCAAGCCTTACATCTCCAAGTGCAATGCAAAGCGTGGGATGCAGTGGGGTAAAGCGCGCCGCCACTGGACTCTAGAGCAGGGGAGACGTGTTCTCTGAGTGACCAATCACGCTTCTCTGTCTGGCAATCCCATGGACGAGTCTGGGTTTGGCGTTTGCCAGGAGAACGGGACTTACCTGACTGCATTGTGCCAAGTGTAAAGTTTGGTGAAGGGGGGATTATGGGGTTGGGCTTGGCCCCTTAGTTCCAGTGAAAGGAACTCTTAATGCTCCACAAAGACATTTTGGACAATTTCATGCTCCCAACTTTGTGGGAACAGTTTGGGGACGGCCTCTTCCTGTCCCAGCATGACTGACCAGTGCACAAAGCGTCTCCATAAAGACATGGATGAGCGAGTTTGGTGTGGAGGAACTTGAGTCCTGACCTCAACCCGACAGAACAGCTTTGGGATGAATTAGAGCGGAGACTGAGAGCCAGGCCTTCTCGTCCAACATCAGCACCTGAATGGTCACAAAATCCCATAAACACACTCCTAAACCTTGAGTTGAAGCTGTTAGAGCTGCAAAGGGACTCCATATTAAACCCTAAGGATTAAGAATGGGATGGCATTAAAGTTCATGTGCATGTAAAGGGAGCCGTCCCAAAACTTTTGGCAATATTGTGCATGTCTGTGTCAGATTGTTAACTGTGGTCCACTGTCACTCTCTGAATGAAATCAGTTCAGAATCAGATCTAGTGAATCTAGACTCATCTGGTGAGGAGCTCTTGAATCCCCATTGAGTTCTGCTTCACTGGCTGTAATTCTCTCGATTCCTGTGTTTCTTCAGTCTGGCTGTGGATCACAGGCTCCAGGCCATCAATCAATCATCCTCCTCTGTTCTGATCAATGAAAGCCCTGTGTCCATGGAACCCTTCAGCTTGTGGTTAAGAGTGAGATCACTCTAGTCAGTCATTCACACACACAGCAAGAACCACGGCCGGACCTTCTGACTCCTCGCATTATATGAGAGAAAAGGATTTTATTAGTGCATTCATCTCCCAGTTCCCTATAGTTAGGCATTTGGGGTTTTTAATAAGGAGAAGGAATTGTGTGTGATGGGTACAAGTGATGTCCTTTGTTGTGCTGGCGGCGGGGAGAGTTATTCATCTCGTTTCCCATGTGTCCTTTAGGCAGCACTGTATGTGTCGCAGAGAATCAGGTTTGGCTTTTTTCAGGCCTGGGAGGCACGACTTCACAAGAACAGAGAGGTTAATGAAAGCCAGGTTGAACCGCGCGCGCAACACATACATGCATATGCAGCCCTTCACATGTGTGGCTATTGGCACAGTTTTCTCATTCATGCATTTTTAAAAGCACAAAATGACAACTCGAATGCATATACAACTTGTTTCTTATGCAAAATAAGTCCGCTTCCCATAAGTGATATGGTCTGTGTCCACAGTGCATTGTTTTCATCTGCAGATACTTGGCTGTTCTAGCCTGGAAACTCTGAAATGTAGTGAGTACAATGGAGCATGTGTAGTGGCAGGGGTGTTCTGGGATATGTAGTTTGGATGCATGTTTTTGATAAAGCAGGAAAAAAAAGCTCTTTTTTTTTACAACACATAATTACTAGTTGACCTGTCGTCCCTCCAGTTACTTGGCAACTAAATATTTTTTGCTTGGGCTTTTTATTTGAATTTGCCAGAAATGCCCCAAAAGGTTGCTCAGACTGTAATGGGCCATCAGAGTGATTTAGATTGCATATAATTATTTAGGAAATGCACACGCTGGAGTGTGATTATACACATTTAAAGAAAGAGCACTAGCATTAAGCCAATCCTTGTTTCTGAGTAGCTTTTAGCCTCTGGTGATGCCTTTGACCCCATCAGGAAAGGGCATCGCTGAGGTGAACTCCAGTTTTGCATGGTATTGGGTTATTATGCGGCTCCCTATAAATCAAGGGCCCTAAGGAGACAAAATGAATGGCCTTCATCGACTTAACAAATGGCCTCTGATTTACAACTTCAGATTGGAGTGAATTAACTTCAGTTGTTGTGACTCATCCTTTAAAACAACTCTTGACCTCAGCTGAAGGTTGTAGCACTGTATAAACGAATGAATAATGGATAACTAATATTTTTTGCATTGTGACATTATATATTTTTTACACACCAATGTTATTAAATGTTATTTAATTAGTTTTAATATTCAGGATTGTAATTGCTTGTTGTTGTGAATTAATGTTTTGTTTTGTATATTTTATTATATATAAGAACTTAATACATTTTTGTAATGAGAATATGGGTGGGAAAAAATCTTAAAGGGTTAGTTCACCCAAAAATGACCTCAGAGACTTGACTTGGACCTCAGAGACTTGATACTTGACTTGACTTGGACCTCAGAGACTTGAGTCTTGACTTGACTTGGACCTCAGAGACTTGAGACGAGACTTGACTTGACTTGGGCCGCGAGACTTGAGACTTGAGACTTGAGACTTGAGACTTGAGACTTGACTTGGACCTCAGAGACTTGAGTCTTGACTTGACTTGGACCTCAGAGACTTGAGTCTTGACTTGACTTGGACCTCAGAGACTTGAGACGAGACTTGACTTGACTTGGGCCGCGAGACTTGAGACTTGAGACTTGACTTGGACCTCAGAGACTTGAGTCTTGACTTGACTTGGACCTCAGAGACTTGAGGCTTGACTTGGACCTCAGAGACTTGAGACTTGACTTGACTTGGACCTCAGAGACTTGAGTCTTGACTTGACTTGGACCTCAGAGACTTGAGTCTTGACTTGACTTGGACCTCAGAGACTTGAGTCTTGACTTGACTTGGACCTCAGAGACTTGAGACTTGACTTGGACCTCAGAGACTTGAGACTTGACTTGACTTGGACCTCAGAGACTTGAGTCTTGACTTGACTTGGACCTCAGAGACTTGAGTCTTGACTTGACTTGGACCTCAGAGACTTGAGTCTTGACTTGACTTGGACCTCAGAGACTTGAGACTTGACTTGACTTGGGCCGCGATACTTGAGACTTGACTTGGACCTCAGAGACTTGAGTCTTGACTTGACTTGGACCTCAGAGACTTGAGTCTTGACTTGACTTGGACCTCAGAGACTTGAGTCTTGACTTGACTTGGACCTCAGAGACTTGAGACTTGACTTGACTTGGGCCGCGAGACTTGAGACTTGACTTGACTTGGACCTCAGAGACTTGAGACATAATTTGACTTGGACTGCGAGACTTGACTTGACTTGACTTGGACCTCAGAGACTTGAGTCTTGACTTGACTTGGACCGCAGGAACTTGAGACTTGACTTGACTTGGACCTCAGAGACTTGAGACTTGACTTGGACCTCAGAGACTTGAGTCTTGACTTGACTTGACTTGACTTGGACCGCAGGAACTTGAGACTTGACTTGACTTGGACCTCAGAGACTTGAGACTTGACTTGACTTGGACCTCAGAGACTTGAGTCTTGACTTGACTTGACTTGACTTGGACCGCAGGGACTTGAGACTTGACTTGACTTGGACCTCAGAGACTTGAGACTTGACTTGGACCTCAGAGACTTGAGACTTGACTCGACTTGGACCTCAGAGACTTGAGACTTGACTTGACTTGGCCCTCAGAGACTTGAGACTTGACTTGACTTGGACCGCAGGGACTTGAGACTTGAGACTTGACTTGGACCGCAGGGACTTGAGACTTGAGACTTGACTTGGACCTCAGAGACTTGAGACTTGACTTGACTTGGACCGCAGGGACTTGAGACTTGACTTGACTTGGACCTCAGAGACTTGAGACTTGACTTGACTTGGACCTCAGAGACTTGAGACTTGACTTAACTTGACTTGTCTTGACTTGACCTTGGACCTCAGAGACTTGAGACTTGACTTGACTTGGACCTCAGAGACTTGAGACTTGACTTAACTTGACTTGTCTTGACTTGACCTTGGACCTCAGAGACTTGAGTCTTGACTTGACTTGGACCTCAGAGACTTGAGTCTTGACTTGACTTGGACCTCAGAGACTTGAGTCTTGACTTGACTTGGACCTCAGAGACTTGAGACTTGACTTGACTTGGGCCGCGAGACTTGAGACTTGACTTGGACCTCAGAGACTTGAGTCTTGACTTGACTTGGACCTCAGAGACTTGAGTCTTGACTTGACTTGGACCTCAGAGACTTGAGTCTTGACTTGGACCTCAGAGACTTGAGTCTTGACTTGACTTGGACCTCAGAGACTTGAGACTTGACTTGACTTGGGCCGCGAGACTTGAGACTTGACTTGACTTGGACCTCAGAGACTTGAGACATAATTTGACTTGGACTGCGAGACTTGACTTGACTTGACTTGGACCTCAGAGACTTGAGTCTTGACTTGACTTGGACCGCAGGAACTTGAGACTTGACTTGACTTGGACCTCAGAGACTTGAGACTTGACTTGGACCTCAGAGACTTGAGTCTTGACTTGACTTGACTTGACTTGAACCGCAGGAACTTGAGACTTGACTTGACTTGGACCGCAGGAACTTGAGACTTGACTTGACTTGGACCTCAGAGACTTGAGACTTGACTTGACTTGGACCTCAGAGACTTGAGTCTTGACTTGACTTGACTTGACTTGGACCGCAGGGACTTGAGACTTGACTTGACTTGGACCTCAGAGACTTGAGACTTGACTTGGACCTCAGAGACTTGAGACTTGACTCGACTTGGACCTCAGAGACTTGAGACTTGACTTGACTTGGCCCTCAGAGACTTGAGACTTGACTTGACTTGGACCGCAGGGACTTGAGACTTGACTTGGACCGCAGGGACTTGAGACTTGAGACTTGACTTGGACCTCAGAGACTTGAGACTTGACTTGACTTGGACCGCAGGGACTTGAGACTTGACTTGACTTGGACCTCAGAGACTTGAGACTTGACTTGACTTGGACCTCAGAGACTTGACTTAACTTGACTTGTCTTGACTTGACCTTGGACCTCAGAGACTTGAGACTTGACTTGACTTGGACCTCAGAGACTTGAGACTTGACTTAACTTGACTTGTCTTGACTTGACCTTGGACCTCAGAGACTTGAGACTTGACTTGGACCTCAGAGACTTGAGACTTGACTTGTCTTGACTTGACTTGACTTGGACCGCAGGGACTTGAGACTTGACTTGACTTGACTTGACTTGACTTGACTTGACTTGGACCTCAGAGACTTGAGACTTGACTTGTCTTGACTTGACTTGACTTGACTTGTCTTGACATGGATCTTAGAGACTTGAGACTTGACTTGACTTGACTTGACTTGACTTGTCTTGACATGGATCTTAGAGACTTGAGACTTGACTTGACATGGATCTCAGAGACTAGAGACTTGACTTGACCTGACTTGACTTGACTTGCAAGCAGGCTCCTGATTGGTTAACGCGGCGCGAACAGACACCAAAGTTCAGATTTTTCAACTCAGACACAAATTTGCTTCAAAACGTGTGAATGCACAAAAAGCACCAGATAAAATCACTCGTGCAAGACACTCAATTTGCCTCTTTAAGGGCGAAATCGTATAGATAACGGCGCACTAAACGCATCAACGCGTCTTTACATTGACTTAACATGGAAATCACTTGCTCCAGACGCTCCATTCGTGTTCGGTGTGAACGCAGCGTTAGAGACTGACATGGAAGAGAAGAGATTGTTGAATAAACTCATTATTTTTGTTTGTTTTTTGCGCACTAAAGTATTCTCGTGGCTTCATAACATTGAGGTTGACCCACTGGAGTCACATGGACTATTTTAACCATGTCTTTACTGCCTTTCTTGAAAGTGGTAATTAAACTGCTGTCTATGGAGGGCTCAGAGAGCTCTCGGATTTCATCAGAAATATCTTCATTTGTGTTCTGAAGATGAACGAAGGTCTTGCGGGTTTGGAACGGCATGAGGGAGAGGAATTAATGACAGTTCCCCCAAAAATGAAATTTCTAACCTTTTAATGTTCCTAAAATTGGCTTAATTTTGTTTTCATATTTCTTTTTGATTGGGGTAAATATGACTGGGAGCTTACTTTGAGATTCACCCATTTACTGTCTCATTTGAGCATTTTTTTAACAAATGTACCTATTTTGTCTGTGTTTTCCATTGTAGCAAAGGATGATGGGAGTATTGCAGTGGCTCTGGGTTACACGGCACACCTGGTGCTGATGATCTCGTGCTTCCTGCAGATTCCACTCAGGTATCCGGTCATCCACAAGGGTTCCCGCTCCACCATCAAAGACACCATCACCGACAAACTCACAGAGAAGGAGAGAGAGTAAGAATGTTTTCTGTGTTTCTTTGTGTTGCATTGCTCCCTGATTAGCTGGACTTCGCTGGAATAGTTTTAAGCATCAGAAACAGCAGCATTACACATTAAAGAAGACTTTCCTCCCTTAACACAGGAATATTTCTGCATGGTTTTGCACCTGCGGTTTATGCATGTGTGTAATTTGTACACCTGTCTAGTTCAATATGTGTGGTTTAAGGCCCTTCTTGAATTAAACGCTTCTCAAACGCCACAGGACTCAGCTTTCATGTGCCCGTCCTGTCCTGTCCTTTCATCCATCTCTTTTCTTTCATCTTTTTCTCTCATCCTCCCTCTCTGTAGATTTACAGTTTGTTGCATGGGAGATAAATAACATCCTCAAACGAGGGTCTCTGCCTTCTTTAAGTTTGTGTATATCATTGTGTATTTTAGTAATAAAAGTGGCAGAACTGCAGCACTTATGGGAGTTCAAATAGATTTACAGCTTTTTTAAAATTGTTAAGGTAGTTCTCTTCAGCTTAAGGCTATTGCTATTAATAATTTATTCATTTATCAATTTCCATGAGCTTTAAATATTATACACTACTGATATTAATGAACTAAATATATATTTTGTTTGTAGGTTGGGGGTTTCATAGAAATGCATGCAATTATACAATATACAACTTTAAAGGCTGTTTTTTAAGTCAGATTATCACTTCAGTAGCACCTACAAGCACCTACTCTTCCAGTCTTATACTGAACTATATTCTGAAGGCTTGTCCAGATTTGTTGATATATCATTCCTATCCTGAGTTATAGGTCCTTTTACTCCCAAAAAAATGGGGAAAATTGATTTTTAAAGGCTATTGTCAGTATTCTCTAATTTACTAAAGCACAAAATAAGATACCCAGAATCTAATATGTCAACAAATACAACCAAGAATTTTAAACCTGATCCCTTCCAATTTCGAGATTTTGTTTTTGGAAATGTATGCAAATGAGCGTAAATTTAACTACATAAGGCCTAATTTGCATATTAAAACATTAATTTACTCAAAACTTGTAATAATTTTTTTTCTCATGTTTATGCCAGTAATAAACTGGAGAAGTTTCACAGTGATATCTTGTAATTTAAAAAAAATTCCCTATTCACCTGTAGCGTCTCGCCTTAATGCGTGTAAGGTTCATTCTACTCCTTTACTTTTGGTATCCACATTACGTCAACGTTTATAACCCTAGTGGCGAGTAGCATTTCATCATCTAATGAGATTCTTACGCAACTTTTGAAACCATCACGAATGCAGTCTTGTCCCCCTAATCTTCATAGTTTCATGTTAAATTGCGTCCTCGGGGTGTGACGTCGCCCCTACCGTGTGTTAAGATACTTGTAATTTGTCTTTTTGTCTGCATGCTATGCTGTGTTTGCCATGGAGACGCATGCATACTCTCCAGGCTTGGCCTGTGGGGTCCGAAGACCCTGACATTTTAATGCCAGAACGTGTGGGCACTGCAATTACAGCGCCGGCGACCTTGCTGAAATTATTGTTTTTCTGTGTTTTGGTGCTGTAACTAAGCAGGAGCGATCCAAGAAGCGAGTGTGTGCTGATTACATGTCTGTGGTGCACATGCCCAGAGAGGTATCACATTCCTGCATTCCGCACATGGCGAAAAGCCCCTTAATGAAACTCGCAATAAAATTGGATTGTTATAATCAGATGGGCCCCCTTTTGAGTGACGGGTCGAGATGCCTTTCTCCGCTTTTGATGTAGGATTAATGGTTGATTTCAACAGCTTATAAATGAGGAGGAAGAAGAAGATGGAGAGGTGAGAGAGAGAGAGAGAGATCGTGCCAGCTCTTCTAGTCACGCTGAAGCTGCGCGCACGCACTCGGAAATGACTCATGAAACACAAATATTGCGTGACTTGATTGATTTTTCAACTTTAATTTTTAATTTTGATTGCTATGATGGCATTTGGCAGACGTTTTCATCCAATGTAACTTACCATTACGTATTCATGGTATACTTTTAATCATTTTATGCACTCCGTGGAGACCATGATGTTGTCATTATTAGCGCCATGCTGTATTGTTTGTGCTACAGGAGCCTTGCGGTCTGATTGGGACGCTTTGGAAAAACAAGTGACGCAACACACTGACATAAACAGTGAGATGCAATGTACCATCAAAGATGTCTATCTAATAATAATAATAATAATAATACATGTATTGAACAATATTAATATGCACAACCTTTCAAAAGTTTGGGGTCCGTAAGATTTAAAGAAATCATACTTTTATTCAGCAAGGACGCATTAAATTGATCAAAAGTGACAGTGAAGATATTAATAATGTAATTAGATTTCTATTTTTTTATAAATAAATGCTGTTCTTTTGAACTTTATATTCGTCAAAGAATCCTCAATCCACAAAAACATTAACGTTTTTAACATTTTTAATAGTCATAAATGTTTCTTGAGCATCAAATCCTCATATTATAATGATTTCTGGAGGATCATGTGAGACAGAAGACTGAAGTAATGATGATAATTACATTTTTAAATGTATTAATTGGAAAAATTACTTTTAAATTGTTATATTTCACAATATTACTGTGCTTACTGCAGTTTTGATCTTTTGATTTTTGAAATTCAGCTTTGTTGACCATAAGAGACTCTTTTTTTCACAAACATTAAAACGATCTTGCCGTCCTCAAACAAGGGGACAATTTCTCTAAAGAGGTCAAGAACTGAGAAATCAAATTTTCCTTGAGCTTTGGACATATTAGAGGTCATCACAATATCCTGAATACCGCCTTGTTAGTCCAAAAAACGCTTTTATTGTCCTCAAGGCCAGAGAACGACTCATTGTGATTGAGCCTATAATAGATGGTGAAAGAGCGCCTCTGCAGAAGAAGATCAACGCCCACTTCATCATCACAGCTTTGGCCCCGCCCACTGGAGTGTTAGTGAGATGACGAGGAGAGACGAACTGACTAAAAATAACATGACCTTCCAAAGGATCCTAATGCTAGGAATGAGCTGATTTATTCTCAACAATGTGAACGTCTCAGTTGAGCATTATTTATTTGTGTTCGCTACATTTCACTGTGGATTCTTTGGGAAATCAGTCGCAGTTTTGACAAGTTTTCGCGGCTCCCGTAATAATCAACGAATCTCTTATTTACATTGTGTTTGCACTGTTAGTTATGAGGAAAGCATTCATTAGTGTACAAAAATCCAAATAAATATAAAGCCATAGATCTAAATATAATGCTATAATCAACAATTTTCACCATTAGTTAATCTTGAGAGCTGGAATAGTAAAAACGTGCTAAACGTTTTTGAGTGAGTTCCAGATGTAATACTAGCTATTTCGTATGCAAAGATGTCAGCCAATCACAGCAGTGGGCGTTTACAATGAAGTCTCACATCCGCCAATCACAGCAGTGGGCGTTTACACTGAAGTCTCACAGCAGCCAATCACAGCAGTGGGCGTTTACACTGAAGTCTCACATCAGCCAATCACAGCAGTGGGCGTTTACACTGAAGTCTCACATCCGTCAATCACAGCAGTGGGCGTTTACACTGAAGTCTCACAGCAGCCAATCACAGCAGTGGGCGTTTACACTGAAGTCTCACAGCAGCCAATCACAGCAGTGGGCGTTTACACTGAAGTCTCACAGCAGCCAATCACAGCAGTGGGCGTTTAATTATAAACCAGCTGGAAATACACCAGGACTCTTATTTTGAAATCTCGCCTTAATATTGCAGTTGCAGGAGCTCATTCAAGTTCAGATGAGGAGATAAAAGATGCTTTGTTACAACCGTCTAAAACATATTACTATATAAAAATGGTAAAGTAAACATTGTCATTATTCATCAGCATTAGTTCATGAACAATTGCCTGGCATAAATGTGTGTTATTGATTGATTGATTGAGCCGCTCTGGAGCGCTGGATTGGGGATGAGCGAGTCCGTGTGTTCCAGCTTTTAGATCAGTTCAGATCAAATGTGCGCATCTGTTACACAGGACATCAGTTCTGACTGGATCTCTTCCCTAATCGTCCCTCCCTAACATTTTAGTTTTAATTTAGTTATAACACTAGTTTTTATTTAGTTATTTAGTCTCGTTTTCGTCAGTGAAAAAAGGTCGTTGACGAAAATTATGACACAAATTATTTGGGCCGCACTAACACTAAATTTTGATGTCAAGAAGGGGGCCACATAATGTCACCCCTCGGGCCGCGAGTTTGAGACCCCTGCTTTAAACCAATAGTGTCACTACAACCTCGACCAAATATTTCAAAAGAGCCAAGAATAGCGTCTGATTAATCTGTCAAGTCCTCCAGCTGTAGAACTGACCACATCCTTCACTGCGGCTGGCTCAGATTAGGCCTCGCACAGTTCCCTTCTTCAGTTGGGTCTAGCGATTTGTTGCGTTCAGCATTGACGTCTCGATCTCCTGCAATATTCAGCCACACGAGCGAAACACAATAGTCCGTCTTTGCGGTACGAGCTTTAACAAAGTTCACAGACAGTCCATCGGTCCCTGGAGACGGCGCTGTTATGAAAGTCAAACAACAATCAGGACACACTCTTCCTGACCCTCAGGATGTGTGTTTGTGACGTACGCTTGTTTGTGTGCCATTAGCAGAGCTGAGCGGGGGTGAAGCCTCAGCTGTGTCTGCAGATGAATCAGGTGCTGCTGAGAAGATGAAGGTCTGACCCTTCAGAAGTCGGACTCCAAAGCTCATTTAGGTTTGAGTTACAGGGAGCAGGAGAACAGAGGGACTGTGTGGCCCGCGTCATTAACTCCGCACGAGCCGGATTGAGTCCCACCGGGTCCCGTGGGACCCAACGTAAATCTCGCGGGAGCGGGCGGTTTGAATTTTGCTGCGGGCGGGAATGGGCGGCTAAAAAAAACACAGCGGGAATCGGCGGGATAGGGAGGTCGCCTAACGACACGATGGAGAAGATGTCAATAGATGATGTAGAAAAGAACCTCAAACGAGGTATTTACAGCACAAAAGCTAAGCAAGGAAAGTCTGACATTTGGAGAAGTTTCTCAATTGTTTTGGTAGGCAAAATCATGCGGTATAACGTTATATGTATCCACATATTGCGCAGCTGGCAAATACTTGATCATACCTCACCAAAAACGCTCAGCACTCCCTGCAGGTCAAGTTGACTGTTTGTGTTTTTGACAAACAATACATAGAAGTTTAGTGAGTGGAAATGGATTGTTTCTAAATGTCCGTTTGCTATTTTGTGTTCACATTACGTTCTGTTGAAGCATGTTTTCTCAGGTTTCCTTTCAGTCGGTCACGTTCGATGTACGTCGGAACTGACCGACGAATTGGGATCTGTTTTTTGTTTCTCAATCTGTTTTTCTGTTTTGCAAAGCAGTCTATTTTGATGTGCAAAGTTTTTGATAAAAACGAAATTATATTTGAATGTATTTGTCTTTTTTTTTTTTACATGCAGCCCAGGGAAACGAAACAAACAACCCCATGAATCTCTTTAATAATATCAATACAAATAGGCCTACGTGTTTTTTTTTTCCTGCGGGACGGGAGAAGACACAAAATCAATGCATCTCTATTATTGTGCGGGAATAAATTCTCAGAGTTTTGCGGGAGCGGGCGGGAGTGGACATACATATTGCGGGAGCGGGCGGGAGTGTAACACATACGTTGCGGGAGCGGGCGGTAATGGTCAGAAATTCGGCGGGCGGGAGTGTAACACATACGTTGCGGGAGCGGGCGGTAATGGTCAGAAATTCGGCGGGCGGGAGCGGGATGAAGAAAACAGTCCCGCGCAGGGCTCTACACCAGATCCTATTATCCCACTCCGACCGCGACCCTGTGACCTCCACACACCATAACTTACTGCAATATGAGCCGTAATCAGGCCCGAAGTGTGATTGTTTAACATGGTGTCAGCCTTGCTTGACGAATGTGGTTTAAATCCTCTTCTCTATCTCTGTGTCGGGGCAGGGTTTGGGTGTTCTCTGAGCTGCAGGCTAGGCCCATTAATCTCCTCCGGTTTGGGAAGAAGCTCCGGCGTCCTCATATCTGCGCTCACTGAAGGACGGTTCTTTGAGGCCTGTGGTCGAGAGTCAAACTGAGCGAATCAAGCTGTCATGTGTGAGCTCTGAGACTCAAGCAGTCGTTTAGCAGATGCTTTATCCAAAGCCACTTCAAGTGCATTTATTACAGGACCTCACTCACACTGAGCCTTCACTGAAGAATCAGCTCTCTCAGTTCATCAGTGTGTGTTTGAAAGGGATTGCTCCATCCATCCATCCATCCATCCATCCATAGTTATTTCATTCCAGCCATCCATCCATCCATAGTTCTTTCATTCCTTCCATCCATCCATCCATAGTTCTTTCATTCCTTCCATCCATCCATCCATCCATAGTTCTTTCATTCCATCCATCCATCCATCCATCCATAGTTCTTTCATTCCAGCCATCCATCCATCCATAGTTCTTTCATTCCATCCATCCATCCATCCATCCATCCATCCATTCATTGTTCTTTCACTCCCTCCATCCATCCATCCATAGTTCTTTCATTCCATCCATCCATCCATCCATCCATTCATTGTTCTTTCACTCCCTCCATCCATAGTTCTTTCACTCCCTCCATCCATCCATCCATAGTTCTTTCATTCCTTCCATCCACCCATCCATCCATCCATCCATCCATAGTTCTTTCATTCCAGCCATCCATCCATCCATCCATCCATAGTTCTTTCATTCCAGCCATCCATCCATCCATAGTTCTTTCATTCCAGCCATCCATCCATCCATAGTTCTTTCATTCCAGCCATCCATCCATCCATAGTTCTTTCATTCCATCCATCCATCCATTCATTGTTCTTTCACTCCCTCCATCCATAGTTCTTTCACTCCCTCCATCCATCCATCCATAGTTCTTTCATTCCTTCCATCCATCCATCCATCCATCCATCCATCCGTTCTTTCATTCCATCCTTCCATAGTTCTTTCATTCCATCCATCCATCCATCCATCCATCCATCCATCCATCCATCCATCCATCCATCCATCCATCCATCCATCCATCCATCCATCCATCCATCCATCCATCCATCCATCCATCCATCCATCCATCCATCCATCCATCCATCCATCCATCCATCCATCCATCCATCCATCCATCCATCCATCCATCCATCCATCCATCCATCCATCCATCCATCCATCCATCCATCCATCCATCCATCCATCCATCCATCATAACGGCACCATTTCTGTTCCCACAATCTGTACATCATCTTACTTCAGCTTCATCCTCCTCCTCCTCCTCCTCCTAGGTGTCAGTGAGGTGGCCCATAAGCTGGAGCAACCTCTGACCTCACCTCCCTCACATTGTTTAGGGCTTCATCCGATCGCCCAGCGTGTGTATACACAGATCGAAACATTGTGGCCACCCCAGGCCAAGATTCACCCTTCTGATGATAAAGCTGTCAGGATGGTGATTGTGGATAGAGATGAGTGAAGTGCGAGTATTGTGGCGTTTGTCACTGAAGCACAAGCAGATGAACTTGACTTTTGGTGAATCGTGGTTAGCTGGACTCAGATGAAGAATTATTATGTAATTTTCCATAAGCAGTCACTGCTGACCTGTTTCTGTAGGACCAGGCTTAACCGACCCGTAATAAATGAGATGTTGGAGAGATGTTATTGAGAATGTGACTTGTGTTTTTATGCGTTCACTTACTGAAATGATAATGTTATCTTCAGAGCTTTACAGTGGATATCAACATTCTTCAATTTCCAGCCTACTGTGTACATAAATTGAGATCTAGAATTGTCAGGCCAAATTCCCTGTGTCATAACTGTGAAGCATTTGGAGATGTTGTTTTTCTATACTGTTCCTTTTTTTAAATTCAATTCAATTTAAATTTATTTGTATAGCACTTTTCACGATACATATCATTTCAAAGCAGCTTCACAGAAAATGCATCTACATTACATTTTAAATTGATTTGTACATGTTATGCATTTCAGAAATGCACATATACAAAGCACACAGATTAGCTAACTATCTATTATTAATCAATATAATAACTATGGCACAGAAATAGTGAGCTGAATAACTCGACATGTGAGGGAGTCTCATGTGCTCCATATTGTGTGAAATAATGCTTCCTAGACTAACTTTATGGCAGCATCACATTTATCCTTTACAGATAATGAAAAAACGGTAGAATACTTGAAAACAGCAGTGGTCCTGATGACCAGAGAAAAGTCTTTGTTTCTAGTTGGTTAAAAAGTGAAAAGTGGCATGGAACGGAAGTCTTTTCTTAGCTATTGTGACGTATACTTGAGTTAAACTTGTCCATCAGGAATTCAATTGATTGGATTGTTGGATCATTGCTATGGCTGTGATGTAGGGATGTCATGGTACCAAAATTACAGTAGTCGGTACCAATATCATCAAAATTTGACGGTACTCTGTACCAATCTCGGTACCACAGCTATTGGCTACACAGCTATTTAATTAACAATTTAAAAAATAGAATTAAATGTATTAAGTTTGTTATGTATGATGATAATCATTCAAAGTAAATAATACATAAACATTTAAAGGCTGTATGCTGTTTAAATGTAAACAGTGTTTATTAAAAATATCAAGTGAAAAATAATCAACCATCTAGGCATAATTATTATTATTAGTAGTAGTAAAGACGTATTATTATTACACAGAGACGAAGCTAAATCTACTATAGCCTAAAATTTTTTTAAACCAAACTTTTATTTTGACGGGTTGCCGTGAAGATCTTTGAGTGTCTGTGTTCATGATATGACAGTTTTCTCAAATCAAACGGTAAATTCTCAGGAAGTGACGGTTTATGCGTTCGTGTCCTCATATAGTGACACACGGCAGAGACTACAAAGACGGCGAGTGTGTGTCACACACGCATCGCCCGACCGACCGACCGTCATTCACACAGAGACGAATGCAGGAGTAATATTTAAATAGTATTTTGCAGTTTAATATGGACAGACACTAGTATATATTTGGCTACAGTCTGGAGTCCTGTGCTTAAATAAACGAGGAAGCGACTGAACGCAGCTGCGGGTACTGAATATACTCAGGAGTTGGTACTACAGAAATGCAGGTATCGTCACATTTTTATAATTTCAGTACCGACTTGGTTCCGAAGTACCGGTACTTGTGACATCCCTACCATGGGCATCACTAGGCCCTTTTTAGAGGGGCTTTAGCCAGAAGCAGAGGTGTGTGTGTTGATCTGAGCCTCATTGGTCTGTCACCGCTCGTCAATGTCAAAATATTTGAGAAAACCAATCAAATCAGAGTCAGATGGGCTTTATGTTCACAGAAGCTGCTGAGGCTGAGCACGAATTTTAGCAGTGCGACTCGACGTCAAGTGCGAGATATGTAAGTAGCTAAACTAAACGTTTCATATTTGACAGCTGCTTAAGTCAGAAATGTTAAACAAATGACAAAAACATTCAGGCAAATTAATAAACTTTTGTCTAATTTACCATTTTGATTTGAAATAGGCCTATGTAATGTCATTTATAATATAATTAATAAACAAAAAAATATTAAAGTAATATTAGTAATAAATGTGTGCATATTGTACATTTAATAATTCCATTTGTAACTCTCAGTAAATAAAAAAGCTCGCCTGTATTGGACACATGATTAGTAATGAATGTGTGCATATTGTGAATTAATTGAATACATTTAGTTAGGCTACCTAGCTTTCCTGTTAGCCTTCAGTAAATTAACATGTCTACAAAAATGATTCATAAAACATATAAAAATCAGTTAAACATGTTTACTTTCTTCACAGACAAAAATGGAAAAACTTAATCAGTCATATCTGCCCACTGACTTGGTTTTCAAACTATTGTTATTTAATTGTTTGGCGTTCAGAACATCTTAAAATGCACATATGTAGGTCATAGAAATCTAAATTTTCTCGAGGGGCCATGCCCCCCCAAACCCCCCTAAACTCACATTTGGGATCTCATTGATTATAAACCTGCCTACATTGTATGATTAAGGGATGTACAATATGGTCATGTAGAATGAGCCATTTTGAAACATTTGCTTAATAGGTATAAGTAATAATAAACAGCCAATATCCTAATATGCATAATAATAAGCTACTAGTTAATAGTGAGAATTGGACCCTAAACTAAAGTCATACTGATTATTTTTTCTTCATATCCTCACTGGTGGCTGAGTCCCCCTAAAATGAAAATCCTAGAAACGCCCCTGATCCCTACTGTGATGTCATGTGAGTGACAGGTTGCCAAAGGTGTTAACGCTAAAGTAATTACTGAGTGTCGAGTGTCATGTGAATTTGTGTGGCGTGCGTGAGTTGGTTCCTTTAGGCTGTGTGTCCACCAAAGTGTTTTTTCCCGAAGCTAGCGTATTTTTCCAATTGATTTGCCTCGTATGACATCACTTACCCTAAAATTTACATAAACCCGTCCCCGGGAACACACAACAAAGGCCATGTTGAGAAGAGGAAGAGTTGTTGTAGTCGTCTGTCACATTTACTGCAATACAGTACCAACCCAAATACAATAGCATGTCATAAAGCAAGATGACGACATAAGTTATAACCGTAATTAAACTAAACTACACCTGTTCTATCTTCAGATATTCTCTGGCTCATCTTACAACAGTTCCCACACCAGCGGTTTATAGATTATCATGACAGAATATGCTAATCAATGAAGATAATTAAAGGAGCTGTATGTAGGACTGTGGCCAAAACTGGTACTGCAATCACTTTCAAATGACAGTAGAGCGGTGTATCCCCTCTCCCCCTCCCCTGACTCGAGGTTGCCAGCTAGGCTGCAGGATCCAGAAGGAACGTAGGCTGCTACAAGGAGCTTTCAATGGCAAGTGACAAGGTTTTTTTTCTTTCTGTTAATTATGTTTATGCTTCAAGAGCGATGTTTTGTGAAGTAATTATGAATCGCAAAAATTTACTAAATTTTTTTTTACTATAGTAAAAAAAAATACTATAGTAAAATTACAGCAAAGCTAAATAACATTAGCAATGGTCATACAGGTCAACTTGCAGCATGTTTTGTCCACTATATATGCGAAGAACGAATGAGGAATCATTTTTACCGAGGTAACGTTAGGCTACAGTCTCAAATACGTTTTCACATTGCAATAATAAGCGTGCTAATGTTGTTTTCCTCAGTGTCCCAGCATAATGACAGAGAAACGGGCTCTGATAATGCATTACTAATGTTAGCAATGACGACTCGCCGTTTTTATTTACCAAACAATTCCTTAACGTTACCTTTTCAATTCAATGACCCACCTCCTCCATCTGCGCTAACCTAACGTTACTTTGCACGAACATGCATAACTTTGTTCGACTGTCATGAATATTTGAAAATGTCCATTTACATTAAGTACAAATTAGCCAAACATAGATGAACCTTACCTGTCCAGGATAAAATTAGCAACGTTGGCATCAGTCTTCAAATTATTCTCCGTTTTCAGCCGTCTCCATCTTTCAAAGGCATCTCTTATACAAATCCTTGTTTTATTTCAGACACTGTCACAACGTTTTTCTGATTCATAACGAGGTTGTTTAGGTTTCGTAAAGTTAAACATTGTTTATCCAAAAAGTTTGTAGCTGTAGCTGTGGTAACTAGAGCAGAGCTGGCAACCCGAATGCAGAAACAATACTGACTTCGTGATTGGTAGACAGGTGGAGGGTGGCGCTTCAGGCCAAAACACTACATGACAACATCAACATCAGTTGAGGGCTGCAACTTCACTTTTAAAATGACAATATCTTGGCCGGACAACCGTTGTCAGTGATATAAGTATTTGAAATTAACATGATTTCTTAATGTCTAGTGACATATCAGGGCCATTTTATGATTAATTGAAATACATTTCTTACATACAGTTCCTTTAACTCATAAGCATTCAGAAGCGTCCTGTCTCATTCTACATGCTGTCTCTTCTTCTTGAGTCTCTCCATCATTGTCCGACTTTGGTTTGAACATGAAAGGCTCAACAGTTTCTGATATTTTCAGTGTGTGTGTGTGTGAGGTAATCAGAGCTGCTAACATAAGCATAAGCTCACTCTCAAAAAGTGACAATTTTAACATGCTATAAAAAATTATCTGTGGGGTATTTTGAGTTAAAACTTCACACACACACTCTGGGGACATCAGAGACTTATTTTATCTTAACTTTATCTTGTAAAAAGGGGCTTTATAGGACCCCTTTAAGGTTCCTGGCTATGATGTTACATATATGGAGAGGCAGCTCACTATGTTTTGGAACAGAGCCAGTATTTTCATGTCATTGATTTTCATCAGTACATGGTTTTATAGCACTAGATGTCTCTTAAGCTGTAACTGTGTAACTTTTAGCGTCGGGCCACAATCCAAAGTCACATTCTGAGTCATTTCCGTGTTTATTTGATTTTACAGGTTCTTAAATTGTGCAGGGCTCATCCATTAAACCTGAACATTTACTGTAATATCGACCCGCCAGTCTCGTAAACCAAATCTGACGAATCCCCGTTCAGCCATAAAACCGTAATTTTCGACATGCTTCTTATTAAAGCCCTACTTTTACTTCCGATCTAAAGTGACTAATTGGACGGACAGAAATGGGATCTCAATACATTTCCAGATCCAAGGTCAGTTCTGCGTGGTATTGAAGGTGTAAACCTAAGGTTAGCAGCTCTGACCATTACGCTAACACCATCCCAGACCCTTTTCTTTCTCTGCGTATTAGAGCGATTGTCCGGCAGTTCCTTCCTCCCTTCTCCACCTGGGATGCCTCGTCTGTGACCAAATGATGTGGATTGGAGAAAAACAAGACCTGTACCAATATGATCTACTATCCCTCGGCCCTCCTCTTTCCTTAATGTAGCACTAAATATACGCACCATTCTTTTACCGTAACGTTCTTTGCAATCTTGGAAGCTCCTTTCGCCCCCCCTGGATGCATTCTTGAAATGCAATGGACTCTAACAACACGTTGCACCCACATTTCTTCACTTCCATCCCATCGCAGCACGGCTGATTGCCGCAGAGCTCGAAGAGGCCGGGAGATGTGATCCAGATGTACTCTGGGTGATGGAGTCCAGAGATTGGCCCATTAAACCCAAGCCCCCCTCTCATATTGGCTTTTATTGGGAACTGTGCGATGGCGCTGCCCACGTTTTCAGAAGGACTTTATGACAAGCGTAAAAATGGAAGTAAGGATTGACACATCGCTCCATGAGCTGAGGAGTTGCCAGCTCCCAGACCAGAGAGGGTGGCCATGTGAGCTCAAAGGAAAGGAAAATTATTAAAGGATCTTTTGATGATGCCTGCTAAGATGGCCTGCGCTTCCTTTTTAGGGTTGGCTGGTTGTATTTTATTTCCATCACAGCTCAGTTCCTCCTTGTCTGAAGGCATTTCTTGAGACACATCAAAAAATGAAACCCTTGAATTCGGTGATTTAGCAGTGTGATTCATAACACAATGAGTTCTTCAAGGGCTGATATCATCTGAAGACAGTGGAAAGACTCGTCAGTCTTTTATTTGGCCCTCAGGGACGGGGTCCGGGTCTGCCAGAATCAGTTTGATGGGGCTGAAAGTCGATAGAAGCGCTCCTCATAAAGACAGAAGGCTTTACCCGGCAGCTGAATACATCATCCCTCTGGCTGTCTTCTCCTCCTTTCCATCCCTCTATCTTCTTAACGTTCTCGAGGTGTGGATTGAGCCATGTTTCCATTGTTCTTTAAATCATTCAGCTGTTCAGGTCCAAATTGTCTCATTTTTAACCGTGTTTTGAGTAGCCAGATTAAGCCTTGTATGCATTGAGACTTCCTGTTTATGATGCCTCTAATTTGAAAAGGCCTGTTTTTGATTGTTCAGCTTTTCCTTTCAAAATTGTCAACATATTTGTTTGTTGAAGAGATGATCTTGATCTTAGGTAGTTTTTCCAGTCTGGAGGTATACGAGCTTAATTATGTTACGTTCTTATTAGAGTAGCACAAAATATTGATATGAAATTGATTATTGGCTGATTTATAATCAGGGTTCTTAAATTCGCTTAAGTATTGAGTTCTAGGTCTTAAATAATTTTAATCAGGTCTTAATTTTCCTACGTCCATGTAACGCTACCTCTATTGCTCATTGAAATGCTCGCAGCGCTTTAGTGTGTGTTTTATCTGGGGTGTTGTAGTTCTTTCTTTCGCTAGTCCAACTATAGTTCGCCGTCTTACAACTACAAATGAGACCAACATGCATCTTATATTGCAGCCAATCAGCTTTCATGTTATTGGAGTCTCTTTCGGATTGGACCACAGACACATAAACAGATTTTATTCTTTAGCTAACAGTTCTCCCGTTCTTCCAGTTCCGTGATCGGGAAAGCGAAGACGAATCTTTATCACCTTCCATCTCGCATAATGACCAAAGAAAAGTATGATATGCCTGATAGCACTAAAAAAAGAGTTAATAAACCACAAACTCAGTTTGTTACTGACAGATGTCATTCGGCCTGTGGATTCTATGCGTTTTGCCGCCTGTCAGCGCTCGTGCGAATGTGTTCTATTTCTAGGCTTATTGCCCCTGAACGATTAAATATACACACATTACACACAAATACACAGCCTTTACTTGATTACTTTGAGAAGTTTTTGCTTATATTAAGCAATTGCTTATTGATGTGGTTTACCTGTAAGATTTTAGTCATATTTCCCACTTTAAGCGATCATGTTATTAAAGCTAGAGAACACAGCACTGGAACTTTTATTGTCATGTGTGGGAAATGACCACCACAAAATCAGTAAAAGAAAGAAAAAAAAAAGTTTTTTTTTTTTTTTTTTTCAATCCTGGTGGGATTGAGCAATAAGGAAGTGCAAGTTTACTAATACTAATAAATTAATTATTTTGCTTTGCAAGTAAGTTTGTGATTCTGCATTTCCGTTGTATGTTTTTTATTGCGTGATATAGGTCTTAAATTGAATTCATAATGGTCTTAAAAAGGTCTTAAAAAGTCTTAAATTTGACATTGTGAAACCTGCAGATACCCTGATAATTTGTGTGTGTGTGTGTATATATATATATGTGTATTAGTGCTGGGCAAATACATTTTTTCTGTTTAAAGCATTACAAATATTTAACGCATTTGACACAGCGTCCGTTTTTATATACATTTTTGCCCAGTGTTACATTATATGATCATGCTCTTATTCATGTAAATGCTTTTAAACAATCTAAGCGCGACAACAAGACACAAGAGAACACGCTGTATGTCAGTGTCCTGTCTGTGTGGCTGCGTCTCATGTCAGCTCATTGAGGGACACCCCGACACACACACACACACACACACACACTCGACACCAGTGATGCCAGTAACGCGTTACTTAGTAACGCGTTACTCTAATTTGACCACTTTTTCCAGTAACGAGTAATCTAACGCGTTACTATTTCCAAACCAGTAATCAGATTAAAGTAATTTATTCAAGTCACTGTGAGTTACTTTTTTTGTCATTTTCCTTAGTAAAAATATATATTTTTGCTTTTTTGTTTAGTCTCAGCAGGGGTTTTCCTGCATAGAGAATTACGAGGCGGCCGCCTCCGTCAAATTTCTTGCCGCCTCCGTCTTTCGACAAAACTCAAGACAGGCAGTCACTTGCTCAGATTAGGCATGTCGTGATAATTAAATAATCATCAGAAATATATATTGTCACATTATCCTTCAGCAATCATTATTAGAATATTATTATTTGCTAGTAGCCTACAAAGTCATCTAAAGCCATTCCATAGCTGAATGTCTTTCCTCCGCTGTAGCTGTCAATCATTCCAGTCAGCAGCACGGTAAAGCTCACTCCATATGATATATTCCCGTTATAATACTTGATATGTTAATAAAATAATTTATCTTCCTGGAGTTTATCTAGCGGTTTCTGAAAGATGTTGTGCTCGCTACTCAGGTGACAACACAAGGACTATTAATTAGCATCACACGCACAATAACCAGAATTAAAAACTGTGTAGAAACAAATACTCAGTGAATGTTTGGACCGATACAGGCTACATAGTAGACTAGGATTTGTGGGCTCAACGCTCATCTTCTCTTTATGTGGTGAACTTTTCAATGTGCACTCGCGCTGCACTGCGCCCTCTGATTCCATGTTGCTTTAAGCGCATCATTCTGCACCCGGGATGCGCATAAGCGCTTTGTTGCCGCTCTGTTTTGAAGCGTTTCATATATTTTCGTAGTTTTGTGCACTTAAAGATTATTAAAAAATATATTGTTCTCACGGATCGATTATATATTTGTTGTCCCTTTACAGAGCTACACATTACGTTTACAATAAAATATAAATCTTGTAATTTTATATTATTTGTGTTGGCCCATATAATTATTTACATTCATAAATTAAAAATGTTTTTCATAAATGTATTTAATAAGAACACAAAGTAATTTGTACCTTTTCATTAACATGTTTAGGGTTTTATGTTTAGTGTTTTATGTTTAGTGTAGTGTAACATGTTTTATGTTTAGTGTTGGCAAAAACGGTTGTCATTTTTATGTTGAGGCTGCAGAGGTGTTGTTGGCAACTGATGAATGTAACTAATAAAGTAACTTGTAATCTAACTTAGTTACTTTTAAAATCAAGTAATCTGTAAAGTAACTTAGTTACTTTTAAAATCAAGTAATCTGTAAAGTAACTAAGTTACTTTTTCAAAGTAACTGTGGCAACACTGCTCGACACACAGACAGACTCGCGTCAGTCTCGTGCACACATCGAGTTCTCTTTCGCTCTTGAACAAACAATAACAACAACACAGAGAATTTTGCCAAAACGCCACTTTTGTCGAGGATTCTCATATTCTCAGGCGGTCGGCCGAAATTGTACTTGATAAAGTTTTAAATATGGATATTTTTCTTACACAAACGCATCGATTCGCTTCAGAAGGCCTTTATTAACACCCCAGAGCCACGTGGAGCAGTTATATGATGGGCAGATGCACTTTTTATGGACTTTTTTTTTGGACCAACTATAAATCCAATGCTAATGCTTGGATTAGCCTGGACTTTTGTAATATAACTCAGATTTTATTCGTCTGAAAGAAGAATGTCATAAACACCTAGGGTGAGTAAATTATCGGCTAATTTTCATTTTCGGGTGAACTATCCCTTTAAATTAAAAGCCTAATAAACGTTGAAGTTGATTACATTATAAATGTACAACAAATATTTAAAATATACTCTCTTTAAGTTGTTTTTACATTCATTTGGAGAGTAACTGTGAAATTATTACAATATACATTTTTTAATCTCGATTATTTACTGTGTGAAAATGTGATCTTGACAGCACTAATATATAATGAAATCTTAAATTTCTTTCTTTTTATTAGTATTTTGATTGACCAACACAACTTTCAAATGTTTTTGTTGGTTTAAAACTCTTTTGGTTGTTGTTCAGGGCTTCCTTCGGTCTTCTTTGGAGATTTCCTGGGCTCTTGCTGCAGTTTTCCAGACTAGCTGCGATCTTTATTACGAATCTTCAGCCTTTGTGTCCGTGCGACTGGTGAGAGCTGAGGGAATCCTGCTTGTTCGGTGGGTGGTCGGAGCGGATCGGTCCAGGAACTGTTGAAAATCTTCCCAGCTTCTCCGAATGACCTGCGCTAATGTACACTCGCCGCAAGCCACGGCACATGTGTTCCGCCTGCATGTTTACATATCATAATTGATACTCCAAATGTACATAACCATCCGGTGCATACTCTCGCTCTCCATTTTTATGTATCGACACGCTTGCACGCACGTTTTCCGATGCGCGCACTTGTTGTGCTCCTGCTTTTCTGATCACACACATATGCAACATATCCTTCTCCACACATTATCGTTTAATTCACCTGGGAAAGAGAGAACATTCCCCATAACTACAGTGGTTTTTAATGCACTTTCAGATCATAAATCAACCCTGCTGCTTTTAAACAAACACCTGCCTCAAACTGTCACCGCTAATGGCAGCACTTGCCGTATAAATCAACCATAGCTGTAACTCCCAATATCATAGAAACGATTACACTGAGCATCTGTCACACGATGCTGCTTTAATGGGCCAGACTCAGCCCATAGCCCAACCTGCAACCGCTCTCTTTTAAAGTATGCGTGTGTCTTGAAAAGGTCCAAAAGGGATTTGTGGGTCACTTGCTCTGTCGTCTTAGTTTCTTTATGAGCTGGTGTAAGAGAACAAGGTGCATTTTCCCCCACAGCTGTTTAATTAAGACCAGAAACGGGGCCGGAGAACTGGAAGGGAACACAACTGCATCTGAACTTCCTCACAGATGCCATTTAATAACATTTCTATAGCTGGTGTGTGTGGAATGTAAGTTTGCAATGCATAATAACATTTCAGACATATTTTAGGATGATCAAAGCAGGAATAAACAAACCGTAGTGTAAATTACAGCGGCCCTGAAAGTGTTTAGACACACAAGACAGCACAAGCACACTTTTATTGAAGCAAAACATGTTAATACAGAAGATATATTGCTGAAAAATATTTGTGGTAACTTGATTTGATGATAACTGACTTCACACATTGACTGAAAATCACTCCAGGACCAGTTGGCGTAATTTTTTTTGCAAGCCACTGGCTGCTTCTAGGGGGTCAGAGGTCATTTAGTGGATGAGATGAGAAAAACCTTTGGGCGTAGGGGCGCCACTCCTTTTATTTCATGGTTAAGTATTTTTTTAATATGTATTATTGAGTATTCTTGCATATGTTTTGTACCGTCACAAACATTAAATTCTTCCATCTCCTAAAATTGTTTGTGATTTTAAGCAAAACATGTTTAATTGTAAATTATTGTTATATTTTTAAAACACATTTTGAATACTTTTAGCAATTTCTATCAATTACTTTTTTTAATTACAGTTAAACTCATTAAATTAAATTTAAATTACACTTTTTTATCTTAAAACATTACTTTACTCTAGATTTTATTTTATTTTTTTAAATAAAAAGCCTCCGCTGGCTTTCCTTCTTCCCATAGTGCATCCAGGGGTCAGGGGTCAGCATGGGCACTGGTCAGCGGCTGTGCCGCCCCATACACAACAAACTGAGATGCTCTGTGTATTCTGAGCTCGTCTGTTTGATCGGACCACACGGGCATCAATGAGCCTCGGCCGCCCATGACCCTGTGGCCGGTTCTCCACTGGTCCTTCATGACCCTGTGGCCGGTTCTCCACTGGTCCTCCATGACCCTGTGGCCGGTTCTCCACTGGTCCTCCATGATCCTGTGGCCGGTTCTCCACTGGTCCTTCATGACCCTGTGGCCGGTTCTCCACTGGTCCTTCATGACCCTGTTGCCAGTTCTCCACTGGTCCTCCATGATCCTGTGGCCGGTTCTCCACTGGTCCTTCATGACCCTGTGGCCGGTTCTCCACTGGTCCTTCATGACCCTGTGGCCGGTTCTCCACTGGTCCTCCATGACCCTGTGGCCGGTTCTCCACTGGTCCTTCATGACCCTGTGGCCGGTTCTCCACTGGTCCTTCATGACCCTGTGGCCGGTTCTCCACTGGTCCTCCATGACCCTGTGGCCGGTTCTCCACTGGTCCTTCATGACCCTGTGGCCGGTTCTCCACTGGTCCTCCATGACCCTGTGGCCGGTTCTCCACTGGTCCTCCATGACCCTGTGGCCGGTTCTCCACTGGTCCTTCATGACCCTGTGGCCGGTTCTCCACTGGTCCTTCCTTGCAGCACTTTTGATAGACACTGACCACTGCAGACCGGGAACACCCCACAAGAGCTGCAGTTTTGGAGATGCTCTGACCAGTGATGCCTAATCTGACTACTTTTTTCCAGTAACGAGTAATCTAACGCGTTAATATTTCCTAACCAGTAATCAGATTAAAGTAATTTATTCAAGTCACTGGGAGTTACTATTTTAGTCATTTTACTTAGTAAAAATATATATTTCTGCTTTCTTCTTGCGTCTCAGGGAGAGTATTTAGATTAAAGGTCCCGTTTTTCCTGTGTTTTTGAAGCTTCGAATGTTATATTACACACTGTAAACACAAGTGTTCATGTTTTGCGTGTAAAAAACACAGTATTTTTCACACAATTAACTTATCTGTATAGCGCTGTTTTCACTGTCCTAAAACGGCTTGAGGATTTCCTTGTTCTATGAAGTCCCTCCTTCAGAAATACGTAACGAGTTCTGATTGTGCCAGCGGTTCCCGTGTTGTGATTGGACAGCAGTTTAGGGCACGTTGCCCGGAAAGGTCGCGCCTCTTACCATAACGGGGAGATGAACGCGCTCAAACTACAGCCCCTGAAGGCCAAACAAAAGTGATTTGACTCCGGGATGAAAATAACAGCGTCTGAACGACATGGCGACAAACACACTCTACAAACGCAACACTTCCTCTTCTCCACGTGGGAGCAACAAGACCACGCCCCTTTTTTGCGTATTCTAGTGGGCGGAAGTTAGTCAACAAACTCTTCTACTGACGTAATTAAAGCAGGAAATACCAGGATGTAGTCCAAACCGGCCGTTCGCTGTAGGCTTTGAAAGGGAACTGTTAAATAAAATATCTCGCTTGGCATTGAACTTTGAGCTTTATAATTTTACAGGTATTATTTATGCTCTAACAGCAACATTACACACTAACTAAAGTTTGAAAAATGGGATCACGAAGAACAGGACCTTTAAGTGAAGTCAAGAAAGACTGTCTTTATTATATTTTTTATTAAACCTTTTTTTTTTTTCAGGAAATATTTTTTAATTTCATCTTAAAATGTCAGGAGATTCATTTTTGAACGTTACTGTTAAAAATGCACTTCGAATAAAGTGAGTGTTGGCAAAAAAGGTTGTCATTTCTATGTTGAGGCGGCAGGGGTGTTATCGGAAGCTGATGAATCTAACTAATAAAGTAACTTGTAATCTAACTTAGTTACTTTTAAAATAAAGTAATCTGTAAAGTAACTAAGTTACTTTTTAAAGGAGTAATCAGATTACTTTTTCAAAGTAACTGTGGCAACACTGGCTCTGACCCAGTCTTCTAGCCGTCACAATCTGACCCTGGTCAAACTCACTCAAATCCTTACGCTTGCCCATTTTTCCTGCTTCTAACACATCAACTTTGAGGACAAAATGTTCACTTGCTGCCTAATATATCCCACCCACTAACAGAGATCATCAGTGTTACTCACTTCACCGGTCATAATGTTATGCCTGATCAGTGTAAAATGTAATTTTTTAAAATAACTTATCATTTTAAGATTTTAAAATATGTTTTCAAAACCATTAAGTCTAGTAAATAAAGACAATGTGCTGTGATTATTTTATGGGCAGGATATATACAAGTCGGTTAAATCATCTTTCAGGTTGAAGCCATGTCATGTTTTGTCCGGTTCTGAGAGATATATGGGTCACTTCCAAAACTGATATCCAGCTGAACTCGTGCTTTTGTGCTGGGCCTTGTTCTGCGAGACATTTTGTGGGGTGTGACTGAGGTATCCTGCCATGTGAGAGTGAACATTTCTCCAGCTCACCGTAATCCTCCACATTTCCAACAGTGATAAAAACACTTCTCATTTCCGCTCCACTTCTCTCTCTTTCTGTCCTATGTCACTTATTCACACACACACACACACACACACACACACACACACACACACACACACACACACACACACACACACACACACACACACACACACACACACACGCTTGCTTCCTGCCCCCTGTTGCTCTGTTATAATATATTTGACTGGACATTCCCTTGAGGAATTCCTGGTGCTCTGTGAACCAGAGTCACAGCAGTATGATCTCACACACACACACACACACACACACACCGGAGAGTGCTCATTAATCACTGTAAGGTGACGGTATGTGCACGCCAGCGTATGCTTGCGTGTGTGTGAGTGATTTTTGGCTGGGTTACTGTCGTTGTTTTATGGAGTGTGGTAAGATGTGGCTTGTGAGGATATGATCGGGAACCAAATGATGTTCGATTTCGGTTCTTGATGAAATACTGTACTAAAATACTCTGACAGAGTTTCTTACACTTCTTATTTAGTCGCGGCACAAGCAAGAAACATACATTTCATCGTGACCAGTGTAATCTGATTCCCAAACAAATGACTCTAACAAACCAATTCGTTTTTTAGTGAATCAAATACATACAGTCCAACCAGTGTTGTCTAACAAATGACTCTTATGATTCCGTTTTCTTTAGTGAATCAAATACATACAGACCAAACCAGTGTAGTCTAACAAATGACTCTTATGATTCCGTTTTCTTTAGTGAATCAAATACATACAGTCCAACCAGTGTAGTCTAACAACTGACTCATATGTTCAGTTCTCTTTAGTGAATCAAATACATACAGTTCAACCAGTGTAGTCTAACAAATGACTCTTATGATTCCGTTTTCTTTAGTGAATCAAATACATACAGTCCAACCAGTGTAGTCTAACAAATGACTCTTATGAGTCAGCTCTCTTTAGTGAATCAAATACATTCAGTTCAACCAGTGTAGTCTAAAAAATGACTCTTATGATTCAGTTCTCTTTAGTGAATCAAATACATACAGTCCAACCTGTGTAGTCTAACAAATGACTCTTATGAGTCAGCTCTCTTTAGTGAATCAAATGCATTCAGTTCAACCAGTGTAGTCTAACAAATGACTCTTATGATTCAGTTCTCTTTAGTGAATCAAATGCATACAGTTCAACCAGTGTAGAAAATAATTTTTCTATTTAATAAAAATTTTAATTTATTTTCGTTTATTTTAATTAGTTGCACCACTGTACCTTGTTCTGCTCTTTTACACTCAAAGTGACATGAATGGCATGTTGTTGTTGTTGTTGTTGTTGTTGTTGTTGTTGTTGTGTCGTGTGTGTGTGTGTGTGTGTGTGTGTGTGTGTGTGTGTGTGTGTGTGTGTGGGCATGTTTTCGTGAAATATCAGGACACAAATGTGTATAATGACATGGGTATGACATAGGTATTACAAAAAGAGGGTGAAATATGAGGACGTTCCCCATGTCCTCACTTTTCAAAATGCTTATAAATCACACAGAACAAGTTTTTTTTCACAGAAAGTGAACTGCACAGTCTCCTGTGAGGGCTAGGTTTAGGGGCAGGGTCAGTGTAAGGGGATAGAAAATACGGTTTGTACGGTATAAAAACCATTACGCCTATGGAATGTCCTCACATTTCACAACAACAAACGTGTGTGTGTGTGTGGGTGTGTGTGTGTGTGTGTGTGTGTTCAGTCCGTTGAGGGTTTTATCTATGCACCTGCTTCAAAATTATGCCCCCCTGTGTCTTAGAGGTAAGACAGAAAGTTGTGTGTGTGTGTATGAGAGACAGAATTGTTCAGACAGGACGTAGAGGGAATTGCTGGGTCTGTCTCCACTCTTCCGCGATTAAAAGCACGAGTTCCAGGTGGGACTGAGAAAAGGCCTGGCGGATTACAGAGGATCTTCCGGAGGATCGCTCACACCTCTGGCCGCCCGTAGGCTGAAGCCTGCGACCCCAGGCCCACAGTCCACGACCTCTCCTACCCCAGGCCAGCCCCAGTCCACGACCTCTCCTACCCCAGACCCCCAGTCCATGACCTCTCCTACCCCAGACCAGCCCCAGTCCATGACCTCTCCTACCCCAGACCAGCCCCAGTCCATGACCTCTCCTACCCCAGACCAGCCCCAGTCCATGACCTCTCCTACCCCAGACCAGCCCCAGTCCATGACCTCTCCTACCCCAGACCAGCCCCAGTCCATGACCTCTCCTACCCCAGACCAGCCCCAGTCCACGATCTCTCCTACCCCAGACCAGCCCCAGTCCATGACCTCTCCTACCCCAGACCAGCCCCAGTCCATGACCTCTCCTACCCCAGACCTGCCCCAGTCCATGACCTCTCCTACCCCAGACCAGCCCCAGTCCATGACCTCTCCTACCCCAGACCAGCCCCAGTCCACGACCTCTCCTACCCCAGACCAGCCCCAGTCCACGATCTCTCCTACCCCAGACCCCCAGTCCATGACCTCTCCTACCCCAGACCAGCCCCAGTCCATGACCTCTCCTACCCCAGACCAGCCCCAGTCCATGACCTCTCCTACCCCAGACCAGCCCCAGTCCATGACCTCTCCTACCCCAGACCAGCCCCAGTCCACGACCTCTCCTACCCCAGGCCAGCCCCAGTCCACGACCTCTCCTACCCCAGACCCCCAGTCCACGACCTCTCCTACCCCAGACCAGCCCCAGTCCATGACCTCTCCTACCCCAGACCAGCCCCAGTCCATGACCTCTCCTACCCCAGACCAGCCCCAGTCCACGACCTCTCCTACCCCAGACCAGCCCCAGTCCATGACCTCTCCTACCCCAGACCAGCCACAGTCCACGACCTCTCCTACCCCAGACCCCCAGTCCATGACCTCTCCTACCCCAGACCAGCCCCAGTCCATGACCTCTCCTACCCCAGACCAGCCCCAGTCCATGACCTCTCCTACCCCAGACCAGCCCCAGTCCATGACCTCTCCTACCCCAGACCAGCCCCAGTCCATGACCTCTCCTACCCCAGACCAGCCCCAGTCCATGACCTCTCCTACCCCAGACCAGCCCCAGTCCACGATCTCTCCTACCCCAGACCAGCCCCAGTCCATGACCTCTCCTACCCCAGACCAGCCCCAGTCCATGACCTCTCCTACCCCAGACCTGCCCCAGTCCATGACCTCTCCTACCCCAGACCAGCCCCAGTCCATGACCTCTCCTACCCCAGACCAGCCCCAGTCCACGACCTCTCCTACCCCAGACCAGCCCCAGTCCACGATCTCTCCTACCCCAGACCCCCAGTCCATGACCTCTCCTACCCCAGACCAGCCCCAGTCCATGACCTCTCCTACCCCAGACCAGCCCCAGTCCATGACCTCTCCTACCCCAGACCAGCCCCAGTCCATGACCTCTCCTACCCCAGACCAGCCCCAGTCCACGACCTCTCCTACCCCAGGCCAGCCCCAGTCCATGACCTCTCCTACCCCAGACCCCCAGTCCACGACCTCTCCTACCCCAGACCAGCCCCAGTCCATGACCTCTCCTACCCCAGACCAGCCCCAGTCCATGACCTCTCCTACCCCAGACCAGCCCCAGTCCACGACCTCTCCTACCCCAGACCAGCCCCAGTCCATGACCTCTCCTACCCCAGACCAGCCACAGTCCACGACCTCTCCTACCCCAGGCCAGCCCCAGTCCACGACCTCTCCTACCCCAGACCAGCCACAGTCCACGACCTCTCCTACCCCAGACCAGCCCCAGTCCACGACCTCTCCTACCCCAGACCAGCCCCAGTCCACGACCTCTCCTACCCCAGACCAGCCCCAGTCCACGACCTCTCCTACCCCAGACCAGCCCCAGTCCACGACCTCTCCTACCCCAGACCCACAGTCCATGATCTCTCCTACCCCAGACCAGCCCCAGTCCACGACCTCTCCTACCCCAGACCAGCCCCAGTCCACGACCTCTCCTACCCCAGACCAGCCCCAGTCCACGACCTCTCCTACCCCAGACCAGCCCCAGTCCATGACCTCTCCTACCCCAGACCCACAGTCCATGATCTCTCCTACCCCAGACCAGCCCCAGTCCACGACCTCTCCTACCCCAGACCAGCCCCAGTCCACGACCTCTCCTACCCCAGACCAGCCCCAGTCCATGACCTCTCCTACCGATCAGCTTTCTGAAAATAATAGATGAATGACTCTTTCACAATGGCGCGACTCTCCGAATGCATTCCTCAGGTGTGGAGTGTTTTAATAAGCCTGACTGCGCTGTCACGGAGGCTTTGTGGTGGAAGTGGCCGTGTTTGTGTTGATCACAGGTGGTTAAGCTGGAGGCTTTTCTCTCTCTCTCTCTCTCTCTCTCTCTCTCTCTCTCTCTCTCTCGTAATAACAGGGCAGGAATGGCGTACTCTGACATTAGCAGGACCGCCGTTGTGGCAGGTGTTTGAGGAGGGATATATTCACAGGTTGTGTTTCTGTCTGTTTGTTGAGATTGTGTTTTTTCAGAGGGACTTTCCAACTGGGTTTTTTCAGGCCGTATTTTCTAATTAAACTAATAGGACGTCTGCTTGTGTTTGAAACGTGTCCACTACTTCTACACTCCTAGCACTGTTTGATAATCTTGATATTCATCAGATATTCTGTTTTGATTGTTCTTCTGTACTGTATAAAATTTATTTTCACAAATGTAATAGAAATGTAAGATTAAAGCTTGAAAGTCTCAGAAGAACGATCAGCGTTAAAAACCAAACCATTTATGGCACTTAAGTTATGTTTTTATATTTCTGTTTGCACATTTACTCCTGCTTTATTTATTTTCATATTTTATTTTATTTTATTTTATTATTTGTATTTACTTTGAACCAAAGCTTAAAACCTAAGTGTACTTTAAAACTTATAAAAATCAATGGAAATTTCGGTTTATTTATTTATTTAAAATATTTCTAATTTACTTTGATCCAAAGCTTGTGTACTTTTTTTTTGTACAAAAACAAAAAAATCTATGCAAATTTAGGAATTTAATTTAATATAATTAATTTGATTTATTATTTGATTTACTTTGAACCAAAGCTTAAAGTGTACTCTAAAACTAAAAAAAGTTTTATTTTATTATTTATTTTATTTAATTTTAGTTTAGTTATGTTATGTTATGTATTTAAATCAATTTAACTGTATTTAATTGTATTATTTATTAATTTTTATTTACTTTCATCCAAAGCTTAAAATCTAACTGTACTTTAAAACAAAAAAAACAAATGCAAATTTAGTTTTTTTTTATTCTTTTATGTTATGCATGTTATTATTTTATTTTATGTTATTTTATTTACTTTGAATCATAACTTAAAACCTAAGTGTACTTTAAAACAATTGTTTTTATTTTGTTTTAATTGATTTTATTTTAGTTATGTTATGTTATGTATTTTATTTTACTTATTATTGTATTTACTTTGAACCAAAGCTTAAAATCTAAGTGGACTCTAAAACAAATAAAAATCTATGGAAATTTTGTTTTATTTTATTTTATGTTGTTATTTTCTTTTGTTTTTTATTTATTTAATTTGATGCATTTAATTTGATTTAATTTAAAAAAAAATTGGTTTTAATATTTCTAATTTACTTTGAACCTTAAGCTTAAAACCTAAGTGTACTATAAAATTATAACAAATCAATGCAAATTTAGGTCTTATTTATGGTTTCTTTTGTTTTATTTAATTTAATTTATTAAATGTATGAATTAATTTTTTTGCATTAAACCAAACTAAACACATTACTTTATTGGTGCCTTGCAAGCAGTTACATTTCTTTGCAAACTCAGCTCTTACTCATATTTTATTGACTAATGATCAATATCTATATTGATGTATTGCTTCAATAGGATACAATGATTGGATAAAAGTGAGTGTTGTCCCCATCACATGATCTCTGGAACATGTCCACTATTGTGTTGCACTATTTTTATAATACAACCTTTTCCTAAAGCCTTCCATTCCCTGTAAACGCTTCAATGTGCACCCTTCAGAATTGCATTAATACTCCAGCGTGTTCATCTGTTGTGCATCTTGACCGGTTAGTTCATTATTCGTGGCTCTGATGTAGACATTGATATTGTGTGCCGCTCGGCCATTTCTGAATCATGATTACGCCTGTGGTTTAAATGAGAACTGACCGACAGAAACAAGCCAGAATGATGATTTTAAGGGATAATAGATTGTGTTTCAGACATGCGTTTGAGAAGCGGATCAGAACCAGACCTCCAGAGCTCCGGGCGGTCTCTTAACATCTGCACAAATGTCTTGCGTCAGAAACAGCCCGAGTTTGAGAAGAGTTTGAAGCGTCATCGTTGCTCTGTTAACTTCCCAGGACATGAAAACCCTTAAACACTAAGAGAATGTTGGTGTGTAAATACAGTCGTTAGTTTCAGGCTTTAAAGCTGCTTTATCAGATGACCTGCTGTTTTTCTTTGTTTTGTGTGAGCTTGTCCTGTGCAAAGTTATGAACTGATAACGACCTCATAAAAATGTTCTTGTCGTTGTGTTTGGTATGGGAAGCATGTGGGAAACTCTTTCTCATGATGCTGCTCTTGTGTGCAGGTTCCCCCTTTATCCCAGAGGAGAGCGATTCCAGTTTGAATACGGCGTCTATTTGCTCAACAAGAACATCGCCCAGGTAAGACTCTCAACGTGTTCCATTTTGGTCGCATATGCACCTGAAATTCAATCTGTGCCATCTCAAAAAGATTTGGGAGCATTTGTGCGAGTGCAAATAATTGAGATGCCTGATTAAAGGGATACTTCAGCGATTAGCAAGTATCAGTAGAAACCCGGAAGTATATTGGAATGATCGTGCGTCCCTCCCTCATATCCCCCTGAGACGAGAGATTTCTGTATTTTGTGCCGGGGTTACACACCTACTCTTTATCAAAGGACATCCTGGGATATTAATGACCACAGTGAGTCAGGACCTCAGTTTAACGTCTCATCTGAAGGACGTTGCTTGTTATAGTATAGTGTCCCCATCACTGGGGTGTTTGGACCCACACAGACCACAGGGTGAGCGCCCCCTGCTGGTCTCACTATCACCTCGTCCAGCAGAAGCCTAGTTTCCCAGTTGGTCTCCCATCCAGATACTGACCAGGCTCAGCCCTGCTTAGCTTCAGTGGGAAACCAGTCTTGGGCTAAAGGGTGATATGGCTGCTTACATTATTATGTTAATGTAAACATTATAAACATTTTAGATGTGGTGCTCCTAAATGTTTTTTAATTTTTGAAGTTGGGAGCATCAGTGCTGCCAAGGAAAAACAGTTCCACTGTAAAAATCAAGATGGATGAATGTTGCCCAGTGAGTCTAAACTTCTACCTCGCTCTCAAAGTTTTCACAGCTGAAGCTCCAGAACTGACGTTCCTTGTCCAATCACTTGCATTAAAGGCGGCATATAAATATAACATTTTTTTTATATTTAATATTGTAGTGTTTACTATAGCTGATTTATCTGTGCACGTCATTAATTTAAAAAAATTAATTTACCCTTATAATCTTTAATCAAATACGTTAACGTTCCCTCCCCCATCGAAACGACTTCTCTTCTCTCCCGGTCATGTGCTATGGCGAGAGGGCGGGGTTTTCGCCCCCTGTCTCGTTTCTGCACCGCCTCTCAGAAACCTGATCGTAGCAATATGGTGGTTAGGTGCGTGTCACAATACCTTCTTCAGGAAGGACTTGCGGCAAAAAGAGAGAAATATATGAGAAATAAAAGCTTTTTTTATGTAAAAATTACTCAATATAGTCAGACGAACAGCTTGTTGTGACGGCTCGTACTTAGAAATGCAGCATGTGTGAACGTGCTTACAGCGGAAGGGAGAGCTGAGAAAAAAGTAGTGGAGGGCATAGATACATTTTTTTAATCTAGATTAATCTCACTGTAATCTTGGAATTAGTCTAGATTAATCTAGATTAAAATGGCTCATTTGAATTCTGCCGAAGGCATTCAGAATGTGTGTGCTCGTAAGTGATCGTTTGTCTTTTTGTAGTTTGAATAATAAATAACTTCTGTCCCTTTAAGACCTGACGCACGCATGGATCCCAAACACTGTTCCTGTGAGCTGGTTACGACTGTGTTTACGTTAAAACTCACCAAGATGGGCACTGAGACATTTTTGAGTGTATTTGACCATTAATAAGATGGAAAAAGGAGCTCATTTTTGCACTGGTGTGTCAGAGGCGGCTTTATTACGGTATGTGTGTGTGCGCTTCAGATGCGAGCGCGAAATCTGTGGGAATTAGTAGAATTAACGTTATGTGCAACCCCGCGCGTAATTCAGACCAGTCACACCAATGCTAACACGCTGTCATGAGGAAAAATCCAGCAGAACACGCGTTCGCTATGTTCAGAGGATTAAACGGACTGAATGAGAGGAGGCGGGTTCGTGTCAACTCACTGTCAGTCGGAGAGGAGAGCGCAGCTGATATCGATACTGTAGAAAATGAGTATCGTATCGGTTCAGATATTTCAGTATCGATACATAGCGAAATATCAATATTTTTGACAACACTAGTAGGCATACACACAGGTTCGAAGACTCGATCTCTCGCCCCTACAGTGCAATTCGGCTAGTTCTACATCCGCTCTAAAATATCAAGGTGAAAGTCATCATAGCTTGCGTAGTATAGACCCAGCTCTCAACCCAACTTTGAGAATAGATTAACGGCGATATTTTTTTATCGCCCGATAAGAGTCTCACGTTAACGCCGATAACGGCCCACCACTAGAAAAAAGTTTTACAGAAATAAAGCCATAAAAGGCCTAAATTTTGTGAAATCTGTAGCATAAACCAGCGAAAAGTGAGGAAATATGCTCAGTAACATATGTAGAAATAAATTTATTTTAGAGATGGATTGAGTGCAAACTGGCATTCAAATCTGCCTCCATTTTGTTTGCAACGCCTAACTTCCAACAATCAAATCAATTCCCGAAGGACGAAATCAAGCCCCGGCCTAAATTTTTTCCAATTTCAGAAGCCGTTTCACTCGGATATACGCCACAACTAGGGTTGGTTACCGAACTCTGTACTTTTAAGGGCACCGACCGAATTACGTCGGTACTACCGAGTACCGATTCACATTAAATTAATCGGTACCAAATTTCGGTACCTGAGAACGCATCTGGTGATATAGACTAGTGTCTGTGAATATTAAACCGCAAAAAGACTATTTAAATACGAATCATGCGTGTCTCTGTGCGAATGAATGCCGTAGAAGCGCGGTTTACCACACACACACACACACACACACACTCACTCACTTACTATCGCGCTCACTATCACTATGAAGGTCGCATGTTTCCATCTCTGTCGTCTCAAATGAGGACATGAACGCAGGAACGTCATCTCCAGAGTCACTTTATGAGCATTTTACGGTGTCATTTGAGAAAAACTACCGTCATATCATAAACACAGAAACTCAAAGGCGGTTTATCTTGACAAATACATCACTGTTGTACAGTAGAATTTAGATACGTCTCAATTAATAATACTAACAGAAATGTAATAATAATAATCAAAACTTAATTTTTTTAAGTAATACATTACAATTTTTCTATTTTAATGTTTTAATTTTAACCATATAAAGCTCAGTTGTGCAGCAGTTTGTTTGACAAAAAAGTGTATTAAATCAAAAGATAAATTAAATGAATGTCTTATGTCTTCATTTGATTACCAGAAAATACACAGCACATCATTTGTGGGAAATCTTTTCATAGAAATGAAAATAAAAAGACACAAATAATATGGTTGTTTTTATTAATTAAATTGAAGTACCTAGTAGCCTACTATCTAGTAAATATTACAGTAAACAAACATCACAGACAATGGCAGACAGAGACCAGGGCAGCTCTGGCATAATGTCAATACCACTTCTATAAATGACTTACAGGTTCTTTACAGTTATTGATGTAAATCCCTAAGGACCGAAAAAAGGTACCGATACCAGTTAAAATGTGAACGGTACCCAACCCTAGTCACAACACGGAGAAAAAGACGATCTCACCTTCCGTTTCATGCCGACTTTAACATCATCTAAAATGAGCCATGGCTCAAATCCAATTCAAGTTTAAGCTTCAGAATCATACAACACGAATGTAATCAATTCCCCTGGTTAGGTGTAAGATTAACACGCCTCCACGACTCTGGGAGAGGAATCCAGGCCTCCTGCGCTCCAGCTGTTGCCCCAACTTAAGGTGGAGATGAATAACACAGACTTCAGAAAGAAGCGAGCAGGTCGACCGAATCGGTCCGTCTCTGACCCACACGCTAGAACAAAAACGCCGCTGTACGTGGTACGGAGTGATATGTAAGCTTAGCCAACTCTGAGGGGAAAACGTATATATCTGTCATGTTTGATATATGCCTCCATTTGTAGTCTGACTGCGAGATGCCCTCCGCAGCTTGATCTTCATACTGCCTGTCGCCCAGCATTTCCATTCCACGTCCCCTTAATCAGAGCGAATGTAATGCTTTGCACCTTTGCCAGAAATCTTCATTAACCTTGTCAGTGTTTCTCTGTAGGCCAAGCTAATGGAGCTTATCTCGGTATGTTGACCGTCTTTAAACTCATGGTTTGTGAAGCCTCTCACCCGGAGTCAAGCCGATCCATATGAGCTCGGTGAACTCGACATTTTGAAGCGCTTGAGTCGGTTGAACTCGGCTTTTAATGTTAGTTAACATGGCGAGGTAGCAAAACAGATGAGCTGTAACCCATTGGATTTCTGGGCCTCTGTGTCCGATCGCACATGTGTTCCAGTTTGAGTTCTGTCCGGAGAATGCATGACGCTTTGCCCTTGAGTCACGCTACTTGTAGTTTCTTTTTAGCTTTAACTCTGCCGTCTGAATTTCAAAATCTAAATTTTAGGCCTTAAAAAGTCTTAAATTGGCTGAAGTATTCTGTTCTAGGTCTTAAATAATTTTAAACAAGTCCATGTAACGCTACATCTAATGCTCATTGAAATCCTGCCGCTCTTTACAATGTTCAAATAGTCTAGATATAATTTGCTTTAATATGACCGCAAATGAGACCAACATGCAGCTTATATTGCAGCCAATCAGCTTTCGTGTTATTTCGTCTCTTTCAGATTGTACCACAGACACATAAAACGGATTTTATTCTTCGGCTAATAATCCTCCAGTTTTTTTGTGTTTGTGCGGTTACTAAATATAATGAAAAATCAACATGCGTTTTTTTTTTTTAGATTATTTGAAAACCAAAATAAACAAGATTTATGTATTTTGATTTTTATTATATTGTCATGTATGGCTATTTTGCATCTAACATAATATATAATATGGTAAATGTGGTGTCCTAATTATGAAAAAAATCACAAAAACCACAAAATCAGCAATTTTGATCTCAAAAGTCACAAAAAAAAAAAGTCGGGAAATCCTGGTGGGATTGAGCTATGAGGAAATGCAAGTTTATCGATTTGTTCAATTTGAATACATTTATTTACTTTGCAATTAAATATGTGTCTGCATTTCCTTTATAGGTCTTAAATTTCATTCATAAACGTCTTAAAAAGTCTTAAATTTGACTTGGTGGAATCTGCAGAAACCCTGGGCTAGGCCTGATGTCCGCGTCTTTCCCTGCCTAACGTGATTTGCGAATAACTAGCTGTTTGTTATCATGTTGTTGTTTTTCTGGTGGGCTCCGCCTCTATCTTTCCCCCGTCTGTCCCTCTGGTCTTTAATGCGTTCCGTTGGTTAGCCGTAGCCGCGGTGGCTCAGTGTGTCCGGCTGGCGAGACTAAGCAGAGATCGGGTTTCACAGCGGCGCTCTTGTTCTGGAATGGAGGAGATTAAACGTCTATCTTTTATTAAATTGTGTGTGTTTGAAAACGATCCAAGCAGGCAGGAGGGATGGAGAGAGAGAGAGGAGGGGTGTTTTAGTTGCTTTGAAGCGGCGCTCTGACTGGATGTTGTTTTTATTTAGTCCTCGTGTCGTGGGAGGAAGGGAGAAGAATGTCAGGTGGCCGGCGGGGTTTCGCACGGGCACTTTTGTCTGTGATGGATGAGTTAGAAACCTGGTGATAAAAACTATTTATTTCTAAATATAATTTCTAATAGTCGTTTGCACTATTGCTGCTAGAGTCAGAGACAGCTAGTTTAGTTTGTGCTTTAATATTTGGTGAGGGTGCTTTTTGAATTGAGAGATTTTTTAACTGTGAGACTCTGTTTCTGTTTCTTCTGAGAAGTCTTTAACCCTCTGGTGTAGAGCCCTGCGCGGGACTGTTTTCTTCATCCCGCTCCCGCCCGCACCCGCCGAATTTCTGACCATTACCGCCCGCTCCCGCAACGTATGTGTTACACTCCCGCCCGCTCCCGCAATATGCATGTCCACTCCCGCCCGCTCCCGCAATATGCATGTCCACTCCCGCCCGCTCCCGCAATATGTATGTCCACTCCCGCTCGCTCCCGCAATATGCATGTCCACTCCCGCCCGCACCCGCAAAACTCTGAGAATTTATTCCCGCACAATAATAGAGATGCATTGATTTTGTGTCTTCTCCCGTCCCGCAGGAAAAAAAAAACACGTAGGCCTTTTTGTATTGATATTATTAAAGAGATTCATGGGGTTGTTTGTTTCGTTTCCCTGGCCTGCATGTAAAAAAAAAAAAGACAAATACATTCAAATATAATTTCGTTTTTATCAAAAACTTTGCACATCAAAATAGACTGCTTTGCAAAACAGAAAACAGAAAAACAGATTGAGAAACAAAAAACAGATCCCAATTCGTCGGTCAGTTCCGACGGACGTCGAACGTGACCGACTGAAAGGAAACCTGAGAAAACATGCTTCAACAGAACGTAATGTGAACACAAAATAGCAAACGGACATTTAGAAACAATCCATTTCCACTCACTAAAATTCTATGTATTGTTTGTCAAAAACACCAAACAGTCAACTTGACCTGCAGGGAGTGCTGAGCGTTTTTGGTGAGGTATGATGTATTTGCCAGCTGCGCAATATGTGGATACATATAACGTTATACCGCATGATTTTTCCTACCAAAACAATTGAGAAACTTCTCCAAATGTCAGACTTTCCTTGCTTAGCTTTTGTGCTGTAAATACCTCGTTTGAGGTTCTTTTCTACATCATCTATTGACATCTTCTCCATCGTGTCGTTAGGCAACCTCCCTATCCCGCCGATTCCCGCTGTGTTTTTTTTAGCCGCCCATTCCCGCCCGCAGCAAAATTCAAACTGCCCGCTCCCGCGAGATTTACGTTGGGTCCCGCGGGACCCGGTGGGACTCAATCCCAATGCAGCCCTCTAATCTAGTGCTCTTCGTTTAGGGGTTGCATTGGTCGTCTTCACGGTCATAAGTGACCGGACACCTAAAAATTCAACTTCCTCCACCGCAGTAAAACCAATGCAATTTATTTTTCTTCAATAATATTTTTTCTTTTTCATTTTGAATTTTGAGATGATTTTATGGTATTTTTTTGTATTTATGCAATAATTATGGTCTATTTTTGCCATTGAAAATTATACCGTTTTTTTTTGTCTTTTTTTATTATCTTTATTATATCAGGTTAAAATAGAGACTAGGGGTGCATTCCATTCGACAGGGTCCCTAAGCACTGTTCACTGCTCCCTACTCCCTGAGCACGGTATATCAGTTGAAGTGGACTTCGCTGACAATAATCGCTCATTTGGAACGCCCTGCAACGTCATCAAAGAAAGTCAACGACGGGTGCAGATTATGATATAACACAAATGAATATTGTAATTTACTTTACTTTCAAATTGAAAACCATATAATAAACATATACATTTACAAAACACACAGTATAGGCTATCTAAAACATATAATCAAAACATTGTCCATTAGTTTTATCAGTTTACTTATAAGTTACCTGTATTGACTATGAAGAGATTTGAAGCTGCACCTGTCATTCAATATGACAATACTTTGATTTGGTTAACTATGTTTAAATGTAGGCTATTCTTAATCAATGGTCTTTGTAGCGGTCTCATCTCGTGCGCTTTCTTTCCCAAGTGCAGCTGCACAGTAAACATACCTGAGGTAAATAAAGTAAAATATAAAACATGACAGCCCTCAGGTGCTTCTCAACAGTTTTAATTTGTTTACATATTCATAAAATATAATATACAAATGTAACAGTTATTGCCATAACCATTCATAAATACTCTAGTTTTTATAATAACTATGAATATTTGAATGCATATGTAAACTCCTCAATCGCAGAGCTGTTTAAAAACTCTTCCAACCAATGGCTCTGCACCATCATTATTTCAGGTTCAGACAGGTGATGCACGCGACGCGCAAAGACATTTGGGTGATTTTCGCTCTCCACTTCCTGTGAAGTGATGTATCGATGTTCCCTTCTTCCCTGCGCCGTTCGCAGTGCCCTTCGGACTGAACATGTTCGCTCCCTTTGGATTGGAATCTCACTTAAGATGGCAGAATACCCTCTGAAGTCCACTTCGCAGTCCACTTACGGTCGAATGGAACGTACCCTAGGCCTTCAAAATATTTTTTTTTTGAAGGCAGATTAGCGCCCTCTTTTGGAATTATTTAAGAAATCATGCAACCATGGGTGTAATCACTAGAGGTCTCTATGGAGAGGCTTGAGAATTCCCTAGTTCTGGTTTGAACACATTTAATGATTTTTTTTGATGGATTTGAATATATATTTAAAAAATCTCAAAGACTATTTATTATAAAGTTTTAGATATTTTTTATTTGTTAGAAATATAGATTTTATTTTAGAAAATATTTTTTCTGTGAATTTGTGTTTTTGCAGATTTCCCATTAATTTCCTATGGTGTCATTTTTGACCGAAGAGCACAAGTGGGAGTATTTTTTTTACGACCACTTAGCATGCTCGAATCATGCCCTCAATTTTTTTGTGTGTTAACATACCTAATGCTAGACAAGTCACCAAGTTTCATATCATTCTGATGAAGCAGTGATTTAAAAAATTTCAAAACAGAAAATGTCCCGGTCAGAAATGACCGAAGAGCACCAGAGGGTTAAAGCACTGCCGCTGTTGCCATCAAAGCTCTCCGCCATCAACAATACAATACAGGCAAGATCCGTTTCTTTTGTGTGTACTTAACCCATAGTTTTGTGCAATATTTGTGGAATATAATTTTGGCAGTGGCTATTTGCACAAGATTCTATTTACACTGTGAAAAAAAGCAGTGTTTTCTTTGAACTTTCTTTACTTTTACCTTCAAAATTATAGTTTCAACTGACTCCCATTTACAGCAGTAGTTCAGAGGTTTGTTTTCCTTGAGAAAATGTGTCATGTGTACCTGATCTACACTCACCTAAAGGATTATTAGGAACACCTGTTCAATGTCTCATTAATGCAATTATCTAATCAACCAATCACATGGCAGTTGCTTCAATGCATTTAGGGGTGTGGTCCTGGTCAAGACAATCTCCTGAACTCCAAACTGAATGTCAGAATGGGAAAGAAAGGAGATTTAAGACATTTTGAGCGTGGCATGGTTGTTGGTGCCAGACGGGCCGGTCTGAGTATTTCACAATCTGCTCAGTTACTGGGATTTTCACGCACAACCATTTCTAGGGTTTACAAAGAATGGTGTGAAAAGGGAAAAACATTCAGTATGCGGCAGTCCTGTGGGGAAAATGCCTTGTTGATGCTCGAGGTCAGAGGAGAATGGGCCGACTGATTCAAGCTGATAGAAGAGCAACTTTGACTGAAATAACCACTCGTTACAACCGAGGTCTGCAGCAAAGCATTTGTGAAGCCACAACACACAACCTTGAGGCGGATGGGCTACAACAGCAGAAGACCCCACCGGGTACCACTCATCTCCACTACAAATAGGAAAAAGAGGCTACAATTTGCACAAGCTCACCAAAATTGGACAGTTGAAGACTGGAAAAATGTTGCCTGGTCTGATGAGTCTGGATTTCTGTTGAGACATTCAGATGGTAGAGTCAGAATTTGGCGTAAACAGAATGAGAACATGGATCCATCATGCCTTGTTCCCACTGTGCAGGCTGGTGGTGGTGGTGTAATGGTGTGGGGGATGTTTTCTAGGCACACTTTAGGCCCCTTAGTGCCAATTGGGCATCGTTTAAATGCCACGGCCTACCTGAGCATTGTTTCTGACCATGTCCATCCCTTTATGAGCACCATGTCCCCATCCTCTGATGGCTACTTCCAGCAGGATAATGCACCATGTCACAAAGCTCCAATCATTTCAAATTGGTTTCTTGAACATGACAATGAGTTCACTGGACTAAAATGGCCGCCACAGTCACCAGATCTCAACCCAATAGAGCATCTTTGGGATGTGGTGGAACGGGAGCTTCGTGCCCTGGATGTGCATCCCACTAATCTCCATCAACTGCAAGATGCTCTCCTATCAATATGGGCCAACATTTCTAAAGAATGCTTTCAGCACCTTGTTGAATCAATGCCACGTAGAATTAAGGCAGTTCTGAAGGCGAAAGGGGTCAAACACAGTATTAGTGTGTGTTCCTAATAATCCTTTAGGTGAGTGTATATCCAAAATAATCCATATTGAATCGAATCGGAATCGAATTTCAAGCTTGTGAATCGAAATTGAATCAAACTGTGAAATTTGTGTCAATACCCAGCCCTACAAAGCAACATATGAGGGAGTGATGCGAGTCACCTAAACGAGTATCGCATCAGCCTTTTCGTGTGATGAAAACACCTGGTGCCTTGCATTTGATTTTATTCGTAAAGATACTAAATCTAAATACTTTGGATGTTGAATGTGCCTCAGAGCTGTTTGTTTAATTGTATCTGTAAGCACTAATTCATATATGAAGTAAAAAATGCAGAATGCAAATGCCGAAACGCAGAATCATTGACAACATTCAAAAGTCAACTAAAAACTCATCTCTTCCATGAGCACTTAACCTCATAAAAAAAATAAAATAAAAAAAACACCTTTCTCTTCCTCTTTCTTTCCTTTTTCCCTCCCTACTCTAGCCTGTGCTACACTGAGCAATGTACACGGACTCAGTATTTCAGGCACTTGTTGCGCTTACTCAACTCTTCATGACCAATCCCTTCCTGTACTTTGGATAAAAGCGTCTGCTAAATGCATAAATGTAAATGTAAAAATAAGCTAGAATTAAAGTAAAAATGTGTGAATAAAATCAACCCATTACGTTGGGTTTAATAAACAGCCCAATTTGCTGGGTAAAATGATCCCAACGTGTGTGTTCTGTCCTATATTTACCCAGCCATTGGGTTACAAACAACCCAAATTGTGTGTTTTTTTAACCCAGTGTATCTGTTTTGGGGTTAAAAGCTGGACTTCTTAAATCTAGACCGTTATTATGGTAAATCTTGACAACATTATTAGGATGCTGTCATGCTGCAAAAGACATGAGCACAATGGTCAAGCACTTCTGCAGAAAAGCACGTTCTGTGTGGATGACCTCTAAGAAATGCGTCTTATTGGTGTCTCTTGACCCTAAACCAATGGAATTATAAAGGGCTTCTTTAGACTAGTTCTTCCTGACAACACACGGACAAGCCAACTGTGAAATTATCCTTAAATCGCTACCTTACGTGACTTATTTGGAAAGTGTTAGCGAGGTAATGGCAGAAGCTTGTGTGTGTGTGTGTGAGAGAGAGAGATATAAGCAGTGTTTGTTGCATTATAGAGCATGTTTGCCAATTAGGTCTTCAAACTAAGGCTTGTTTTTAGGTAGTCAGGCTTGGCTAGTGCACTTCCTCTGGCTTGGACTTTCACACAAGGAAGACAAGCTAAACATAGCGTAAAGAAAAACACAGGCCATTTTCACATCTTTTCTGTTTACGTTAAATAACAGAGTATATGATTCATCGCACCGCTTCCCTCATCTGTCACAACAACATCTGGAATGTTGTGAATATGGCTTTTAATAGTCATTATGTTTTAAATTCTGTTCTTGTTGGCAGCACAACAAACACTCTCGCGCTGCTGTTTTTTAATATCTTTCGTATGGATCGTTCGGAGGGTTGGTTTGGAGATTTGGACACCACATCATTGGGGTCAAACTGTGTTTGAAAAAGTTTCCAAGCCTTCAAAACCATTTAGCATGTGTGTGTTGTCTAAATGGTTCATCTTCCCCCTAGGGGGCAGAAGCACTGAAGTGACCAGTCCTCAGCCGAAGCTCCAGAAGCACTGCGAGGACGGATTACCTCCTCCCGAGACGCTGCATAAACACAACGCTGAAAGAAATATTACAATTAGCACTCGGTTGCCAAGCTATAGCCAGATATCTTATTTGGCAAGGAGCTCAGCAGGAAGGGCTGTGCTTGGAATTAAACCCAGAGTGGGTTGAAGATTATTGGGGAATTTGGAGTGTATGTCTAGCATTGTGCCCTGTTCTCTGCTAAGCCAGGATACCTGGCAGTGTCAGCGCTGCTGGATGACCGGATCTAAGGCTTTCTAATGCTAATACGCATATTTCGCTGCACTCATGATTGGGCATTTGATAAGGAGGCTTTGGTTGCACTTTTGGACTGAGAGTTTCCACTTGAGAACCAAGAGGTGGCATTCTTCATGTGTAGACAATTTTATTTAGTCTTAATTTAAGTTTTCTAGTTTCATTTTAGTTTGACTTTATATTCACCCCCGGTTTCACGGACAATCTTTAAGAAAAATCAAGTTTTAAATGTGCTTTCAGACAAACCATGTGCAATTCATAAGTCAACACCATCATATTTTCTGAACCAAAGACACAGTTTGAAATCACTGGTGTTTCTGACATCACAAACTACTTTGTAACCAATCACGTTACATGTGGGCGGGGCTTTAGCATATCATTAACTATTCTCTGGAGTCTCAAGAGAAGCAGGTTATCCTGGTGTATTCTTCTGTTGATATGAAAAATCATGAACTTTTATCAATATAGCATGTGAATTATGTATATGATGTATATTAGATGTTATGATGAACTATATGCCTTTCTCCACTGACGGTCTGTGATGTTTAAAGCGTTTCTAAGGATGCTGAGACTGAGATGGCGAACGGGAACATGGTTTGTGTAACATTAGCAACACATTATTAGCTGTTTGATAGCGTAGTCAAGCCAAAGGCTAATCATATTAATGAGCGTTATGTGTCTGACGTGGTAAAGAGCGACACCATTGAGCAGCGTTTACTACAGTAACTTGAGGAAAGTTGAGCGAGTAGAGCTGTGAGAGTGAGTGGAGGCGGGGCTCATTTGCATATTCATGATTCTGCGTATACTAAATGAAACAAGGGTGTCGAGTTACAGTCGAGCTGTTTTAAAGCATGAAGAATTGTTTTCACAGGATTTAAAAAATAATAATAATAATTTTGGTGATCAAAGATGTTGTAACGGATACAATTATTGACCACAGGTGGACTTTAACTCAACTGTTTAACTCTAGACGAGTTGGAAAATGAGCATATTTTCTAAAATAGTGGCGTGTTCCTTTAAGCGACATATACCGGTATTGCAGTATAATCAAAATTCATATAATAAAAAACATAAACACGGGTATTCTGTATGATCCGGGGCCTATACCATGAAACCGGTTTAGCTGGCTAGCCAGATATGTTTAAGCTTAGTTTGTGCCAATCCTGGGTTTTAGGTAGTGGTTTGGCTTTTAGCAGTGTTGATCTCCACAGTAACTTACACTCCACGGCTGACCTTCTCCAGGGCAGGTTATGTTCTGGATAAGAGATCTCAAAATGAAATTGGACCAATCAGCTGTGAGCAAAGTGACACACCTCTGATGCAATAAAGCCACTGTTTCTACTCCACATTAAAGGTCACTACAGAGCAAATGGGACTAAAGCATCTGGCTTTTAACAATGCTTATTTATAGTAATAATAATTTTGAATGATTAAGATATAGTTTATGAAATTACTATACCCTTTATCAATTACACATGTATCATTTTAGTTAATCAATCATTAATAGGCACTTAATTAATATAGATAGCCTATATAGAGGTATATTAAATTCTCTCTATATATCAAACAAACTAACTCCTGTCCTCTTTTATAGACAGCTCCTTTCTTCTTACTGTGTAAATTTGTTTAAATGCTTAATATTTTTCAATCATGTAATATTCTGCAGAAGAGAGAAATGAATCTCAGTTGATCCACAGCGTGTGATTGGCTGTTCTCCACTGATGTCACAGCTAAACTCCGGATCAAAGTCTGAATAGATTGGTTTGGTTCTGTCAAGTCGAAACTAATCCTGTAACCCTGAGTTTGTTAAACTAGCATCATGGTACAGGCCCCAGGTTTACCGCCTAGCCCTAACTCTGACCACTTGCGATTGAATCATCCCGAGATGCATTTCGTTCCCTGAAGTCTTGCAGGTGCACATGAGATTCTTGGTTGCCATTAGTGTCATGGCTGTTATCTAACATGACTTCTGGGATGGAAACCATATGAACCTTAGGTGAGAGAGGAGATATGCATGCAAACACTCACACGCCTGTGTCACACGTGTAGTGAAAGGCTGCTGGTTCCTGAATGAGAAATTAACTACTACTATTACATACCTGCCTTCCTGTGAGAGCGTTTTTCCTTAATGCGAGAGTTAGCACGGCCACAACGGCGCTTTGTGAACAAAATCACCTCTGTGTGATTAATGACTCAGGCTAAGTGGCTTTATTTGTGTATATTAAGCAGGAATTTCCATATGTCACATTCAGCATTTACCTCCATCAGACTGTGTACTTAACCTCAGAGTGTGAGTCGGGAATGACTCTCCGTTAGATGTGGCGGTGTTTTCTCGGATGAGTGATTCGCTCTCTTCTTGTTTTTTTTCCAGCCCCACTGACTTTGGTTTTAATCCCTTTTTCGTATGTTGTCTCCATTCAGGTTTCTTCCTGCTCTTGACTCAGGGTTTTCCTCCTGTTTGAATGCATTCTAACATGACTGCGCTTTTATCTTGATTTACTGTGTTCTGTGAAAGAAAGATCAACACAGTGTTGAATGCGATTACCATCACGGATCGCTGACCTCAAGATGAGTCCAAACACTGAGAGTTCGAGAACCAAATCGTGTTTTTGAATCTCTTTAGTTGCATTTCTGAAAGAGAGACATTGATCTAATGATCCTGTTGCTGATCTGCCCTTCCCTTTGTGTATAAACCTGCGTGTTTCTTCAACATTGGTCACTTTTATGTCCCATAGGTTGATCTTTATGAAAAGTTATAGATTTGAACAGCCGTAGAAACTTTTGCCATGCCTGTTGCTTGTTTTAGCCTTACCCTAGAACTAGACTTTTTTTAGCCACTTTCAACTACAAAAGTCCAACATAAAAAAATTATTCATTTTTTAAAATGATAATCTAAACAAAACAGACTATTGTTTATAAATATACAAAAAAAAACCTACTGTACCACAGTTTTGCCGTCATTTCCAGCACACCAAACTATTTTGCTTCTTAAAAAGTTGTTTGTGGAGTTAGTTAGTAATTAACAAGGACACAATGGTGTCAATAAAGAATTGGAATATTAATTGTATGTATAGATTAGGTTCTAGACACTAAAAAAAATATATTAAAAATGTTTAATATAAAAATATATTTTTTAATATTTCTGTATGCATTAGTATGTTCTAAGATGATTTACATAGTTTTTTTTCAAGAACTATCCCATCAGTCAATGACTGACAGGCAAATGTAATTTTTTTTATATATAGCAGAATGTTTTTATTGTGCATAATTTCTAATCAAAAATGGTGAAATTATTAAAGAGGTCCTATAATGCCCCTTTTTACAAGAAATAAATAAGTCTCTGATGTCCCCAGAGTGTGTATGTGACGGTTTAGCTCAAAATACCCCACCAATAATTTTTTATATCATTTTAAAATAGTTTTTGTGTCTCCCTTTAAATGCAAATTAGCTGCTGCTCCCCGCCCCCTTTCAGGAAGAGGGCGGAGCTTCAAAAGCTCATGTTAGCAGCTCTGATTACCTCACACACACACACACACACACACACTGAACATATCAGAAACTGTTCAGCCTTTTATGTTCAAACCAGAGTCAGACAATGATGGAGAGACTCAAGAAGAAGAGACAGCATGTAGAATGAGACAGGACGCTTCTGAATGCTTACTTGATGAATTTATGAGTTAACTATCTTCATTGATTTGCATATTCAGTCATGATAATCTGTGGGAACTGTTGTGAGATGAGCCAGAGAATATCTGAAGATAGAACAGGTGTAGTTTAGTTTAATTACGGTTATAACTTATGTTGTCATTTTGCTTTATGACATGCTATTGTATTTGTGTTGGTACTGTATTGCAGTAAATGTGAAAGACGACAACAACTCTTCCTCTTCTCAACATGGCCTTTGCTGTGTGTTCCCGGGGGCGGGTTTATGCTAATTTTAGGGTTAGTGATGTCACCACCCCGTGAAAAAGCTCGTTGTAGTCCTTAAAAAGTGATTTCTGTAAAATAAAATATCTCCCTTTGCTCTGAACTTTGAGCGTCGTAACTTTGCAGATGCTGTAAATGCTCAAACAGCGACATCACACTCACTACAGTTACAAAAGACAAATCATAATCAAGGATCCCTTTAAAAAAGTGTATTTATTTGTCTATTTAGGATACATAAAAGGCTAGCTTTGAACACGAAAAAGTGTCATGTCTTTTCCATCACTGAATGCTATGCATTATACATAAAGTCAGATGGGTTGGAAATGTTTAATGTGAAGAAAAGTGAAGTAAACTACAGTAGTACGGATATGAAAGGTGTTTATTTTATGTGTCTAATAGTAGTTGAAGAAACACCACCTCTCGACTCCTCACTCAGCCCATTGAGTCGAAAAGGCTGACTGCTCATATTGACTTATTTACTCTCCCTCCTTTTAATTAAGATCAGACGGGTAAATAAAAGTGGGAGTTGATGAGTGTGAGAGAACTCCCGAGGGAGCAGCATATATAGCACAAGCTATTCCCAGGCTATCCCAGAATCCTTCCTCCCGTCCGGCAGACCGGCCTGCGGTGAGTGAGTCAGCCCGGCGCGGTGAACTGGACCCTCCAGAAAAAGCACAATGAGAGCCCTTCTCCTGTCGGCCCTCCATAAAAAGCCTCATCTTCACAAACCGGGCTCAGTGAGTCCGTCCAAACCAGCGTTACGCGTGTTTGTTTGCGTAGCCGTGAACCCTGACCCCCCCCAGATTCACCGCCAAACCAACATCACTGGGGACGAGAGAAGACCTGGAACTGATCAACTCTTTAAGCAGCTCTCCATCGCTCCCAAGCCAGACGGCATCCGCTTTCCATTTCAAGGAAGTTTGCTTTGGTGAACTGCATAATGAATCTTGTTTTCTGTCTTTTAGCCCTGTGAGAGTTCACTCGCTGTACTGGTAATTTTCATTTTCCTATAGAGGAAATCGCAATGCGAACATATGTTGGCTATTACTGTCCTGAGAGCCACTCTGCATGAAAAACGTGCTTTATATTTGAATATATCTAGGTGCCATTTTAAAAGGGTTGCGAGTTGTGTCCCAACTATAAAAAAAATCCCACTTTATTTGTCCCATCTCAACCGCAGAATTGTTTTTGGCTGGGCTAGCATGGGGACCACCCTATGTTCTCAAATGGGTATGAATTGATTTATGGAACGAGGGAGGGGAAAACGGATTAACTACTGGACTCAACTAGTCTAGATGAAGAGATTACATCCCGTTTCAGCCGAACGCTGCACCTGACGTGTGGAATTTCGGAGGAAAAGCCTGATTATTTGGTTTGTCTCAACAGCTTTATGTAATAGCGCTCCGTGTAATTGCACATTTTCGCTGTTATCTTAGGAGCGATTTGTTTTCCATAAGTCATCAGGCTTAATAAGCTGAGTTTCCTTCAGGCCTGGGAAGTGTGTTACACCTCATCCATTAGGACTGTACATGCCCACCCAGTCAGTAATAAAGCCTTCACCAGTTATTCTAAGATAACAGATGGCTGCTGTATTTCAAACCCAGATGAAATTACTGATATTAATGCGGCCAGTGATGAATGAATCTGGAGTAGACCGTGCTAAATTCTTTCTTTCTAGCAGACAAAAAGCCAAAATGTTTGGACGTTAGATTTTATATGTGCAGTTGTGCTTGAAAGTTTGTGAACACCTTTATTAAAATAATTCACAAAATAAGGGATCGTACAAAATGCATGTTATTGTTTATTTAGTATTGTCCTGGTTAAGATATTTTACATGAAAGATGTTTCTACATATAGTCCACAAGACACAAAAATCTCAAAATGACCCTGTTTAAAAGTTTCCACACCCTTGAGTCTTAATCCTGTGTCGTTCCCTGATGATCCACGTGTGTGTGTGTGTGTGTGTGTGTGTCGTCCCCCCTGATGATCCACGTGTGTGTGTGTGTGTGTGTGTGTCGTCCCCTGATGATCCACGTGTGTGTGTGTGTGTCGTCCCCTGATGATCCACGTGTGTGTGTGTGTGTCGTCCCCCCTGATGATCCACGTGTGTGTGTGTGTGTGTGTGTGTGTGTCGTCCCCTGATGATCCACGTGTGTGTGTGTGTGTGTGTGTGTGTGTCGTTCCCTGATGATCCACGTGTGTGTGTGTGTGTGTGTGTGTGTGTGTCGTCCCCCCTGATGATCCACGTGTGTGTGTGTGTGTGTGTGTGTGTGTGTGTGTGTCGTCCCCTGATGATCCACGTGTGTGTGTGTGTGTGTCGTCACCCCTGATGATCCACGGCGGTGTGTGTGTGTGTGTCGTCCCCTGATGATCCACGTGTGTGTGTGTGTGTGTGTGTGTGTGTGTGTGTGTCGTCCCCCCTGATGATCCACGTGTGTGTGTGTGTGTGTGTGTCGTCCCCCCTGATGATCCACGTGTGTGTGTGTGTGTGTCGTCCCCTGATGATCCACGTGTGTGTGTGTGTGTGTGTCGTCCCCCCTGATGATCCACGGCGGTGTGTGTGTGTGTGTGTCGTCCCCTGATGATCCACGTGTGTGTGTGTGTGTGTGTGTGTGTGTCGTCCCCTGATGATCCACGTGTGTGTGTGTGTGTGTGTGTGTGTGTCGTCCCCTGATGATCCACGTGTGTGTGTGTGTGTGTGTCATTCACTGATGATCCGTGTGTGTGTGTGTGTGTGTGTGTGTGTGTCGTCCCCCCTGATGATCCACGTGTGTGTGTGTGTGTGTGTGTGTGTGTGTGTGTGTGTGTGTGTGTGTGTGTGTGTGTGTGTGTGTGTGTGTGTGTGTGTGTGTGTGTGTGTGTGTGTGTGTGTGTGTGTGTGTGTGTGTGTGTGTGTGTGTGTGTGTGTGTGTGTGTGTGTGTGTGTGTGTGTGTGTGTGTGTGACGGTACGACACACACACACAACCGTGGATCATCAGGGAACGACACACACACAACTGTGGATCATCAGGGAACTAAACACACACACACACACACACAACCATGGATCATCAGGGAACGACACACACACACAACCGTGGATCATCAGGGAACGACACACACAGACAAACACACACAAACGTGGATCATCAGAGAACAACACACACACACACACAACCATGGATCATCAGGGAACGACACACACAGACACACACACAACCGTGGATCATCAGAGAACGACACACACACACACACAACCATGGATCATCAGGGAACGACACACACAGACACACACACAACCGTGGATCATCAGAGAACGACACACACACACACACAACCATGGATCATCAGAGAACGACACACACACACAACCATGGATCATCAGAGAACGACACACACAACCGTGGATCATCAGGGAACGACACACACACACACACACACACACACACACACACACACACACAACTGTGGATCATCAGGGAACGACACACACACACACACACAAACGTGGATTATCAGGGAATGACACACACACACACACACAACCGTGGATCATCAGAGAACGACACTCACACACACACACACACACAACCATGGATCATCAGAGAACGACACTCACACACACACACACACACAACCATGGATCATCAGAGAACGACACTCACACACACACACACACACACACACACAACCATGGATCATCAGAGAACGACACACACACACACACACACAACCGTGGATCATCAGGGAACGACACACAGGATTATACAGGACTATATGTAAACATCTTTTATGTAAAATATCTTATTCAGGGCAGAACTAAATAAAAATAACATGCATTTTATATGATCTCTCTTATTTCGTTAAAATTATTCACATTTTCACAGATTCTTCAAGGGGTTCACATACTTTCAAGCACAACTGTAGAGTAAATCAATTTTGGATTTATTTATTTGATTTGATACTTTTTTTCCTTCTTTCTTTCTTCCATTTGTCCAATCTCCCTTGCATCTTTTCTTCCAGTCAACCTTTTTCTTAATGATTTCCTCCTCCCTCCCTCCCTCTCTCCGTCCTCAGTCACTGACTAGATGAAACATTGAGATTAGCTCTGATACTGTGCCCAGTATTTCTCCAGTGTTTTTATATGGCTGTGTCACGTCACCGGAGGAAGCCCTGTGCTCTTGTCCAGAATTTGTTGGCGAGTGTTTGCTCCTCTTAGCTGTGATATTCTGTTCAGGGACGCGTGATTCAGATGTCCTGAGAGATTCTCAACTTTCTCCTTTCTCATAGCTTTATATATGATCCCAGTTTCTCCTGGCTGATCTCTTGGCAGAACGGCTCATTTTACTAGACTTCACTCTTAAATATAACCTTCTCGTACAACATGTCTATGGAGGTTTCCCCCTTTTGGGAAGGCTTTCAGAAGTTCGTGTTTTTAGTTTATTCCACATCAGAAGCATCATGCCCCTTTATATTTTTGAGCCAAGTGGTTTTTAAAAGCAACTTTTGTAATTTTGTTTTATTTGATCAAAAACTACACTAGACTGCTTAGACACAGATAAAGTAGGACTGCAAATGAGGCCACTGGTCGTCATATTTGATGTATTCATGTCTCAGCAATGTTTTAGTTATTTATTGCTTTCCTGTAGCTCAAACAGTAGAGCATGGCGCTAGCAACGCCAAGATCATGGGTTCGATTCCCAGGGAAAATTTAAAATGTACCTTAAATGCAATGTTAGTCGCTTTGGATAAAAGCGTCTGACAAATGCATAAATGTAAATGTAAATTTAAAGTCATTGGGCATCAATGCCAGATCCATTACAAGGTGGGCCCTTGACTCTTAATTTAAACCTGGCCATTGGTCTGGTTTTAAACTGTTACAGCACATGCTGTTGTGGTTGTCCGTCTGTCTGGTAACATTATGTGTTTTAGCACACACTCCTCCCTTGCTTTTACTACTCCCACTAGTTTTAGATTTGTGTGGTCTTGCTGCTGTAGCACCTACATCAGCCCGCGGAACGAGCTGGAAACCTCTCGGGGATGCCTTCCAGCACTCATAAAAGCTATATCACACCGCAAGAAATTACTGAGCATGCCACCACAAGGAGTTGCCCCCTTCATGCCTATTAATGTAGCGCCCAACCGTCAATTGTAGCTTACATGTGCTCTCTTGACTGGTCTTCCATTTATAATTATGCCATCTTCCCAAACCTGTATGACTTTTTTTTCTGTCAAATGGTCACATTTTGAAGAAATGTAGTCAGTAGGGATGTGACGGTGAGGAAACACACCAGTTAATCGACGTGTGCCAACACTGGTAATACCGGGGGGGGGGGGGGTCACATTGGTGTTTTCCCTCTTTTGCATCTCGCTTTTTAAATCGTTAATTTGCAAAGCGAGTGTTTTCAATTAATTCCTATGGAAGTTGAGTTGAACTTCCATAGGAATGAACTGAAAACGCTCATGAATGCATGAATGGCCGTGCGCATTTTACTTTTGCTTTAGAATTAGCGCCAATTTGGGGGCGGCAATTGCATGAATAGTGGGTTCATTATTATTCTTAATGAAAAACACAACAACAAAACATGCTTAAATAGTCTTGAACCTTTGGATTGAAGCTTTCATGCTTCAAAAATGACACAAAAAGCTCCAAGAAAGTATAAAACAATGAGTCCTATATTCTAAGTATTCTGAAGGCATGTAATTGCTTTGATCTAAATACATGGAAAAGTTTGACCAGTACATTTCTCTAAATGTTCTCCTTTTCTGCTCATGAGGACATAAGGGTGAGTAAACAATGCCAGAACTTCCCTTTAAAGAAAATATAAATCGGCCCTAAGACAGAGCCCTGAGGCACACCACACTTTCTGCCTTTCCTTCTTTTGATCCAGCTGTTGAAAAAAATTCAAAATCTCTTTCCATTTCTTGCTCATCCATCTATCAGTGGATTCTACATTGGCTGGTGACCCTTACTGTCTGGGTGGGTCTCCCTGTGAGCTTTTGGATGCCTGTAAAGCTCAGGAACAGCGGCGTACTCTTAGCCCGGGACTTCGGCCAACCCAACATGATTTACGGGTGTATCTGGGGCTGTTGTTTTGTCTGTCATTGTCCTCCTGGTAACCCATTCAGCGTTTCTAAGCGAGGAGAGTGGGACAGATGGAAAGAGGGAGTATAAAAAGAGAGCGCACTGGACCGTTAGCACTCGTCACCTTCACTTGCTCCTGGTTTTATAAGCATACCTCTGGCTAGCCTCCTATGGCTTTATGAAACACTTAAATGGCTGTAATTGAATTTCCACGGTTTTAGGTCGGCAGCCAGGGGTTCGCCTCGCACCGCAACGAGGAGAGAGAGCCACTAAATATATATGTGCCGGGAAAGGTAGTCCCCGGTCTCCAGTGGCCCACTAATGATGCAAGCGTGTCTCAAGGGAACTGTGTGTGTGTTTGTGTGTTTGTTTACTGCTTTATGGAAAGTGAAAGCTCTATGGAAAGTGAAAGCTCTAGAAGGGTTCCCCTTGAGTCCCGAGTCTGACTGTGAGCCAAATTTAGTTGTAAGCCAATTCTATATCATCAGGTTATTCGGTATTCCGTGCACTTTTTTTGAATTTATGATCTTTTTGGTGAAAAACTAGACGTCCAAGTCTGCAAATATATGATCTTGTGGAGAATACATATCATACTTTGAGCTCCATAGCCTGGGTTTTTCAAGAACATGTTTTAAGGCTACGCCTGCCAAGCCTTAGCTTTGCTGACAAGAGCTCTTTACCAAATAAAAATGAAAAAATGTTCTCACAGATGCAAGAAAGAGTTGGCGGACAATCCTCGTCAATGACTTAATAGCCTGGCTACTGTTTCCAGCTGTTTTTAAATTAAAATCTCTATTGGCTCTCTTCTGTTTTTCAATGAAGCACACTTTTCTTCTACTAATCGATAACCTCTGCGGCTGCTTATACGTTACTCTTCAAATACAGTTTTTATAATGACTGACAAATTACATTCAGGGATAAAGAAAACAGGGCAAAAGTGGAGAAGTCGTCATGTAGTCTGCGAGGGGTTTATTAAGTTCCTGTTATTCTCCAACTGTGTTTTGAGTTGTCATCTTATCAAGACAGTGTGGTGACGTAAAGCTGGCTGCCATTTTACAGAGCTGTCATTTGTCTCGCTGAAGGAACAAAGAGACCGCGTGAAAGTTGAGGCTCTGTTCCACAGCTCAACTGAAGGATTTTTACAGTGAAAATCTGTTTCTTGACTGTTTCAAGAGCACTGTTTACTGATTCACATAACAACATCCAGTTCATTCACACACACAGTGGTCCAACCAACCCCAAAACATACTGAGTTTACAAATAGCTTGTGTTCTTGCACTGTATTGTGCCAATGTATTACAAGTGTGCGGTTCCATTGTAAATAAATACGTTTACCCAGAAATGAAAATTGTTGTTCAAAATCTGTATGGCTTTCGTTCTTCTGTGGATATATTTATAAATCTATTTTGAGGAATGTCTCAAAATGTTGTTTTGTCCATCCTGTCACTGGATCAGATGGATTTGTATGGAAAAAACCAGGGGCGATTCTAGGATTTTTGTTTTAGTGAGGGTATGAAAAAAAAATCGGTAAGACTTTAGTTTAGGGTCCAATTCTCACTATTAACTAGTAGCTTATTAGTATGCATATTAGGATATTGGCTGTTTATTATTTCGTTTGGGGGGGCATGGCCCCTCGAGAAAATTGTGATTTCTATGATCTACATATGTGCATTTTAAGATGTTCTTAACACCAAAAAATTAAATAACAATTGCTTGAAAACCTTGTCAGTGGGCAGATATGACTGATAAAGTTTTTCCATTTTTGTCAGTGAAGAAAGTAAACATATGTTTAACTGATATTTATATGTTTTATGAATCATTTTCGAAGGCTAACATGAAAGCTAGGTAACTAAATTTATTCAAATTAATTCACAATATGCACACATTCATTAGCTACTAATCCTATGCCCAATACAATCTGAAAAAAGCTGAACTTTTTTATTTACTGAGAGCAACAAATGGAATTATTAATTTACAATATGCACACATTCATTAGGCTACTACTAATCTGAAGAAAACGGCTTTGTTAATATTTCTTGTATGTTAATTGTATTATAAATTACATTACATAGGCCTATTTCAAATCAAAATGGCGAAATTAGACACAGGTTTATTAATTTGGCTGAATATTTTTGTCATTTGTTTAACATTTCTGACTTAAAAAAGCAGCTGTCAAATATGAAATGTTTAGTTTAGCTACATATCTCGCACTTGACGTCAGTCCTGCTGCTAAAATTCGTGCTCAGCCTCAGCAGCTTCTGTGACATTGACGAGCGGTGACAGACCAATGAGGCTCTGATGAACACACACACCTCTGCTTCTGGCCTGCGCTCTATTCGCCGCAACAGCGGATTGAAGAACACGCTGATTAACGCAGATTAAAAAACGGGACAAAGCCGAAGCCTCCCGCCAGTTTCATATGTTTGAAAGGTTAATCACAAATTTTTTAGGGGGGGCTGGACAGAATTTTAGGGGGGCTGAATCGAATCGCAAGCTTGTGAGTGGAAATCGAATCGTGAAATTTGTGTCAATACCTCCCCCAGTTTCTCATGAAGCCAATACGGAAGTGACTTAAACTGCAGTTCATGGACTGGCCACTAGAGACAGACTCCAGAAGGAGCAGAATCTCATTGAGCTCATGTTAAAATGCCCAACTTTACAGCAGAAGAACACATGTTTACAGTCTGGGACAAACTGTGCTTTTGGTCTATACTAGGGATGCAGGATATTATCGGCACGACATCGGAATCGGCCAATAAACGCTTAAAATATAAAAATCGGCATCGGCCGATATGAAAAAATTATGCAGATATGCCTTACCGATATGATGACGTGTTGATATGCGCCTGCAATAACTCAAGTGTGCAAGGACTTCTATAGCGATAAGATCACGTCAGCCGTGTGCTCATTCTTCAAGTGAAAACAAGCAAATGCATTGCATGTATGGTGATTTTTATTGACAGTTTTTAAATGCTGCCTTGAATTTGTGAATCAACGCAGGATTGCCAGGTTTTCACAACAAAACTAGCCCAAAACAAGCACAATCGCGTTTCCCTGCTCTCTAGCGCGCGCAGCAGCTGAAGCTCCTCCAGGTCCTAGTGCCAGACCGGTAAAATTTTATATATAGCCTATTTAGTGGGGGTAATGTTGTTACAGTAATAGTGAATGAAAAGTAGAATACACAAATAAATAGAAGTTACTTCTTTATCTGAATAAATAAAGCAGTAATGAAGTCAAAGCACAAGCATGGCACTTGTAAATTAAATACTTTTACATACAGTTTATTAATCTGTAATAAAATTTTATGAAATTGATGATGAAAATTAATCCAAGGAGCTCTAAAATAATTGTAAAAAAATTGTATCTGAAGCTAAATTCAGCATCAACTGATCCCATGCCACCCCCACTTCATGTGCACAAACACTAAATCCAAGAATAAAATATTTAGATTACAACTGCATCTGTCTGGGTTGAAAAATTACTGACTTTATTATTGTTATTTTCAGCGCTTTTAATATACTCTTATTATAAAAAGAACTTTTTTAACATTTATTTATCTTTAAAAAGTATCCTTTTAGTAAGGAGACCTCAGAAATCTGAAACCAGAATGAAAAAAAATTGCTCAAAATGGTGGTTTCCAAACAAAGGGAAAAAATAAACAAAAATCGGTATCAATATCGGCATCGGCCAAAATTATTTGAAAAATATCGGCATATCGGATATCGGCAAAAACCCTAGTCTATACGGCTAATTTTGCCCTTCATGACGACTGTGAGGGGGGTGAATGTTTTTATAACTAATTCGTTTACATTATATAAAGCCTTAAAGTTCTGCATAATTAAGGGCGTGGCCACTTTGAGTGACAGGTGGATTGCCGTTTGTCTGCTGTCTGTTATCATGTCACCTCAGCTCCGCCCATGTCCCGCCTCTTCGCCCATTTTCTGTTATCCGGGAGTGACGCGCTGCCAAGATGGCGACGGCCAATTTTAAGGCTTCAAAACTGCGCTTTAGAAACCTACAGGTGACGTCACGGACACTACGTCCATGTTTTTTTACAGTCTATGGTCAATACCAAGCCTTATCATTTAGGTAGCTATGAACATGTTGACAGTTTAACTAACTTTACACTAACTCCATTGCTCCACTATGGCGGTTTTCTACTTGAAAGGGAAAACCGACCACAGAAGATGTGCTCTTTGCATTATGAATTGTGCATTATTTCATCATGTAGAGCATGATTCGACCCAAATCTCAGTGAACCTTGGCTGGAATTCGTCTTGAAGTAAAGCCAGTTTTTAAAGCGGTCTAGATTGTCATCACGGTGGTCACGAGCACATCCTTACAAAGGGAATGTCAATTGGTTTAGAGATTGGAAACCGCTACGTTCGGCTCTCCTCGGTCCCAGCTGCAGATTCCGGGCAAGTTTTATGCGTTTAGGGCTGGAAGACTTGTTGTTCTTCTTAATTCACACCAAACCTTTGTGGGCTATTTTAACGTGTCACGCTTAACTTGCTCTACACATCTGCTGGGTAATTCTCCCTTGATGAAGTTAAACCATCTCCCAGGGAAAAAAACATACAGGAGAAAAAGCTTGATTCCATCTGGTGGAGATTTAAAAAGGATGAGGACGAGGGGGAAAGAGAGTGAAAGCCTGATGCTCTGGTAGTTTTCAGGCCTGAAAACCGAAGCATCTGGGTTGTATTACTGCAGATCTGCAGCTTTTCAATCTCATTTGGGCACAATGGATGAGCTGCTGTACTTTGAAGAAGATCTTTGGAAGAAATGGACAAGAGCTCTGTTATAATCTAGCTTTCTTCTTCCATCATAATTTATCCTTCATTTGGCTTTTGCTCCTCTATCTCTCTTTCCCATTCCCTCTTCGGCGTTCAGTTCGCATTCACGCTGATTGTCATGCGTTTCCGGACTCTCTCAGGGCCCATAAAGTATCACTCCATTAATGAGGATCATCTCTACCTTGCGTCCATCCTGTCAGCCTGCATTAGCTCGCCTGGAAGGGGAATGGATATTTATCAAGGATTTTTTGAAAACCATCAGTCATGAACTTCACCCCGAGAGCTTACAGAAAGCAGTGGATCTTAGTAAAGCGAATGAAGTGTTTGGTGATGGGGTGAGGCCTACCGGTTCCCTCTTCTCCCAGGGCCCCTGTAATGGTTTCACAGCTGATGAAAAAGAGTTAACTGGCCAGTGAAAGTGGCTGTTAAATAAACACCGCTGAAGTTTAACAGTCTGGAATTGCTTAATTTGACTCTCTCCCATGCGGACACTCACAAGTGCGCACTGTATCGCCTCTAATTGGTGTTAGATGTCACAGTAGTTGAAACATCTTTTTCAGTCAGATATGAGATATGATCCATTTTAAATAGACACTAATTGGCTTTAGTACCAAGTGCCTTGTTGAATAGAGCATGCTCAGATGCTCAACCTTACAGTCCGGATGTCTAATAAAACATAATGAGGACATTTAAAATCATATTTTTAACATTTTATCTTATAATTATGACTTGGCAGTTGACATGTCATATTTTTGACTTTTTATCTAATAATGAGGACTTTTAAAATCATATTTTCAACATTTTATCTTACAATTATGACTTGGCAGTTGACATGTCATATTTTTGACTTTTTATCTAATAATGAGGACTTTTAAAATCATATTTTCAACATTTTATCTTATAATTATGACTCAGCATGTCATATTTTTTACTTTTTATCTAATAATGAGGACTTTTAAAATCATATTTTCAACATTTTATCTTATAATTATGACTCAGCATGTCATATTTTTGACCTTTTATCTAATAATGAGGACTTTTAAAATTATATTTTCAACATTTTGTCTTATAATTATGACTTGGCATGTCATATTTTTTACTTTTTATCTAATAATGAGGAGTTTTAAAATCATATTTTCAACATTTTATCTTATAATTATGACTTGGCAGTTGCCATGTCAAATTTTTGACTTTTTATCTAATAATGAGGAATTTTAAAATCATATTTTCAACATTGTATCTTATAATTATTACTTAGCATGTCATATTTTTGACTTTTTATCTCACCATTATGACTTTCAAAATCATATTTTTGATTTTTATCTAATAATGAGGACATTTAAAATCATATTTTCAACATTTCATCTCTTAATTATGACTTTATGATATTTGAAATGAGCTGATTAGTAATAAAATTGCACAGGATGGGAAACTCATTTCTTCAGTATCTTCAACAAAGCAGTATTCTGTTGCCTTCCCTCCTCTCTTTTACTTTTTCACCTCTAACACCATCCATCCATTCTGTCTCCTGAGGGAGGCTTAACATCCCAGTTATCCAGGCCTTTCCTCGTGTTTCTGATGTGTTGTGTAAGTACGCTTCTCCATCATTCTGCCAGTGGGACAATTCCCACCTGAAGCCGTTAATCTGGTCCTCCCGTTAACATTCTCTAGATTTCACTGTAAAAAATAAAAACGGAAGATGTACTGGTCATTTTAAAAGTAAAACACCTGTAAAAAAAAAAAAAAAAAAACTATACTGAAAAATCCTTCATATTTATACAGTAAATTGTGCCCTATTTTTACAGACTTTGTTTACCGTGTACTATGTACATTGCTAGAATTATTTTTGTCCATATTTGTCCCGGTGGCCTCAGGAAAAAGGTGAATAGACATACATTTAAGCGGGTAAATATAGGAGAAATATGGCTAAGTCACTTCGATGTGCCACTCTTCCTGTTGCCCACAGGTGGCGCTTTGACTATAACTGAATATTGCCATTTAGATGTGTTCAGGTCGGGACTCTAATAAAACATGTGAAGTTTGGGGCAGATTGGACATTGTATGCCTGAGTTACAACAACTTCCTGTTTCATGGCGAAACATTAGATTTTGTCAGGCCGCCCCGGACAGGCCCTTCAGTGAAAACTCAAGATCTTCACAATTTAACATCAAAAAGGCCTTTAGATTACACCTACCAAATTTGATGATGATCCGATTAAAACTGTAGGAGGAGTTTGTTAAAGTATGAGGCTTGGAAATGGCAAAACTTTTGCAGATAAAATTCAAAATATTTCACTTCCTGTTGGTTTTCAGATTTCGCTTCTGGAGACTTTTTTGTAGGTATTGGGCTGTTACATGTGTGTACCGAATTTCATTCTTGTACGTGGAGCGTAGTGCGAACGGCACTTAATTGAAATTTTGTAGGTGGCGCTATTGAGCCATTTTGCCACACCTAATTCTGAAACCCATATCAGATGTACATTTTCAGCACTTCTGACGCGTCTGCAAAGTTTCATGAGTTTTCGAGCATGTTTAGGTTCTCAAAAATGTGTTTCATTTCAGAGAAGAAGAATAATAGACTTGAATAGGCTTAATAAAACGACAAATGTATATTTTAAATACACATTTTCTGAACACAATCCATCTCGTGTTGCTTCTCAAGAAAAAGATATTAAAAAAAATAAAATATAGATATTTTACCTGGAATATTAGACAAACATACACTGTAAACCCTAACGCTCAAAAAAATTATTGGTTTGAGTAGAGCCAACTCGTAATCTGAATTGTTTCATTGTTTTGAGTTTTATGAACGCTTTTCTTTTAATTTAGATTAACTTAAATTTAACCGAAACTGGGCTGGGATTTCTATTTCCCAGTATGCTTTGCCATGACACTCAAAAGGGACAGTAAATGCCAAAATGAAGTGTTATATTATGTGTTTTGTGTAAGATTGTGAGATTTAGTAGTGTTTAATGTTTTGTTATGCTAGTTTAGAAGAGTTTCTGTTATGTTTTTACACTGATGAGAGGAAATAAGTTTTGTTTTAGATGGAAAGCTAAAGTAAGTTTTTGATTGATTCATTTCTGTTGTAAAAACTGATTTCAAAATGTAAAAACGTATGTAAAAAAATATATTGCACAAAATGAAAATATACATATAAGTGTGAATAAAAAAATTAAAAGTGCATTTTAAAAAAACAAGCATGATTTCATCTCTTAAATGTGTTAGTGTGTGTTTTTGTCATAATTTAGACTTTTTTAAATCTAATTTCAGCTTTTTATCTCATAATTAGGACTTTTAATTATAATTTAGATTTTGAAGTCATAATTTTGACATTAAATCCAAAATTTAGAATTTTTATCTCATAACTTCATCACTTTTTATCTAATAATGAGGACTTTTAAAATCATATTTTTGAATTTTTATGTAATAATGAGGACTTTTAAAATCATATTTTCAACATTTTATCTTATTATTATGATATAGCATGTCATATTTTTAAGTTTTGAAGTCATAATTTTGACTTTAAATCCAAAATTTGGAATTTTTATCTCAGTATTTTTAAAGTCCTAATTTCAACTGTTCATCTCACAATGACTTAGCATGTCATATTTTTGACTTTTTATCTAATAATGAGGACTTTTAAAATCATATTTTCAACATTTTATCTTATAACTATGACTTAGCATGTCCTATTTTTGACTTTTTATCTCACTATTATGACTTTTAAAATCATATTTTTGACTTTTTATCTAATAATGAGGACATTTAAAATCATATTTTTGACTTTTTATCTAATAATGAGGACATTTAAAATCATATTTTTGAATTTTTATGTAATAATGAGGACTTTTAAAATCATATTTTCAAAATTTTATCTTAGAATTATGATATAGCATGTCATATTTTTAAGTTTTGAAGTCATAATTTTGACTTTAAATCCAAAATTTGGAATTTTTATCTCAGTATTTTTAAAGTCCTAATTTCAACTGTTCATCTCACAATGACTTAGCATGTCATATTTTTGACTTTTTATCTAATAATGAGGACTTTTAAAATCATATTTTCAACATTTTATCTTATAACTATGACTTAGCATGTCCTATTTTTGACTTTTTATCTCACTATTATGACTTTTAAAATCATATTTTTGACTTTTTATCTAATAATGAGGACATTTAAAATCCTATTTTCAACATTTCATCTCTTAATTATGACTTTATGATAATTGAAATGAGCTGATCAGTAATATAGTGGAATATGCATGAGTGATTACCACTGCACGAGCACAATCCTACTCATGTTGCGTCTCAAGAAAAATAGTAAAAGAAATGTAGTAGACATGGTCCCAGAGGTAGAGGAAGGTGGTGAGAGCTTCAATGTGTTAAATGACTCCAGGAATATGTAGTCATTATGCACACTCCCCTCATTAGTCTGTTCCTGCTCAGAGCTGTTGGCCAAGTCCTGTTTCCACCAATGGCCATTAACAAAATCACCATTAACAGGACACGCTGTGGGTTTTGGCCTTGGCAAGCAGGTGTCAGAAGTGGAAAAATGCAGGACGTTATTCATAATTGGAGACTTTATAGTAGTTTTTCTCTGCTAACCATATTCGCATGGCCTCTCTGAAGTTGTGTCCAAGGCTGAGAATAATGCCCGACTCTTTCTCAGAGTTGATCGGAAGGTTTAGCCCTTAATCTCAGTCCTCCCTCCTTTTTTCCCCCCTCTCTACCTGCACCTTTTCTTGTTTTTCAGGAAGCGGAGAATGGAAACTTTGTGGTCTCTGCCATCTCTAGGTCTGCCCATGAAAATGCCCACGTTTGCAGTGTTGTGGGAGCAGGATGTAGTTAAAGCGGGAGCATTAGGAAAACTGATATCGGCTTGGCGTTTATCTCAGCCTCTCAGGGATTAGTCGTGTGTTGGAAAGATCATGGCGTCTTAGGCTGGTATAATTTACTTTCTAGTTGATGTAAAACTCGACAAGCTTTTAACTAATCTTTTAATAGTGATTATGAGCTGGAATGAGAAGAGGATTCCTTAACAAAAATCACCCAATACACAGACCAAATCTGCTCATTTCATTATTAGTCTAAAGTTATTCTATATAATATCGCATGTATGATGTTTAGCTTTGAGAAGTACAATAGTGGTGTTTGGCAGTGATCTCCATCTGAAATATTGCACATACAGGAATTGTGGATTCTTATCAAAAGCTCCCACTCTTGTTTGCGCATAACTTTTGCACTTTTCGTTTGACAAAAGAAAAATAAATAGTTTTATCTCTGAATGTTAGGCCGTGCCTCAGCTGGACAAATCCTGGGAGTGTTTTCTTCTTTTTGAGCACAAAAGGTTTTGTAAGAGATAAGTCTTCATGCTCGCTCGAGTCTCCCAGCGTCTCTAGGTCTGTTTGGGAATGTATATATGGATGGATATTCAATAGTTACTGCTTTTTTCCCCCTTGTAAAAACATTTGGTTTGATATTTGTTCCTGTCTTTTTTTTCTTTCTTGGTGTAGTGCTGTTCTTTCATAATGTGGACTTTGTGCTGCGGCGGTTCTGAAGCAGAGCTCAATCTCCTGCCTCAGACACTTCAGGCTTATCTCACTGTTGGCTCTCCTCTTCTACAACTGTATATATAGTGCACAGACTCACATGTTTATCTAGTACAGCAGGGTATGGAGACGAGTTTCTGCCACAGAATAAAACATTGGAGATAATTACACAATTCTGACTTTAAATCTCAATTCTGACTTTATATCTCAATTCTGACTTTATATCTCAATTCTGACTTTATATCTCTCAATTCTGACTTTATATCTCAATTCTGACTTTATATCTCACAATTCTGACTTTATATCTCACAATTCTGACTTTATATCTCAATTCTGACTTTATATCTCAATTCTGACTTTATATCTCAATTCTGACTTTATATCTCACAATTCTGACTTTATATCTCAATTCTGACTTTATATCTCAATTCTGACTTTATATCTCAATTCTGACTTTATATCTCTCAATTCTGACTTTATATCTCACAATTCTGACTTTATATCTCAATTCTGACTTTATATCTCAATTCTGACTTTATATCTCAATTCTGACTTTATATCTCACAATTCTGACTTTATATCTCACAATTCTGACTTTATATCTCAATTCTGACTTTATATCTCTCAATTCTGACTTTATATCTCAATTCTGACTTTATATCTCTCAATTCTGACTTTATATCTCAATTCTGACTTTATATCTCACAATTCTGACTTTATATCTCACAATTCTGACTTTATATCTCAATTCTGACTTTATATCTCAATTCTGACTTTATATCTCAATTCTGACTTTATATCTCACAATTCTGACTTTATATCTCAATTCTGACTTTATATCTCAATTCTGACTTTATATCTCAATTCTGACTTTATATCTCAATTCTGACTTTATATCTCACAATTCTGACTTTATATCTCACAATTCTGACTTTATATCTCAATTCTGACTTTATATCTCAATTCTGACTTTATATCTCAATTCTGACTTTATATCTCACAATTCTGACTTTATATCTCAATTCTGACTTTATATCTCAATTCTGACTTTATATCTCAATTCTGACTTTATATCTCAATTCTGACTTTATATCTCAATTCTGACTTTATATCTCAATTCTGACTTTATATCTCTCAATTCTGACTTTATATCTCACAATTCTGACTTTAAATCTCAATTCTGACTTTATATCTCAATTCTGACTTTATATCTCAATTCTGACTTTATATCTCTCAATTCTGACTTTATATCTCAATTCTGACTTTATATCTCACAATTCTGACTTTATATCTCACAATTCTGACTTTATATCTCAATTCTGACTTTATATCTCAATTCTGACTTTATATCTCAATTCTGACTTTATATCTCACAATTCTGACTTTATATCTCAATTCTGACTTTATATCTCACAATTCTGACTTTATATCTCAATTCTGACTTTATATCTCACAATTCTGACTTTATATCTCAATTCTGACTTTATATCTCAATTCTGACTTTATATCTCTCAATTCTGACTTTATATCTCTCAATTCTGACTTTATATCTCAATTCTGACTTTATATCTCACAATTCTGACTTTATATCTCAATTCTGACTTTATATCTCAATTCTGACTTTATATCTCAATTCTGACTTTATATCACAATTCTGACTTTATATCTCACAATTCTGACTTTATATCTCACAAGTCTGACTTTATATCTCAATTCTGACTTTATATCTCAATTCTGACTTTATATCACACAATTCTGACTTTATATCTCACAATTCTGACTTTATATCTCAATTCTGACTTAATATCTCACAATTCTGACTTTATATCTCAATTCTGACTTTATATCTCACAATTCTGACTTTATATCACAATTCTGACTTTATATCTCAATTCTGACTTTATATCTCACAATTCTGACTTTATATCACAATTCTGACTTTATATCACAATTCTGACTTTATATCTCAATTCTGACTTTATATCTCACAATTCTGACTTTATATCTCAATTCTGACTTTATATCTCACAATTCTGACTTTATATCTCACAATTCTGACTTTATATCTCACAATTCTGACTTTATATCTCAATTCTGACTTTATATATCACAATTCTGACTTAATATCTCACAATTCTGACTTTATATATCACAATTCTGACCTAATATCTCACAATTCTGACTTTATATATCACAATTCTGACTTAATATCTCAATTCTGACTTAATATCTCAATTCTGACTTTATATCTCAATTCTGACTTTATATCTCAATTCTGACTTTATATCTCACAAGTCTGACTTTATATCCCACAATTCTGACTTTATATCTCAATTCTGACTTAATATCTCACAATTCTGACTTTATATATCACAATTCTGACTTAATATCTCAATTCTGACTTAATATCTCACAATTCTGACTTTATATATCACAATTCTGACTTAATATCTCACAATTCTGACTTTATATATCACAATTCTGACTTAATATCTCAATTCTGACTTTATATCTCAATTCTGACTTTATATCTCAATTCTGACTTTATATCTCAATTCTGACTTTATATCTCACAATTCTGACTTAATATCTCACAATTCTGACTTTATATATCACAATTCTGACTTAATATCTCACAATTCTGACTTTATATATCACAATTCTGACTTAATATCTCAATTCTGACTTAATATCTCAATTCTCTTTATATCTCAATTCTGACTTTATATCTCAATTCTGACTTTATATCTCAATTCTGACTTTATATCCCACAATTCTGACTTTATATCTCAATTCTGACTTTATATCTCAATTCTGACTTTATATCTCACAATTCTGACTTTATATCTCAATTCTGACTTTATATCTCACAATTCTGACTTTATATCTCACAATTCTGACTTTATATCACAACTCTGACTTTATATCTCACAATTCTGACTTTATATCTCAATTCTGAGTTTATATCTCAATTCTGACTTTATATCTCAATTCTGACTTTATATCTCACAATTCTGACTTTATATCTCAATTCTGACTTTATATCTCAATTCTGACTTTATATCTCACAATTCTGACTTTATATCTCAATTCTGACTTTATATCTCACAATTCTGACTTTATATCTCACAATTCTGACTTTATATCACAACTCTGACTTTATCTCACAATTCTGACTTTATATCTCAATTCTGAGTTTATATCTCAATTCTGACTTTATATCTCAATTCTGACTTTATATCTCACAATTCTGACTTTATATCTCAATTCTGACTTTATATCTCACAATTCTGACTTTATATCTCACAATTCTGACTTTATATCACAACTCTGACTTTATATCTCACAATTCTGACTTTATATCTCAATTCTGAGTTTATATCTCAATTCTGACTTTATATCTCAATTCTGACTTTATATCTCAATTCTGACTTTATATCTCACAATTCTGACTTTATATTTCACAAGTCTGACTTTATATCTCAATTCTGACTTTATATCTCAATTCTGACTTTATATCTCAATTCTGACTTTATATCTCAATTCTGACTTTATATCTCTCAATTCTGACTTTATATCTCACAATTCTGACTTTATATCTCAATTCTGACTTTATATCTCAATTCTGACTTTATATCTCTCAATTCTGACTTTATATCTCACAATTCTGACTTTATATCACAATTCTGACTTTATATCTCACAATTCTGACTTTATATCTCACAAGTCTGACTTTATATCTCAATTCTGACTTTATATCTCAATTCTGACTTTATATCACACAATTCTGACTTTATATCTCACAATTCTGACTTTATATCTCAATTCTGACTTAATATCTCACAATTCTGACTTTATATCTCAATTCTGACTTTATATCTCACAATTCTGACTTTATATCACAATTCTGACTTTATATCTCAATTCTGACTTTATATCTCACAATTCTGACTTTATATCACAATTCTGACTTTATATCACAATTCTGACTTTATATCTCAATTCTGACTTTATATCTCACAATTCTGACTTTATATCTCAATTCTGACTTTATATCTCACAATTCTGACTTTATATCTCACAATTCTGACTTTATATCTCAATTCTGACTTTATATATCACAATTCTGACCTAATATCTCACAATTCTGACTTTATATATCACAATTCTGACTTAATATCTCAATTCTGACTTAATATCTCAATTCTGACTTTATATCTCAATTCTGACTTTATATCTCAATTCTGACTTTATATCTCACAAGTCTGACTTTATATCCCACAATTCTGACTTTATATCTCAATTCTGACTTAATATCTCACAATTCTGACTTTATATATCACAATTCTGACTTAATATCTCAATTCTGACTTAATATCTCACAATTCTGACTTTATATATCACAATTCTGACTTAATATCTCACAATTCTGACTTTATATATCACAATTCTGACTTAATATCTCAATTCTGACTTAATATCTCAATTCTGACTTTATATCTCAATTCTGACTTTATATCTCAATTCTGACTTTATATATCACAATTCTGACTTAATATCTCACAATTCTGACTTTATATATCACAATTCTGACTTAATATCTCACAATTCTGACTTTATATATCACAATTCTGACTTAATATCTCAATTCTGACTTAATATCTCAATTCTCTTTATATCTCAATTCTGACTTTATATCTCAATTCTGACTTTATATCTCAATTCTGACTTTATATCCCACAATTCTGACTTTATATCTCAATTCTGACTTTATATCTCAATTCTGACTTTATATCTCACAATTCTGACTTTATATCTCAATTCTGACTTTATATCTCACAATTCTGACTTTATATCTCACAATTCTGACTTTATATCACAACTCTGACTTTATATCTCACAATTCTGACTTTATATCTCAATTCTGAGTTTATATCTCAATTCTGACTTTATATCTCAATTCTGACTTTATATCTCACAATTCTGACTTTATATCTCAATTCTGACTTTATATCTCACAATTCTGACTTTATATCTCACAATTCTGACTTTATATCTCACAATTCTGACTTTATATCACAACTCTGACTTTATATCTCACAATTCTGACTTTATATCTCAATTCTGAGTTTATATCTCAATTCTGACTTTATATCTCAATTCTGACTTTATATCTCACAATTCTGACTTTATATCTCAATTCTGACTTTATATCTCACAATTCTGACTTTATATCTCAATTCTGACTTTATATCTCACAATTCTGACTTTATATCTCAATTCTGACTTTATATCTCAATTCTGACTTTATATCTCAATTCTGACTTTATATCTCACAATTCTGACTTTATATCACAATTCTGACTTTATATCTCACAATTCTGACTTTATATCTCACAAGTCTGACTTTATATCTCAATTCTGACTTTATATCTCAATTCTGACTTTATATCACACAATTCTGACTTTATATCTCACAATTCTGACTTTATATCTCAATTCTGACTTAATATCTCACAATTCTGACTTTATATCTCAATTCTGACTTTATATCTCACAATTCTGACTTTATATCTCAATTCTGACTTTATATCTCACAATTCTGACTTTATATCACAATTCTGACTTTATATCTCAATTCTGACTTTATATCTCACAATTCTGACTTTATATCTCAATTCTGACTTTATATCTCACAATTCTGACTTTATATCTCACAATTCTGACTTTATATCTCACAATTCTGACTTTATATCTCAATTCTGACTTTATATATCACAATTCTGACTTAATATCTCACAATTCTGACTTTATATATCACAATTCTGACCTAATATCTCACAATTCTGACTTTATATATCACAATTCTGACTTAATATCTCAATTCTGACTTAATATCTCAATTCTGACTTTATATCTCAATTCTGACTTTATATCTCAATTCTGACTTTATATCTCACAAGTCTGACTTTATATCCCACAATTCTGACTTTATATCTCAATTCTGACTTAATATCTCACAATTCTGACTTTATATATCACAATTCTGACTTAATATCTCAATTCTGACTTAATATCTCACAATTCTGACTTTATATATCACAATTCTGACTTAATATCTCACAATTCTGACTTTATATATCACAATTCTGACTTAATATCTCAATTCTGACTTAATATCTCAATTCTGACTTTATATCTCAATTCTGACTTTATATCTCAATTCTGACTTTATATATCACAATTCTGACTTAATATCTCACAATTCTGACTTTATATATCACAATTCTGACTTAATATCTCACAATTCTGACTTTATATATCACAATTCTGACTTAATATCTCAATTCTGACTTAATATCTCAATTCTCTTTATATCTCAATTCTGACTTTATATCTCAATTCTGACTTTATATCTCAATTCTGACTTTATATCTCAATTCTGACTTTATATCTCAATTCTGACTTTATATCTCACAATTCTGACTTTATATCTCAATTCTGACTTTATATCTCACAATTCTGACTTTATATCTCACAATTCTGACTTTATATCACAACTCTGACTTTATATCTCACAATTCTGACTTTATATCTCAATTCTGAGTTTATATCTCAATTCTGACTTTATATCTCAATTCTGACTTTATATCTCACAATTCTGACTTTATATCTCAATTCTGACTTTATATCTCACAATTCTGACTTTATATCTCACAATTCTGACTTTATATCACAACTCTGACTTTATATCTCACAATTCTGACTTTATATCTCAATTCTGAGTTTATATCTCAATTCTGACTTTATATCTCAATTCTGACTTTATATCTCACAATTCTGACTTTATATCTCAATTCTGACTTTATATCTCACAATTCTGACTTTATATCTCAATTCTGACTTTATATCTCACAATTCTGACTTTATATCACAATTCTGACTTTATATCACACAATTCTGACTTTATTTCTCAATTCTGACTTTATATATAAATTCTGACTTTATATCTCAATTCTGACTTTATATATAAATTCTGACTTTATATATCAACTCTGACTTTATATCTCACAATTCTGACTTTATATCTCAATTCTGACTTTATATCCCACAATTCTGACTTTATATCACACAATTCTGACTTTATATCACACAATTCTGGCTTTATATCTCACAAAATTCTGACTTTATATCACACAATTCTGGCTTTATATCTCACAAAATTCTGACTTTATATCTCAAAAAATTCTGACTTTATATCTCACAATTCTAACTTTATATCTCACAATTCTGACTTTATATATAAACTCTGACTTTATATTTAAATTCTGACTTTATATTTCAACTCTGACTTTATATTTCAACTCTGACTTAATATCTCAAAATTCTGACTTTATATATCAATGACTTTATATATCAATTCTGACTTTATATTTCAATTCTGACTTTATATATCAATTCTGACTTTATATCTCACAATTCTAACTTTATATCTCACAATTTTGACTTTATATCTCACAGCTAGTGATATATACTTTTTTATATATATAAATCTAATAATTATTCCACATACAAAAATCCAAATTCTATCCCTACCCCTAAAATATTTTTTAAAAAGTTTTTAAAAACTAATTTTAAAACATTTGTCAGATTTCCTTTTTTATAATATAATAACATAACAAAACAAAAAAAATATATATATACAATTTAGGGTTAGTAACCATATCTGGACAGTGTATTTGTACCCAACAACAAACACAGAACAATCTCTACAGACACAAACCTCAATAGGCTTTATTAATATACTTCAATGTTACTCGAGCTGCCGGACTCTGACCTGAAGCACACACACACACACACACACACACACACACACACACACACACTTCTTTCACTCAGACAGATCGTGACGGCAGTTTCACAGATTATTGGGTTGAATGGTAAAAAATCTGTAAAAATGCTCGTCCTGGCGAGTATTCGGGTAAACACTGTCGGATGTGTCTTTAGTGAACGTACAGAGTTGAAGGAGAAATCTGGTGTTACAATGAATGTGGTCTGTGCAGCTCTTAAAGGGCCGGAGCTCATATTCTGTGTGAAGCAGGGCAGGAACAGGCCGGACAAGTGAGTTTTTAGGGGTTTTTAACAATGAATAGGAAGTTCTGTCATATTATTCAATTACTTGTACAGTTTTTTGCCATGGTATCGCTTCAGTATCGGTATTGAGGTATTTTAGTCAGGTATTGTATCAAAGTCATAATTCTGGTATCGTGACAACACTATTCTATATAAAAAGTATTTGCTGATATTCTCTTGTTTTTGTTATGTTGGTTTACAAATTTGTACCTTTTTATTACATTTTTACTCTTTTAGTTACATTTTGTCAAGGGCTTGTTTATAGTACACTACTGAAGGCCAACGTTGCAAGTTAAATGAAATGTTTTTAAGTAAAATTGTTGAAAATTATTGAGGGCCGGACCTGATATTCTGAGTGATTAATGTTAATCAAACAACAAAGAAAATAGAAAATCACACCATGCTTGACCGAATAACTTTAATATATTTATTAAGAATCAGCGTATAGTTAATTTACAGAGTGACTATGCAGACTATGCATTTTTGTTTTTACATTTGATTATTTAATTTCTTTATTGAATGCTACTGTTAAATAGAGCTACTGTAGCTGAATATAAAGGACTGTTTGTCATATTGTTTGTAATTTACATTTTGACTTCTTTAAAAAAAACTGATCAAATTAAATATCTATATTGTAATTATAAAATTACATTTAAAAAATATTAAATTACTTGTATCATGAAATAAGATTTCGGTCATCCCAACCTGTTCAGAATAGTGCTTAGTGTTAACATGATTGATAATAATAGGATTGTTGCAAACATTTCAGTCATAATTTTGGTATCGTGACAACACTATTCTATATAAAAAGTATTTGCTGATATTCTCTTTTTTGTTTTGTTGGTTTACAAATTTGTACCTTTTTACATTTTTACTCTTTTAGTTTTACATTTTGTCAAGGGCTTGTTTACATTTATACTTTTTATAGTACACTTCAGAAGGCCAACTTTGCAAGTTAAATTAAATGTTTTTAAGTAAAATTGTTGAAAATGATTGTGATAAATTAGTCGATAGATTAATCGATATAAAAATAGTCGTTAGTGCTTTCCCTTGACCCAGCTTAATTCGCAGTTCTGTTGTTTATACAGTGTCCGTGATACATCAACCAAAGGCCACCCAGCATTTAAAAACCCATCACAAAGGGCCTAGAGCTTCATACAGTGTGTGTGTGTGTGTGTGTGTGTGTGTGTGTGTGTGTGTGTGTGTGTGTGTGTGTGTGTGTGTGTGTGTGTGTGTGTGTGTGTGTGTGTGTGTGTGTGTGTGTGTGTGTGTGTGTGTGTGTGTGTGTGTGTGTGTGTGTGTGTGTGTGCGCGTGTGCGTGTGTGTGTGTTTGGTCTGCGAGGAGGCTGACATACCTGTGTTGAGAGATGGCTCTTTGAGCCACACGCCAAAAACACTGTTCAAGAACGCACAGCCTAGTGTTAAACTGCAAAAAAGCAAAAACCCAGCTCTATCATCATCTCGAAACGGGAGGTTGTCAGCACCCTTTAGCCTGAACTGCAATTATGATGATAAAACTTGCTGTCTGACTATCATTGGTGCAAAATGGCTTGAAATTTCCGGTTTGAAGTGTTTACTGCAGAAATTCCCTCATCTCGGATTTGGAACGGCCTCTTTCTGGAGCTTTTGATGGATCCTTTGTCTATTGTTTTTAGGTTATATTAACCGTTTGCCCTGGCAACCGCTCATAACATCCCTGTACATTATGACATAGTGCTGTGGGCTTTCATTGCAACGTCAGATTCATGGATCTTAGCTTTAATAATGCTCAAAAACATTGTCATCGATGCCAGAAATGTCTATCTTACCTCTCATTACCATAGATATCCATAATAAAGGCTAGATGTCTCGTCCGCGCTGCTGGCCAATGGAGGTCGGCGTCCACACCTGGCGGCCATTTTGTCACAGTCAGCTCGCTCACTCCTAACATTGTGTTTTAATAGTGCGTGTGCTTTTTAAATAACTATAACTCGCTCAATTTTCGACCGATGGGTAAAAAATATTGATTTCTCGATTTTAATCGATTCTCACTTTTACAAAACAATATCGATCCCAAGAATCGATTAGGCATCCTGTTTTTAGTTGATGAATGAAATAAACATTGTCGCGCACCTCCCATCCAATAAATCGCTATAATCTTTGTGCTTTATTACTATTTATATAAAACAAAGTCTCAGATTTCAAATTACGTGTATTTTTTTTTTTACGAAATTCAAAAACATAAATACCGTTTTGGCGCTGTGGCGCGAGATCGCTCTGAGCTCAGCTCAAGAGGACCGGCTCCGTGGAATGCACATGAACTGATCTTATTTTCCGCCTTAATATCAGTTACAGCGCGAAGTAAACATAAGAATCTGAAAGTGTGTTAAAAGATACAGGATAACTTACTGAAATCCGTATCATGTCACATGGAATAGCTCAAGTTTCAACCGCAAAAAGACGTAAGTAAAATGGCTAATAAGTAAACAATGTCATGTAACGTCACATTTACCCCAGAAAAACCATATCCAGTGTCCATAAACTCGTTAGTAAGCTTTAATCAGCTAGAAAAAATAACTCTAGGGAGGAGCATTTTGATAATTATATGCACAACATTACATATTCATTGTCATTTTTTAATGTTCTTCAATTTAATGCATGTTTGTAGCCTATGAATAAATCTGGCAAGTTTTTATGACAGCCAAATGTTTATATTTCAAAAAACTAATTGGAGTATAAATAGGATAATGTAATTGTAAAGTTAATATAACTTTATTATTATGTTATAAAAAAACATAATTTAGTGTAATTTAAGTGTTTGTATACAAATTAGTTAATTTTTTACCTTCAATATTAGTAGGCTGATGTAGTACAACTGACTCCCATAGTTTACAACATTAGCTCAGAGATTTGTTTTCCTTGAGAAAATTGGCCATATATTGTACCTGATACATATCTAAAGTAATCGATATTGAATCTAAAATCGAATCAAATCGAATCGAAAGCTTGTGAATCGAAACGAATTGTGAAATTTATGTCAATACCCAGCCCTAATAGTAATGACACTGCATACTTATGAATAATTATTCATAATTTGCATAATCACTCACCTTACATCAGAGCCCGCCAGAAAGCTTGCCTGTGACAAGATGGCCGCTGGTGATGACGTTAGAGACTCCGCCAGACATCTAGCCTTTATTATGGATATCTATGCTCTGTGGTGCCTGATGTAAGGCGAGTGATCTGAACACAAATACTCTTATCTCGCTGAAATCTTGACGGATTTACAAATGTTTTGGTTTCTTACAAATGTTATTAAGGTGGCTTTAATTCTGGATGCTTGAACAAATTATGAATAATTATTCATAAGTATGCAGTGTCATAACTACATCTCTGACGTTTATAACAAACCAAACAGTTTGAAAATCGGTAGAAAATTTAGCAAGTTATGGTTAATTAAAAAGCACACGCACCATTAAAACACAATGTTAGGAGTGAGCGAGCTGACTGTGACAAGATGGCCGCCAGGTGCGGATGCAGACCTCCATTGGCCAGCAGCGCGGACGAGACATCTAGCCTTTATTATGGATATCTATGCCACAGAGCCCGGCTGAAAGCTTGCCTGTGACAAGATGGCCGCTGGTGATGACGTTAGAGACTCCGCCGTAAGACATCTAGCCTTTATTATGTACAGGTGCTGGTCATATAATTAGAATATCATCAAAAAGTTGATTTATTTCACTAATTCCATTCAAAAAGTGAAACTTGTATATTATTTTCATTCATTACACACAGATTGATATATTTTAAATGTTTATTTCTTTTATTTCTTTTAAGCACTGACTCCTTCTCCAGTCCACTCTTTGTGAATCTCCCCCACATTTTTGAATGGGTTTTGTTTCACAATCCTCTCCAGGGTGTGGTTATCCCTATTGCTTGTACACTTTTTTCTACCACATCTTTTCCTTCCCTTCGCCTCTCTATTAATGTGCTTGGCCACAGAGCTCTGTGAACAGCCAGCCTATTTTGCAATGACCTTTTGTGTCTTGCCCTCCTTGTGCAAGGTGTCAATGGTCTTCCCCATGATTGTGTCGCCTACAGAACTAGACTGAGAGACCATGTAAAGGCCTTTGCAGGTGTTTTGAGTTCATTAGCTGATTAGAGTGTGGCACCAGGTGTCTTCAATATTGAACTTTTTCACAATATTCTATTTTTTTGAGATACTGAATTTGGGATTTTCCTTAGTTGTCAGTTATAATCATCAAAATTAAAATAAATAAACATTTGAAATATATCAGTCTGTGTGTAATGAATGAATAAAATATACAAGTTTCACTTTTTGAATGGAATTAGTGAAATAAATCTACTTTTTGATGATATTCTAATTAAATGACCAGCACCTGTATATCTATGCTCATTACACCAAAGAACCAGGAGGTGTCATCACCAAGAGAGATGAACAAGAATGTGCACCATTCAGGGCTCGAGCACTGACCTTTGACCTTCGCTGAGAGGCTTTTAGGCATCTTACAGCTGCTCCGTGTCATGATGTTTTTTATTCCTGTGGCCTCTATGGAGCCGTTCCTCTGCCCCTAAAATAACAGGCCCAATAAAGAAACCCTCAACATGTTCTATTCCAAATTATAAAGCGTGATTATAACCCTGCCAGACTTTTTGGCTGACATGAACATCATGTTTTAATGGCTTTATTTGGCAGTTACACCTAAACGAGGGTTTTTCATTATGTGTGGGTTTCCGTAATTAATCCGTCTTTCCATATTGGGTTATAAAAGTCGAAGCTGCTCACTGGAAGAGGCTCTGTCCCACTGTCTGTGATATAGTGAGGAACGTCTTGTTGACAGTTCAAGACTTGTGTCCTGTGGATGTTTGAGGACAGGGGCGCCTCCCTCGCCTCTTGATGGGGTGTGTGTGTGTGTGTGTGTGTGTGTGTGTGTGTGTGTGTGTGTGTGTGTGTGTGTGTGTGTGTGTGTGTGTGTGTGTGTGTGTGTGTGTGTGTGTGTGTGTGTGTGTGTGTGTGTGTGTGTGTGACTGTGGTGTTGAGTGGTCGCTCTGAGTGTTGGTTTAGTTACTCCTCCTCAGGTTAACTCAGGCTGACGTTCCTCTATTCACTGACTCCAGCGACGGCTCTGGGACGCTCACAGTGAGACTGCAGGAGCTCATCAAACATGATTACACTCTTCAGACTTCATATCTATCTATCCATCCATCCATCCATCCATCCATCCATCTGTCTGTCCATCCGTCTGGATATCTATCTATCCATCCATCCATCCATCTGTCTGTCTGTCCATCCTTCTGGATATCTATCTATCCATCCATCCATCTGTCTGTCCATCCGTCTGGATATCTATCTATCCATCCATCCATCTGTCTGTCCATCCTTCTGGATATCTATCTATCCATCCATCCATCCATCTGTCTGTCCATCCGTCTGGATATCTATCTATCCATCCATCCATCTGTCTGTCCATCCTTCTGGATATCTATCTATCCATCCATCCATCCATCTGTCTGTCCATCCGTCTGGATATCTATCTATCCATCCATCCATCTGTCTGTCCATCCTTCTGGATATCTATCCATCCATCCATCTGTCTGTCCATCCGTCTGGATATCTATCTATCCATCCATCCATCTGTCTGTCCATCCTTCTGGATATCTATCCATCCATCCATCCATCCATCCATCCATCTGTCTGTCCATCCGTCTGGATATCTATCTATCTATCCATCCATCGTCTGTCTGTCCATCCGTCTGGATATCTATCTATCCATCCATGCATCGTCTCTCTGTCCATCCGTCTGGATATCTATCTATCTATCTATCTATCTATCTATCTATCTATCTATCTATCTATCTATCTATCTATCTATCTATCTATCTATCCATCGTCTCTCTGTCCATCCATCTGGATATCTATCTATCTATTTATCCATCCATCCATCGTCTCTCTGTCCATCCGTCTGGATATCTATCTATACATCCATCCATCCATCGTCTGTATGTCCATCTGTCTATCTATCTATCCATCCATCCATCCATCCATCCATCTATCCATCGTCTGTATGTCCATCTGTCTGGATATCTATCTATCCATCGTCTGTCTGTCTATCCGTCTGGATATCCAGCCATCTATCCATCGTCTCTCTGTCCATCCGTCTGGATATCTATCCATCCATCCATCTATCCATCGTCTAAATGTCCATCTGTCTGGATATCTATCTAACTATCCATCCATCCATCCATCTATCCATCGTCTGTCTGTCCATCCATCTGGATATCTATCCATCCATCCATCCATCCATCCATCTATCCATCGTCTAAATGTCCATCTGTCTGGATATCTAACTATCCATCCATCCATCCATCCATCTATCCATCGTCTGTCTGTCCATCCATCTGGATATCTATCTATCTATCTATCCATCCGTCCATCGTCTCTCTGTCCATCCGTCTGGATATCTATCCATCCATCCATCTATCATCGTCTGTCTTTCCATCCGTCTGGATATCTATCTATCCATCTATTGATCGTTCTTTGGTTCTAGCCATCCATCTAGCTATCCATCCATCCATCCATCATCTTTCTTTTTTCGTTCTATCCATTCATTCATACATCCATCCATTTATCAATCGTTCTTTCATTTCCATCCATCCAACCATCTGTCGTTCTTTCATTCAATCCGTGCATCCGTCTGTGGTCTATATCTGTCATTCTGTCGTAAACAATTTGGCATAATATTATAATCACTGTAAATAAAAAGTTTAAAGGAGCAAAATTCATAATGTTGGCTGTGTAAATGTTCCTTTTAACATCCAGTCATCATTTACTCTACATGTGCGATTGATATGCACCATATGTGCCTGTAATATTACAAACCATAGACTATAGCTTTCCCATTATATTTTGTGACTCACCGCTCAGATATTCTCTTATAATATTATGAGGCCAATTATTAAAAACCATAATCTTTGTGACGGCATCTAATGAATAGGCACTCTCTCCCCGTCTTTTGATATCAACACTTGTTCAACCAATAATATTATAATCAATGATATTGTCTGCCAAACGTTCAATATTACCTTCTTTTATGCCATTGTTTGTGAAAAAGTCATGGGCAAAATATACAGGTATATATATATATATATATATATATATATATATATATATATATATATATATATATATATATATATATATATATATATATATATATATATATATATATATATATATATATATATATATATATATATATATATATATATATATATATATATATATATATATATATATATATATATATATATATATATATATATTTTAGCATTTGTGCATATTTATTTAGAAAAACAAAATAAAACTTGAGGCTTTGCTGTTTTTTTATCCTGTCGTCAATAGATTTTTTAATATTTTCTATAAATCTGACCTTTCACAGTATGTTTTCAATATTATGCCTAAATGTCATTTTTGTCATTTTTTTTGTATAGTTTAGACAGTATTTAGTCTAAACTTGTTTTTATTGACTGTATATCTTTTCAATATTTTTCTAAATATTTTGTAATTTTTAATATTTTGTCTCAATCTGGTATTGTTGATAGCAAATTATCAGTATTCCATATTTCAACTGGGTTGCCCTATTTAAAATTAGAAATTAAAAAAAAAATGTACATAAAAAATTAACCATCCATCCGTCCTTCTTTTGCTCTATCCATCCATTCATCCATCCATTCATCCATCCATCCATCCATCCATCCATCCATCCATCCATCCATCCATCCATCCATCCATCCATCCATCCATCCATCCATCCATCCATCCATCCATCCATCCATCCATCCATCCATCCATCCATCCATCCATCCATCTATCTATCTATCTATCTATCTATCTATCTATCTATCTATCTATCTATCTATCTATCTATCTATCTATCTATCTATCTATCTATCTATCTATCTATCTATCTATCTATCTATCTATCTATCTATCTATATTTCGTTCCATCCATCCATCTATCCATGTATCCATCTATTTTCCGTTCTGTCCATCCATCCATCCATCCATCCATCCATCTAGCTAAAGTTCTTTCATTCCATCCATCCATCCATCTATCGTTCTATCTATCGTTCTATCTATCGTTCTATCTATCTATCGTTCTATCTATCGTTCTATCTATCTATCGTTCTATCTATCTATCCATCTATCTATCTATCTATCTATCTATCTATCTATCTATCTATCTATCTATCTATCTATCTATCTATCTATCTATCTATCTATCTATCTATCTATCGTTCTATCGTTCTATCCATTCAGCCATCCATCCATCTTTCAATTGTTCGTTCTTTCTTTCTAACATCTATCCATCCATCCATCTATTTAAAATTAGCCCATTGTATGTTTTTTTAAATAAAAAGTAACCATCCATCCTTCTTTCTTTCTAACCATTCATCTCCATCCATCTATCATTCGTTCTGTCCATCCATCCATCTAGCTATAGTTCTTTCATTCCATCCATCCATCCATCTATTTAAAATTAGTCCATTGTATGTTTTTTTTTAAATAAAAAAGTATCCATCCATCTATCATTCGTTCTATCCATCCATCTAGCTATAGTTCTTTCATTCCATCCATCCATCTATCCATCTATTTTTCATTCTGTCCATCCAGCCATCCATCCATCTAGCTAAAGTTCTTTCGTTCCAGCCATCCATCCATCTATTTAAAATTAGTCCATTGTATGTTTTTTTTTAAATAAAAAAGTCTCCATCCATCTATCATTCGTTCTATCCGTCCATCTATCGTTTGTTCGTTCTATCCATCCATCTATTGTTCGTTCTCTCCATCCATCATCCATCTAGCTATAGTTCTTTCGTTCCATCCATCCATTCATCCATTTATCTATCTATCTTTTGTTCTATTCATTCATCCATCCATCTATCCCTTTCGATCGTTCTTTCTTTCTTTCTAACCATCCATCCATCCATCTATCTTTCGTTCTATCCATCCATTTAAAATTCGCCCATTGTATGTGTTTTTTTTTAAATAAAAATGTACACATTTAATATACAGTATGATGATAAAAACAATTGGCGGATTTATCAGAAATTACCTGTGAGATAAATGTTTAGACACTTGACTTGTAACTCAATGAGTGTTGTGTAGATGCCCAGTCTATGACATAAAGTTTTGCACATTATTCCCAGACATCTACACCCTTAAACACACGGGACCAGATCACCTGGCAAAGCCTTTATCAGACAATTCTTTATTGTATTATCGAAGGAAAGAATGAAAAGTATGTACACGTCTGAAACTGAAGCGTGTCCGTCTAATTATAGTCCTTTTACACAGCAGCATTGGTGTGTGTGTGTGTGTGTGTGTGTGTGTGTGTGTGTGTGTGTGTGTGTGTGTGTGTGTGTGTGTGTGTGTGTGTGTGTGTGTGTGTGTGTGTGTGTGTGTGTGTGTGTGTGTGTGTGTGTGTGTGTGTGTGTGTGTGTGTGTGTGTGTGTGTGTGTGTGTGTGTGTGTGTGTGTGTGTGTGTGTCTCATGAGGGCCTGGAAACACAGCGGGCCCTTGTTACCGGTGGTCTCCAAATTAAATTTCCCATTCGTCTCAGTAAGCCTTTCCCATAATTATGTAAATATGTTGTCTCGGTAACGTGTCCATATGATACTCAATAAAGTGTAAGGTTGAGTAACGCAAGAGCTGGAGATGTTTTGAATTAAGCTTGTTGGCATCTGGCGGAATCTGTACGTATAACCACACCTGTGTTTCATTATTACAGGATTGGACAGAAAGAAATGCAGAACGGAGGAAGAGAAATAAGTAGTGGTAGAGAGGAAAAGAAGTGGTAGAAAGTGTCCGCGAGGGCTGGAGATATAAGGGTGGAGGACTGTGAAACCTGAGGTGACATTTAAGGGCTTCTGTCTCCTTCCTCTAAACGGAACAAAAGAAAAAATGTATGCTCTCTCAAAAGTAGTATTGTGAAATTGGCACGAGCTCACTTGTCAATCAAGAAAACGCATAATCACTCTAAATCCAATATTAAGTCCTTGTTAAAAATTTCTGTCCTCATATTTTCCGACAGTTGTCAACAGTGTTTTGAAGGTGGAGGAAACTAGGCTTAAAGATCACAACATTTGTTAAAACATAAGATAAAGATATTTGGACATTGTGTTGACTAGGAGAGGATGGCACCAACTGTACTTTACTTTGTCTTTACTATATCTATATATATACACCGATCAGGCATAACATTATGACAGGTGAAGTGAGTAACACTGATGATCTCTGTTAGTGGGTGGGATATATTAGGCAGCAAGTGAACATTTTGTCATTAGAGTTGATGTGTTAGAAGCAGGAAAAATGGGCAAGCGTAAGGATTTGAGTGAGTTTGACAAGGGCCAGATTGTGACGGCTAGACGACTGGGTCAGAGCATCTCCAAAACATCACGTGGATGGCCAGGTGTGTGTGCGTGTCTTACCTGGGGAACACATTGCACCGGGTGCACTATGGGAAGAAGCCGTGGCGACGGAGGCAGTAGCCACGTTTACATGCTCACTTTTTTTGTCATTCCGATTAAAATCATTCCGATTGAAAGATTCGGTGGACTGTTTACATGAGACGTTATCTAATCCGATCTGGTGTCTACATCTGCTGACTTTCAGTTGGGATCATTTTGTGACATGCACACACAGTTTGTCTGCCGCCTCAGATTCGTAACGTTAGCATCGTGGATCAATAGTTCTGTGTTGGTAATTTTTATATTTATTTATTTTTCTGTGGCCGGACATGCAGTAGTTTAACCTCATTTATGTCCTATACAATGGCTATTTCAACATCTGTGAATTGATGAATGCAGAATCAAAATGAATTCAATTCATTTATTTTGAAAAACACAAAATTAACAATAAAATGCACTCAAATTATTAATAAAAACATAGGATGTACGGTGAAACATGAATGAAACCATTCAAGACGTGCTCAGCATCATTACTAGTACTAAACATAGATATTTCAGATGATTAAGGAAAGATACCATAATCACAAAGGTATAAATATTAACAAAAGTAATTAAAGTAGACTGTGGGTAATGTTACTTAACCAATTTGAAGCAGTTGTTGAACTTTTTTTTTTTTATATCTAACTTACGAGAAACAGAGAAATGTCCACACGTCCTCTCCAGCAGCTTGAATGTTCCCCGTTGAAATGGCAGCTCTCAACGGCCACCAGGACTTATACAGTTTTATAAAAGCTATTTATTATTTGTCGTAAAGTGTAAGAATCACCTCAGAAAACTATTTTTTTCTGTCAGGCGCAGTTGAAGCCCAGGACAAACGCTGTCAAGATGAGATGGTGTAGCCAGGCTATGTGTCATTATTCCAACATCATGTTCATAACATGTTACGAAATAAAAAGTTTAATACCTCAGAAAAATGACCTTTCCTCTCTTGTCAACATTAGCCTGGTGTGAGCTCTTCAGTTGAGGAGGCGCGCGCTGTATATCACGTCACAGAAAGACGTGCACTCAGAGTAATCGGATCAGAACGTTTACATGGTGGAATTTTTCGTTTGATCGGTTCATGAAAAGGTTTATCCCACCCCTCTCAAACCCATTACAATTTCATTCGGTTTGGCCATTTTTTTTCCGATTGAGGTGTTTATATGGAGCATTTTCATTCGGATTGGACTTTTAAACCGATTACAGTGCTCCATGTAAACGCACCTAGTGATGCTTTGGGCAATGTTCTGCTGGGAAACCTTGGGTCCTCCATCATGTGGATGTTACTTTGACACGTCCCACCTACCTAAGCATTGTTGAGCCCATGTCCAACCTTTCATGGAAACGGTATTCCCTGGCGTCTGTGGCTCTTTCAGCAGATAATGCGCCGCCACAAAACACAAATGCTTCAGGAATGGTTTGAGGAACATGAGTTTGAGGCGTTGACTTGGCCTCCAAATTCCCCAGATCTCAATCCAATCGAGCATCTGTGGGATGAGCTGAACAAACAAGTCCGATCCATGGATGGAGGCTCCACCTCGCAACTTACAGGACTTAAAGGATCTGCTGCTAACATCTTGGTGCCAGATACCACAGCACACCTTCAGGGGTCTAGAGGAGTCCATGCCTCGACGGGTCAGGGCTGTTTTGGCACCAAAAGCGGGACCAACACAAGATTAGGAAAGTGGTCATAGTGTTATGTCTGATCGGTGTATATTTCCAAATGTTGTGTAAAAAGTTTGCTATCTCTGAATTGTGTTACATTTTACATGACATTTATATGCTAATCTGATACGCAAGGTTTTGATTGGCTTAACCTGGATTGATATCTGCCCAGAGGCGTCTTTATGGCCACAGTCCATTGAGAGTTTTCATGGCTAATTTTGTTAGCGTAGCAGCCAGAACGCCTAGCATGTGTTTTCAAGCAGTCGCTGTGGTTTACATAAGCCTGCTTCATTGTGTATTGGAGACTTCAGCTGCTCATTCAGGCCAAAGCTCTGCATTATACAAGCTAACCAAGTCCATTCACAGTTGTTGCCTAGACGTTTAATGATGGCTTGAGTGTCTTTTTGCATATATTTACACTCCCATGTCGCCCTCGGACACAATGAGGAACTTTTCGAGAGCACTTTATGATGTTTGTTTCAGAACAAGTACCTTGCACCATCTCCTGTCTCAAATCCTTATAACATATACTTGGCATGTGCATTAGCCCTTATAGCTAATATATGCATGCCTTTCTCCTGAATAACCCGAACAGTATGGTCCCTTTCTGCTATACCGTTTAATGCAAGCATGTTCCCAGTCTCCAGTACCAAACAGTTCGGCTTTGGAGTCACAATGACTTTGGCAAAGCAAGTAAGAATCAAAAGTAACCCAGATAATAATAGATGCTACATTATGGAGAGGCTTATCAGTACAACATATAGAGCAGTGCTTCATTTACAGGCATTTGGCCACCTTACTGAAGGCCTGTCTCATTCTAAACCTTCTAAAATTCAGGGTCAGAGTGAGAATAAGTAAGCACCGAATGAGTACCAAGTGTAGGGCCCTATGAAATCTGTTTTATTTTTTCTCAAATTGCATTTTTTACGTTTTAATTTTTGCTAATTCATTTTTTTTTTCGTTTTAATTTTTGGGAATTCATTTTTTTTTACCCTTAACTGTCATTTTAGTCGTAAAAAGAGTGTGTTTTTAATGTTAATATAATAGAACATAAAATAGGAATGACCTTCAATTTATTGAGGTAACAAACATCACATTTACTTTTCAGGACAAATACTGCAACATAACACTGCACTCTAAGCACTTCAAGTCACAACAAAATATTAGTGCTGTGAATTGATTATTAAAAAAAAAACGAATTAATCACATTTTTTCTGTAATTACTCATGATTAATTGCAATTAAAAACATTGTAGTTTTTAATATTTTGATATTGTAATAATTTCAGTTACTCTCCAAATTAATTTAGAAACAACTTAAAGACAGCATATTTTAAATATGTGTTGTAATGGCATGTTTTTATAAATGAAGGCCAGTATCACTGATATTAATGTCTATATGAAACATTAATGACGTTACATTACAGTATAACTGAAAGCTCCCAATTTCAACATTTATTAGGCTTTCAAAAAATTACTTTTAAATTAATTGAACTTAAAACAATCTTTACATAAACCCATTATAATAAATGTTATATTTACCCATGGCCTTCCCTGTTAGACATAGTCTACACAGAAATTGAATAAAGTTATAAACACCTTTCTTAACAGCATAGATAATAAGTGAAATATAGATGAATCATCATTAAAGCTACAATCTTCTCTGTTCCGGTTGTTCTTTGAACATTAATGACAGACATTATCAGTGCTCCTGTCACTTTAAGATCTACCGCTGCCGAACATGATGTGGATCAGACGCGCTGTCCCGCGCATCTCATTTCCTCTCAAGTTCATTTAAGACATTTTTTTTCCATACAGTACATTAAAGTGCATTAAAAACAAGGCAAAATACAGCAAGCACTCCCCGCGAGGGAACTGCTCGGCTCGGTACTGAGGGATTAGCGTTGAGTTTCTTAATTTTTTCACAGACGAAAGCAGAGCCGTGGAGCCGCTTCGCCATACTTTCATTGTTTTGAAGGGGGAGCTGAAATGACGGGAGAGGTTGTGTCGCCTAGATTTGCTTCCCCAGGTCTGCATTTTCCCCAGACATACGTTATTCTCCCACACAAAACCGCATTTCATTCCAAATATGTAAAATCCCGGGATATTCCGCGTTAACAATAGATTCCACGTTAATATGCCAATTCCGCGATTCCGTGATCGCAGAAATCATAGGGCCCTACAAGTGATCAGTGCCAAGGCTTGTCAAAAGTGTCTTCCCCCTTATCTATTAACTTATAAGGAATGGCCCTGTAATGCCGCGTTCACACCAAATGTGAATAGAGCGTCAAAAGCGTGTCTACCACGTCTAGTTGGACGCTTGAACATTTTGCACCTTAAAGCACTTTAAGTGTAATTTTCCCTTAAGTTCGCCCTTATGTTTCTCTTAAACCAAAGGGTGTTGCAGAAAAAAACCTTAAGTGTTACTTAAGGGTTTCTTTAAGTGAAACGTCATAAAAACTTAGAATGCTGTTTTTTCACTTAAGTAATCCCTTAAAAAGCGTTAAGTGTTGCATAAAACCCCTTAACGGTCATTTCCCTAAGTATAACTTAACCTTAAATCGTAACCTTAAGAGTAACGCAGACAAAAATAAGACGACATGGCTGAATTTATGGAACCAGCTGAAGATCATTATGTGCCAAGAAGAATTTTTAGGGGTAGGGAGAACCCTTTGGACCATCTTAGCGATGAAAAATTGTTGCAAGAATACCGATTTGACCGTCACACATACGTACATTTCTGAATGAGATGAAGAAAAACTCACATAATTAAAGAAGTCGTTTGACGTTATAACAAGTCATTAATGTCTTTTAACTTATATGTTTCATATAATAGAACAGTAGCTATAGATTGTGAATTTAAACATTTCTTGTTTACCAGCGGCAAAAGTCAGGAGGACTAGCCGAGGTGAGGCTGTTCCAGGCGGGTTACATGAGCGCCAGCTCCCGACGATCACCAGGATCTCACAACATTTTTAAACGGGTGCTATCTTTACAAATAAACCACAGATTTGAGCTTTAAACAACTACATTCTCGACTGAACAACTCTTAAAACTACATTTCGTGACACAATAACAATAGTATTTTTCAATTGCGTGGCCGCACACAACCACTATGAAAAGCGCAAAAGGACACGCGTCAATTTGGCTTCAAACGCTTGCTTTTTACGCGTGTCCATCTCGATTTGGACCCGCGAATCCATTCAAAGTTCTAGCGTCAAAATAGACGCAAATTTGATGCTCTATTCACGTTTGGGGGAACACAGCATTAGTGTTAGTGTTTTGCGTATCTATGGCAACAAGACTTTTATAACGTGAATCCAGGATGGCTGTCGTGAAACACTTAAATGTTTCCCTTACCTAAGAGAACCGTTTAAGAGATTATATGCAACACCCTTAAGCTATTCTCTTAGGTAAAGGGAAATCGCCCCTTAAGTATCATACTTGAGGGGAAAACTTAAGGTGCTTTATGCAACCGGGCACTGGATCTCACAACTCCAAAAACGCAAGATTATAATTTTTTTTTAAATAGGCGCTCTCTTTATAAATAAACCACAGATTTTAGCTTTAAACAACTACATTCTCACCTGAAACCTTTTGTGACACAATAGTAGTATTTATTTTTAAATTATGCAGGGTTTCTCATCACGACGCGAATTGACGCCAAAGTTCAAATTTTTTAACTCGGAAGTCAAAAAAGTCAAACACGAATTTGCTTCAAATGCGTGAATGCACAAAAAGCACCACTCGCGCAAGACGCTCAATTCGCGCTCAATTCGCATCCAATTTGCGTCATTCGCCCGAACTGGACGCACAAATGAGGCGTAATCACGTCAAGGCGCCTTTCCATTGACTTAACATTGAAATCACTTGCTCCTGATGCTCTATTCGCGTTTGGTGTGAAAGCAGCATAAGTAGTCGAATCTGAGGAGAGATCTCTTTAGAAATGCTTTCTCTTCCAGGTTAGAGCAAAGCCACCATTTTGTAGATATGAGATTGTATACCTTCCATATAACATGAGAAAAGGAAGTTAGTCCTGGGTGGCTAAGGCTCTTTGATGCACGTGGGGACCAAAAACCTGATTAAGAACATGCAAAAATGGATAATTCATTGCCGTCTTTGAGACACTTCGAGGGATGTTTGCGTGTCTTTGTGCGTGTCTACGCCCATAGTTTGTTCTTGGCCCCTTTATATCTCTGACCTGGGCGGGTGACATAAGGAAAGCACCTGTGCCGGCCCCTCCTAAGCAGACTAATAGAGGACCATCCGGGGCCCCTGATTACCATCCCTTGGGGGGGCAAGAACTCGGCCAACCAGCAAAACCATTCCCCACATCTATTTTTTACCTAAAATATTTGTTTTTTATTGTAATTTACTGCAAAAGCTCACTTGCGTGGGTCCGAATCTCCGAGATCTCTGGAGTTTGGATCCAGAGTTGCTGCTACGATTGTAAAATGACTCCGCTGATGAAAAGTTATGGCCTTACACATTTCCGAACCTCCCAAGCATCTGCCTCGCTGTGCTGTCGAGAGATTCTCTGTGGCCCTTTGCATTGAATTGATGTGACTTGTTCGATGACAAAACCCTCATCAACACGACCTCTGATGGTTTCAAAACGCTTCATTTGGGACACAGTCTTCATATCCTGTGACGCTTCTAATTTCCCTCAAAAAATGAGAACCTCTTTAAGCCTTTAGTGTGTACGAAAATTGGCCGTGGCAGAAGTGGGAATAATAACAGGGTGAAATGGAAGAAAAGAGGACAAAAATGTTCATTTGAATACAGATGATGGAACACACATACAGCTGAGATTCCAGGTGTTAAATTCATTTCTGTTAAATGTTTTTGTTATTTTGGGAATCTATATACACAGAGGAGTTCAAAAGTCCATGTGTAAAATTCTTATTTTAATTGTTGTTCCCTTTTTATATTATATTTATTATATTATAGTTATATTATATTGTATTAATTATATTATATACATGTATTATATTATATTAATGATATTATATATTATATTAATTATATATTATATTATATTTAGGGCTGTTAAACGATTCACCGCGATTAATCGCATCCAAAATAAAAGTTTGTGTTATATAATATATGTGTGTGTGCTGTGTATAATTATGATGTATATTTGAATACGCACATACATGTATATATTTAATAAATATTTCCATGTATATACTGTGTATATATAAATATAAAAAAACTTTTATTTTGTGATTTAATAAATCGTGAATAATTGATTTGACAGCACTTAAATAATATTATTTATATTATTTATTGTATTATGTAATTTACATTTTTCATATATTGTTATTATTTGGCATTATAATTCCTTTTATTTTATTTTTTATATATTGATTATGATTGTGTAATTAAAAAATATATATTGATTTATATTTTATTATACTAAAATATATAGAGTTATTATAGAATATTGTTATTATTTGATTTTGCATGTTAAAGTAAGAATGATAGGGAATGCTGGTATATGGACAGTATCAAGCATCTCAAGTCTTATGTTAACTTCAAAGTTTGACAGGAAAATGGAAAAGGTTACTTTCTGCCATATGAATTTGCTATAGTGCCACATTTGCACGCTATTAAGTTTGACCAATATGTTAAAAATTTTCAAGTCGTGACCCAACTCATTCCAGATCCTCTCGTGTTACTGGGACATCAGGACATGTTGGTTTGCTGTAGTATCCCGTGCACCTTTTCAAACCTGCACTTGGAAAACCACCTGTCTTTTATCCACAACCAATCTGGACATTTCATTTATGTGGCTATTCCCATGCATAGAAGAAACTCAAGAACCTTGATTGAGTCGAGTCTGGAGAATGTGCGGGTAGGAGTCTGGAGCACCTGGGTCATGATGGAGACACAGCAGACGAATGTTTCTGTATCGTTTTCATTCATTCACAGCATGCATCCACAACTTTATCTTTATTCTCAGATGACCTGATGCAAATACCAGCATCAAAAGCGAACTAAAACCGATAGAACCACAAGGGGGAAAAGGCAAGAAGAAAGGTCTGCAAATAACCCCTCCTGTTCAAACCACCCGCCTCAAGCGGGACTCGAACCCGGGTCCGCCGGGATGAGAGTCGGACGCTCTAACAAGTAGGCTAAAGGCTGAAACCCCTTGCGTCAGTCACTAGAGCGTCCCTTGAGATCAGAGGAGTGAGGTTTACTCGCACAGCAACTACTAGCTGGCCTCCGTTACACTCACCCCCCTAAACCTCACTCCCATCCGGGTCACGGCACCAATATAACCCCTCCTGTTCAAACAAAGTCTGTAGCACTCCTGTCAGAAACTGAAGCCTCCACGCCTCGATCGCCCCCGGTGGCCGGTCCCAGTATAACCCAGTAAACCCCCTTCCTCCATGTATTAGAATGGACGCGAGACACACTAAACAATTCAATTACACTTCAAATAATTGTTTCCTAAAGATGGTTTCTGTCATTTTAGGCAGTTTTTATTACGACGATTTCAATTCAAGTCTTCGTTTTTTAAATAAGCTTAGTTTTAGTGAGTTTTTTGATGCTATAAAAACGGGGGGGGGGGGGGGGTTGACGTCATGATTGACAGCTGAGATTGACGGCTTCTCTGAGTGAGGCACTAACGGACTTTTTTCAGGATTTTGGGGAGAAATCCTACATTTCTATAACGGTTTATTTCACACCAACATAATGAATTGTTCTGCATCTGTGAGAGTGTGGGCGGGGTTTTGATAATCGCGCCTCTACTTCCTGCTCTCGACTGCGCAGACTCGGTCCCAAGATGTCAGCGCCTTGAGCGGGCCTACGAAAACTTCAACTCTGGTCAGCGGAAGTCAATGAAGTCGCGTCGTCCATATTTTTTTACGGCCTATGGTTCGAGCCACCTGCTCCAAGCGGGATTCAAACCCGGGTCCGCCGGCATGACAGTCGGACGCTCTAACAAGGAGGCTAAAGGCATCAGTCGCTGGTAGGGTTGGGTACCGTTCACATTTTAACCGGTATCGGTACCTTTTTTTCTGTACTTTTGGGATGTTTACATAACTGTAAAGAACCTGTAAGTCATTTATAGAAGTGTTATTGACATTATGCCAGAGCTGCCCTGGTCTCTGTCTGCCATTGTCGGTGATGTTTGTATACTGTAATATTTACTAGTAAATAGTAGGCAACTAGGTACTTAATTTAATTAATAAAAACAACCATTTTATTATTTTTAATTTAATTTCTATGAAAAGATTTCCCACAAATTGTGTTGTGTATTTTCTGGTAATCAAATAAAGATATTAGACATTAATTTAATTGATCTTTTAATTTAATTAAACTTTTTTTTTCAAACAAAGCTGCACAACTAAGCTTTATATGGTTAAAATTAAAACATGAAGAAAAATTGTAATTTATATAAAATAAACGTAAAAAAATAAAGTTTTGATAATTTATTATTACATTAGTTTTAGTATTATTATTACATTGAGACGGATCTAAATTCTACTGTACAACAGTAATTTATTTGTCAAGTTAGCCAAACTTTTATTTTGAAGGGTTGCCGTGAATTTGAGTTTCTGTGCGTTTATGATATGACGGTAGTTTTTCTCAAATTAAACGGTAAAATGCTCATAAAGTGACTCTCAGAGGCTCTGGAGATGACGTTCGTGCGTTCATGTCCTCATATGAGAGGCAGAGATGGAAACATGCGACCGTGTGTGTGAGGTAAACCCATAGACTGTAAACCGCGGGTCTACGCATTAATTCGCACAGAGACACGCATGATTCGTATCTAAATAGTCTTTTTGCAGTTTAATATTCACAGACACTAGTCTATATCACAATATGCGTTCTCAGGTAACGAAATTTGGTACCGATTGATTTAATGTGAATCGGTACTCGGTAGTACTGACGTAATTTGGTCGGTGCCCTTAAAAGTACAGAGTTCGGTAACCAACCCTAGTCGCTGGAGCGTCTCTTGAGATCAGAGGAGTGAGGTTTACTCGCATAGCGACTACTAGCTGGCCTCCGTTACACTCACCCCCCTAAACCTCACTCCCATCCGGGTCACGGCACCAATGTAACCCCTCCTGTTCGAACCACCCTCTCCAAGCGGGACTCGAACCCGGGTCCACCGGCATGAGAGTCGGACGCTCTAACAAGGAGGCTAAAGGCTGCAATCGCTAGCGTCACTCGCTAGAGCATCCCTTGAGATCAGAGGAGTGAGGTTTACTCGCACAGCAACTACTAGCTGGCCTCCGTTACACATACTATTTGCTTTTATTTACTTTTTTGCTTTTTTCAGTAGCTTTCACATACTATAATGTACTATAATGTTTATCGAAATCCTCACCAAGGCTTTAAATCACAGCAGATACACTAACAACACATTATTCACCCACAATTCACTTTGCACTTTGTCTGTCAACACCCGCTTTGATTTTAAACTGTCTCCAGTGCGACAGAGATACTAAATATACCGTCGTGTTTAGTCTCTCTCTTCTCTTTCACACATTTTTAAATCTGTTTGCGAGAGCCCCATGCCACCCGCCGCTCTGTTTGTTGCTTCAACTTGTCAGCAGGTCAGGCTGTCGCTTTTAATTAAGACCGACTTGCCGATCCGCGCAAGGCCAAGTTCCCCAAGACGCTCCTACTGTCTTTTTTTTTTTTCCCCGTGTTCTGGATATTTATTTGTTTGTGCTTGAGCTTAGGGAGGGGAAAAGGCCAGTTGTTTGCTTTAAAAATACTTTATGTCCAGGTTTACACTATAATCTATCCCAGTGCTCTTTGCCAAAAGCAATTCACAAACGCTGCAACTCAAGCTTCAGTGTAATGTGAAGCACACAGGGGAAAGAGGAGCGCGCATACCTCCGTCACGCAGGGGCTCGTGGGCCAGATGTGCTCTGCTCTTAAACACATGTAGCAAAAATTGTAAGGATGAACAAAGGCAGTAATGAAATCAAATGTGCATGCCAAATGCCTTTGACTTGCGAGATTGCAGGAGCAGATTTCGTCCCGTAATGCATTGCTTTGTAGGGGCAGGCCGCCCTAGGGAGTGGGTGGGTGATTATTAATGACTACTAGTTGAATTATCGACATGCTACTTGAGGTTTTTTCGCGGTGTAAAACATATCTTCCCTTTTGTCCGTTTATATGCTTGCATATGTGTGAATAAAAAGGGATTTTGTTGTTTGTGTGATATGAGAAGGGTTGGCGTGCAGATGGAAGAGGCGCTCACAATGGTACTCTAGGACACACACACACACACACTGACGCAACACAGTCGAAACAATTGCGATTGTGCCCTTTTCGATCCAATGATGTCATCATTCCGCTCTTCCTTGAGCTTCCTATCGGGTTTCAGATCAGCACCCTTGGCTGCATTTCAGTTCTTGGTTTTGGAAGAATTACAATTCCTGAATGAATACACACACAAATACTGCGTTCCAAAACGAGTGATATGCCTACAGAGACGGTATTTTGAGGCATCATTGGTCCAAAGAAACTCAATTTAAGCTAGTTAATTATGGCAACCCAGGGGCTATACCTGATGTGGAGAAAAATGTATCGAAGTTAATTTATTCATAAAATTACAGTTTTGCATTGTTGTGTTAATAAGTGTAGTTACTTATAATATTACATGGTAGTTCACATTTTACAAATGACACTTTTATTAACAACAGTAATGTGCAAAAACCTCATTTTTATAGGTAAAATTAGGGCTGCACGATTTGGGGAAAATGTCTAATTGCGATTATTCTGGTTAAAATTGTGATTGCGATTTAAAATGCGATTATTATTATTATTTATTAATTTTTACGAATGAAAAGTGTGTATATAACATTTTGTGTTTATATATTAATGTGACTAATAATAATAATTATGATGATTATTATTGTTAAATAAAAATAAGAAATATTACTATTACAATAACATTCATTATTAAAAAATTAAAATGGAGCATTTAAGAATAAATATAACAGTATGATAATAATTATATTTATATTTTACAGTAAACTAAAAATGATGGGTTACCTGTTAGTATGCAGACAGCATATGACTAAAAATAATTAGAAAGGTCTAAGAATTTATTGTAAAAAAAACAATTATTATTATACAAATCTGTGCTTTTTATCTGTGATATCAATTTCTTAAAGTCTATGTCTTTAATATGAAATATGAGCCTCTTATGCATCCACTGTGGGGATTAAAACTCCTGTACATTGAAGAAAAACATATGGATTGTCAAATACATTTATTTAGTTTTGAACATGTGACCTAATTAATTCAAAGTAAAAAATGTGTGATTAAAAATGTATTTACAGTAGCTTTGTTCCAAAACCTGGTGCGCTGCCTACTAAGGGAGCATTATAACCTCATGTGATTGATTTGTAACCCTCTATAAGCAACATAGCACTTTGCATTGAAGACTAAACACACAACTGATTCAATTGAGCTTTGTTTGCATTTCGCTAAGCTTACAGTGTGATATTTACACTTACAGATATTTAATGTTAATTACACTAAGCTATTTGTATTGATGTTCTTCTACATCGAACGAAATATGTTTCTAATCAAGATTTCTTGGTGCGCATTTAGTTTTTTCGATCCATTCTGGGATTGTTTTGTACCGCGAAACTTGCAATGCTGCATTAAAATCAGACCAAAACGAGTTATCTTCTGCCTGCAAAACCAGCATTTTCCAGGATTTGGAACAGACGTATAGACTCCTCATCAGGGAAGCTCATCAGGCAAACCGATAATGATCGTCTTCATCGCCACAGAGTGAAAGCCACGTTTCCCAGCATTAGTGACGGTTCGTAAAACACATTCACGCCGAGTCAACGCTTTACGAGGGCGTCGGATTGGATTGTGTGTTTGGGTCTTCAACCATGTCCGCCCTACTTCATTTTCAGTTTCACTTTTCTGGAAACTCTCACTGACTTTTGGGTTTAATCTAATCAGTATCTTTGTCAGAGAAACACTGAACAAATATGGTTTTAGGCAGTCGGCCAGCCATAAGTGGTACACCCCGTTCTGATCCTAATACGGAATGCTGTTGCTGTTGGCACACACTTCCAAAAGTCCTTTTTCCTTTTGGTCCACATGCGGATCCCAGCACATGGTCATCTGGTCAAAGCCAGAGGTGTACTTTTATCCATGAATGAATAAGGCTGTTAGTTCTGTGTGGAATTGACCATTTCATCACCAGTGGAGACTTGGAGCAGTGCCCTCCATAAAGAAACAAAAGGTAGATCCCAGGCGTCCTTTGTTGAAAAGAAACTACACATTCACAGTGATGTCAAGTTGCTCCAGGGAGGCAAACCGAAATAGCACACGGTGAATACAAAGACGAGGGTATCAGACTGACATTACGAAATTTGCACAATACACACGACTGATAAATGTGCAGCACATTTAAGGTAGTTTGTTGATGTTAAAACCATGTAATCCAAATGGATGGAAGTTTTAAATGCGACCCTAATACTTGTTACGTCCGACCCAGGATCTGGGTTACACAAAAACTACCCAAACACTGGGTTGTTACGTCTGACCCAGGATCTGAGTAACACAAAAACTACCCAAACACTGGGTTGTTACGTCTGACCCAGGATCTGAGTAACACAAAAACTACCCAAACACTGGGTTGTTACGTCTGACCCAGGATCTGAGTAACACAAAAACTACCCAAACACTGGGTTGTTACGTCTGACCCAGGATCTGAGTAACACAAAAACTACCCAAACACTGGGTTGTTACGTCTGACCCAGGATCTGAGTAACACAAAAACTACCCAAACACTGGGTTGCTACGTCTGACCCAGGATCTGAGTAACACAAAAACTACCCAAACACTGGGTTGTTACGCCTGACCCAGGATCTGAGTAACACAAAAACTACCCAAACACTGGGTTGTTACGTCTGACCCAGGATCTGAGTAACACAAAAACTACCCAAACACTGGGTTGTTACGTCTGACCCAGGATCTGAGTAACACAAAAACTACCCAAACACTGGGTTTTTACGCCTGACCCAGGATCTGAGTAACACAAAAACTACCCAAACACTGGGTTGTTACGTCTGACCCAGGATCTGAGTAACACAAAAACTACCCAAACACTGGGTTGTTACGCCTGACCCAGGATCTGAGTAACACAAAAACTACCCAAACACTGGGTTGTCACGTCCGACCCAGGATCTGAGTAACACAAAAACTACCCAAACACTGGGTTGTTAAATCTGACCCAGGATCTGAGTAACACAAAAACTACTCAAACACTGGGTTGTTACGTCTGACCCAGGATCTGAGTAACACAAAAACTACTCAAACACTGGGTTGTTACGTCTGACCCAGGATCTGAGTAACACAAAAACTACCCAAACACTGGGTTGTTACGTCTGACCCAGGATCTGAGTAACACAAAAACTACCCAAACACTGGGTTGCTACGTCTGACCCAGGATCTGAGTAACACAAAAACTACCCAAACACTGGGTTGTTATGTCTGACCCAGGATCTGAGTAACACAAAAATTACCCAAACACTGGGTTGTTACGTCTGACCCAGGATCTGAGTAACACAAAAACTACCCAAACACTGGGTTGTCACGTCCGACCCAGGATCTGAGTAACACAAAAACTACTCAAACACTGGGTTGTTACGTCTGACCCAGGATCCGAGTAACACAAAAACTACCCAAACACTGGGTTGTCACGTCCGACCCAGGATCTGAGTAACACAAAAATTACCCAAACACTGGGTTGTTACGTCTGACCCAGGATCTGAGTAACACAAAAACTACCCAAACACTGGGTTGTCACGTCCGACCCAGGATCTGAGTAACACAAAAACTACCCAAACACTGGGTTGTCACGTCTGACCCAGGATCTGAGTAACACAAAAACTACCCAAACACTGGGTTGTTACGCCTGACCCAGGATCTGAGTAACACAAAAACTACCCAAACACTGGGTTGTCACGTCTGACCCAGGATCTGAGTAACACAAAAACTACCCAAACACTGGGTTGTTACGTCTGACTCAGGATCTGAGTAACACAAAAACTACCCAAACACTGGGTTGTTACGTCTGACCCAGGATCTGAGTAACACAAAAACTACCCAAACACTGGGTTGTTACGTCTGACCCAGGATCTGGGTAACACAAAAACTACTCAAACACTGGGTTGTTACGTCTGACCCAGGATCTGAGTAACACAAAAACTACCAAAACACTGGGTTGTTACATCTGACCCAGGATCTGAGTAACACAAAAACTACTCAAACACTGGGTTGTTACGTCTGACCCAGGATCTGAGCAACACAAAAACTACCCAAACACTGGGTTGTTACGTCTGACCCAGGATCTGAGTAACAAAAACTACCCAAACACTGGGTTGTTACGTCTGACCCAGGATCTGAGTAACACAAAAACTACTCAAACACTGGGTTGTTACGTCTGACCCAGGATCTGGATAACACAAAAACTACCCAAACACTGGGTTGTTACGTCTGACCCAGGATCTGAGTAACACAAAAACTACCCAAACACTGGGTTGTTACGTCTGACCCAGGATCTGAGTAACACAAAAACTACCCAAACACTGGGTTGTTACGTCTGACCCAGGATCTGAGTAACACAAAAACTACCCAAACACTGGGTTGTTACGTCTGACCCAGGATCTGAGTAACACAAAAACTACCCAAACACTGGGTTGTTACGTCTGACCCAGGATCTGAGTAACACAAAAACTACCCAAACACTGGGTTGTTACGTCTGACCCAGGATCTGAGTAACACAAAAACTACTCAAACACTGGGTTGTTACGCCTGACCCAGGATCTGGGTAACACAAAAACTACCAAAACACTGGGTTGTTACGTCTGACCCAGGATCTGAGTAACAAAAACTACCCAAACACTGGGTTGTTACGTCTGACCCAGGATCTGTGTAACACAAAAACTACCAAAACACTGGGTTGTTACGTCTGACCCAGGATCTGTGTAACACAAAAACTACCAAAACACTGGGTTGTTACGTCTGACCCAGGATCTGTGTAACACAAAAACTACCAAAACACTGGGTTGTTACGTCTGACCCAGGATCTGGGTAACACAAAAACTACCCAAACACTGGGTTGTCACGCCTGACCCAGGATCTGAGTAACACAAAAACTACCCAAACACTGGGTTGTTATGTCTGACCCAGGATCTGAGTAACACAACAACAACCCAAACACTGGGTTGTTACGTCTGATTCAGGATCTGTGTAACACAAAAACTACCCAAACACTGGGTTGTCACGTCCGACCCAGGATCTGAGTAACACAAAAACTACCCAAACACTGGGTTGTTAAATCTGACCCAGGATCTGAGTAACACAAAAACTACTCAAACACTGGGTTGTTACGTCTGACCCAGGATCTGAGTAACACAAAAACTACTCAAACACTGGGTTGTTACGTCTGACCCAGGATCTGAGTAACACAAAAACTACCCAAACACTGGGTTGTTACGTCTGACCCAGGATCTGAGTAACACAAAAACTACCCAAACACTGGGTTGCTACGTCTGACCCAGGATCTGAGTAACACAAAAACTACCCAAACACTGGGTTGTTATGTCTGACCCAGGATCTGAGTAACACAAAAATTACCCAAACACTGGGTTGTTACGTCTGACCCAGGATCTGAGTAACACAAAAACTACCCAAACACTGGGTTGTCACGTCCGACCCAGGATCTGAGTAACACAAAAACTACTCAAACACTGGGTTGTTACGTCTGACCCAGGATCCGAGTAACACAAAAACTACCCAAACACTGGGTTGTCACGTCCGACCCAGGATCTGAGTAACACAAAAATTACCCAAACACTGGGTTGTTACGTCTGACCCAGGATCTGAGTAACACAAAAACTACCCAAACACTGGGTTGTCACGTCCGACCCAGGATCTGAGTAACACAAAAACTACCCAAACACTGGGTTGTCACGTCTGACCCAGGATCTGAGTAACACAAAAACTACCCAAACACTGGGTTGTTACGCCTGACCCAGGATCTGAGTAACACAAAAACTACCCAAACACTGGGTTGTCACGTCTGACCCAGGATCTGAGTAACACAAAAACTACCCAAACACTGGGTTGTTACGTCTGACTCAGGATCTGAGTAACACAAAAACTACCCAAACACTGGGTTGTTACGTCTGACCCAGGATCTGAGTAACACAAAAACTACCAAAACACTGGGTTGTTACATCTGACCCAGGATCTGAGTAACACAAAAACTACTCAAACACTGGGTTGTTACGTCTGACCCAGGATCTGAGCAACACAAAAACTACCCAAACACTGGGTTGTTACGTCTGACCCAGGATCTGAGTAACACAAAAACTACTCAAACACTGGGTTGTTACGTCTGACCCAGGATCTGGATAACACAAAAACTACCCAAACACTGGGTTGTTACGTCTGACCCAGGATCTGAGTAACACAAAAACTACCCAAACACTGGGTTGTTACGTCTGACCCAGGATCTGAGTAACACAAAAACTACCCAAACACTGGGTTGTTACGTCTGACCCAGGATCTGAGTAACACAAAAACTACCCAAACACTGGGTTGTTACGTCTGACCCAGGATCTGAGTAACACAAAAACTACCCAAACACTGGGTTGTTACGTCTGACCCAGGATCTGAGTAACACAAAAACTACCCAAACACTGGGTTGTTACGTCTGACCCAGGATCTGAGTAACACAAAAACTACTCAAACACTGGGTTGTTACGCCTGACCCAGGATCTGGGTAACACAAAAACTACCAAAACACTGGGTTGTTACGTCTGACCCAGGATCTGAGTAACAAAAACTACCCAAACACTGGGTTGTTACGTCTGACCCAGGATCTGTGTAACACAAAAACTACCAAAACACTGGGTTGTTACGTCTGACCCAGGATCTGTGTAACACAAAAACTACCAAAACACTGGGTTGTTACGTCTGACCCAGGATCTGTGTAACACAAAAACTACCAAAACACTGGGTTGTTACGTCTGACCCAGGATCTGTGTAACACAAAAACTACCAAAACACTGGGTTGTTACGTCTGACCCAGGATCTGTGTAACACAAAAACTACCAAAACACTGGGTTGTTACGTCTGACTCAGGATCTGAGTAACACAAAAACTACCCAAACACTGGGTTGTTACGTCTGACCCAGGATCTGAGTAACACAAAAACTACCCAAACACTGGGTTGTTACGTCTGACCCAGGATCTGAGTAACACAAAAACTACTCAAACACTGGGTTGTTACGTCTGACTCAGGATCTGAGTAACACAAAAACTACCCAAACATCTCAAAGGCTCAACCCAGAATTAGGGTATAAAAAATAACCCCTTTTTTTTCTGAGTGTAGCAGAACCAGTGGAAATGTCTTTTTCTGCATGTTAGTTTTCACCTTTAGAGTGTTTCTGGTGTCCCTATTGAATTCTTGGCCTGCTGGAGTGTCATCGTGGCAGCTCTAATTGGAATCGCATGCGATCGTTTGTCACTCTGGTGTTATGATGATGATTGATCAGGTTTTATGAAGATGTGGTCAGATAAACCAGATGTTTGTCAAGAAGTCCTTCATGCATTAGTTGCCCTTAAGACCTCCTGCACTGGCTTTTCAATTAAAACAAATTGACTGCTATAGTTGTGTTTCACCTCCAGGACAAAAGGGGCGCTGTGGTTTTCCAAAAACGTTGTTACTGTTACACGTTTAATTCTCGCTTACGGTTCACATGTCTGATTGTTTGGATCTTGACTCTTGGGAAAGACAGTTTTGTCAGTGCCACAGTCCGGGAAGGAAGTATGTTTCCATTAAAGCTGGCCTTTTGGAGGAGAGTTGTGGGGTTTTTTCCCTCCCGTTTTTCATTCGTTCCAGATGTGCCATTTCTCTCTCTCTCTCTCTCTCTCTCTCTCACTCGCACTTCCTTTTTCTTATCTTTCTGTTTTCCCCCTCCCACACCCCATCCCCATCTCTACACACACACGTGCTGTGTTATTGTGGTGTGTGTAGTGTGTGTGTGTCAGAGAGCACTGATGGCCAGTGTATTAGACTGAGCGATTGTCCAAGAGGGGGAAATAAAACGTTTGAGCTTGTTAGGTCTTCAATCACGTAGATCAGTCTCATATTTTCTCTTGTCTCTTCTGTGGCTTTCTCCCCTTCTTGTTTTCCCCTATAAAAGTGTTGTGGTATGGCACAGATTTTATTTTGGCTATAAATGTTTGAGATTGACACCGTAATAGTCATAAATATCAATTATTTTATATTATTTATGCATTTAAATCACTGTTATAAATTCATGTATGTTACTTTTTGTGTGTGTATATATATATTGCCAAAAGTTTTGGGACGCCTGCCTTTACATGCACATGAGCTTTAATGCCATCCCATTCTTCATCTGTAGGGTTTAATATGGAGTCGGCCCACCCTTCACAGCTCTAACAGCTTCAGCTCTTCTTTCCTCAAGGTTTAGGAGTGTGTTTATGGGGATTCTTCTAGAAGCGCATGTGTGAGGTCAGGCACTGATGTTGGACGAGAAGGCCTGGCTCTCAGTCTCCGCTCTAATTCATCCCAAAGCTGTTCTATCTGGTTGAGGTCAGGACTCAAGTTCCTCCACACCAAACTCACTCATCCATGTCTTTATGGAGACGCTTTGTGCACTGGTCAGTCATGCTGGGACAGGAAGGGGCCGTCCCAAAACTGTTCCCACAAAGTTGGGAGCATGAAATTGTCCAACATGTCTTGGTGAAGCATTAAGAGTTCCTTTCACTGGACCTAAGGGGCCATGCCCAACCCCATAATCCCCCCTCCACCAAACTTTACACTTGACACAATGCAGTCAGGCAAGTCCAGTTCTCCTGGCAAACGCCAAACCCAGACTCGTCCATGGGATTGTCAGACAGAGAAGCGTGATTGGTCACTCAGAGAACACGTCTCCACTGCTCTAGAGTCCAGTGGCGGCGCGCTTTACCCCACTGCATCCCACACTTTGCATTGCACTTGGTGATGTTAGGCTTGGATGAGCTGCTCGGCCATGGAAACCCATTCCATGAAGCTCTACACACTGTTCTTGAGCTCATCTGAAGGCCACAGAAGTTTGGAGGTCTGGAGCTCTTGACTTCTGTGACCCTCAGCATGCGCTGACCCCGCTCTGTGATTTCACTTTGTGGCTGAGTTGCTGTTGTTTCCAATCGCTTCCACTTTGTTATAATCCCACTAACAGTTGAGCGTGGAATATTTAGTAGTGAGGAAATGTCCCGAATGGACTTCACGGCCCCACGCTTGAGTTCTCTGAGCTCCTGAGAGCGGCCCATTCTCTCACTAATGTTCAATGATTTCGAGGGGTGTCCCAATACTTTTTGCAATATAGTGTGTGTGTATGTATATATATATATATATATATATATATATATATATATATATATATATATATATATATATATATATATATATATATATATATATATATATATATATATATATATATATATAGCTGTTTGTTGATGATTAAATTATGAAATTAAATTATAAAATTTTTTTAATTATTCTAATTTTATGAGATACTGAATTTGGGATTTTCCTTAGCTGTCAGTTATAATCATCAAAATTAAAATAAATAAACATTTGAAATATATCAGTCTGTGTGTAATGAATTAATATAATATACAAGTTTCACTTTTTTGAATGGAATTAGTGAAATAAATCAACTTTTTGATGATATTCTAATTATATGACCAGCACCTGTATATCTATGCTGTGTCTTGATGATTACATTTTTTAAAATCATTATTTTATGATATAAAATAATAATAAATATTAATTATATAATTGTATGAAATGAAGGTATAGTAAATATGCATTAGTTATATAATTATATACAATTATTGTATAATAAATATTAATTTTAAGTGATTTAATTTGGTTGCGTTACTGGTCCGTAATAATGTTGTGTCAGTTTTGTTTCTGTGAACGTGCCTCAGCTCTAGGACTGCTTTCACTCTTCAAATCCTCTTTTTTATGACCCCCATCTTTATTAAATATTAATTTGAAACTTAAGAAAACCAGGATCTGGTTAATATCTCCTGTCAGTGGTTCTGACGCATGCAGACTAAATAACTTAAACATCTGCAGATGGAAATCCTGTGTGTGTGTGTGTGTGTGTTCACCTGTGGGTAATGCATGAACCTGCTGCTGTAGCTGATGGCACGATGCCCAGGTGATGCCATATAGCGATCATACACTCATCTTTCTGAGGTGATTATGGTTGTAACAAACATGTCTCCTCTGTGTTTGTGTTTGTACAGTTGCGGTATCAGCACGGGCTGTCCACACCGGATCTGCGGCAGACTTTACCCAACCTGAAGAACTTCCTTGAGCACGGACTACTTGTAAGATGGTGAGTTATTACATTATTATTGGTGTTTGCTAAGCTATGGACAATGAACATCATATCTCAATTTGTGATCAGACGTATAATTTTAAGTGGTGGTTGATAAAACTGGCAAAAAATGACTTGTATTAAACGCGGGACCGAAGCCATGTCCAGTAACTAGAGTGTTATAGAGGCTCTTTTGGGCTCTTGTCTCAGCAGAAACCACCTAGAAAAAAAACTAAAAAGCACAAAAACAGCACAGCAACATTCTGGCAACTACTGTAGTTTTTTATATTATCTTTGAACAGCATTGACTTTTTTTTCTTATATTGCTATTTTTCATAATTATTAGTTTTCTACAAAAATTTTTTAAAATATTCATAACATGCATATATATTTACTTTTTATATTTGTTTATATTTTTCAGAAAAAGTAAAAAAAAAATAGCTTTTCTTATATTGTCTTAATTGTTTCACAGAAAATATTCATATTTATTTTCAACAACTTTTTTCTTATTTCTATTTTTCTACAAAGAATTTAAAATATTTTCATAACATACATATGTATTTTCATATTTTCTTTTTATATCTGTACTCGTATTTTTAAGAAAAAGTAAACAATATTTTACTTACGTTTTCGATATTGTCTTCACAGAAAATGTAAAAATATTAATAATTAATTTCAGTGACATTTTTCTTATATTTTCTTATGTATTTTCAGATTTCCTTTTATATATTTGTACTCCTATTTTTCAGAAAAAGTACAAAATATTTTATTTATGTTTTCCATATTGTCTTAATTGTTTCACAGAAAATGCAAAAAATATTCACATTTATTTTCAACAACTTTTTTCTTGTATTTCTATTTATCATAATTATTATTTTTCTAAAAAAAATTTAAAATGTCTAGATTTTTTAGCAGAACATGTACAAATATTAATAATAATTTCATAATTTTATATTCTTTTCATTAGCTTTTTTTCTTATTTCTAATTTTTCACAATTATTATTTTTATACAAAAAATATTCATAACATGCATATTTATTTTCATTTTTTTATATTTGTACTCATATTTTTAAGAAAAAGTAAACAATATTTTATTTATATGTTTTCTATATTGTCTTAATTGTTTCACAGAAAATGCTTAACTATTCACAATATTTATTTTCAACAACTTTTTTCTTATATTTCTAGTTATCATAATTATTATTTTTCTACAAAAAAAGTCTAGATTGTTTAGCAGAAAATGTTTTATAACAAATATATTTTTTATTTTCATTAGCTTTTTTCTTATTTCTATTTTTCATAATTATTTTTTCTACAAAAAAAATTCATAACATGCATATGTATTTTCTTTTTTTTATAGTTTTATAGTAATATTTTATTTATGTTTTCTATATTGTCTTAATTGTTTCACAGAAAATGTAAAAATATTCACAATATTTATTTTCAACTTTTCTCTTATATTTCTTTTACATAATTATTTTTACATTTTTTAAGTGTTCACAACATGCATATGTATTTTAATATTTTTTTATATTTGTACTAATATATTTATTTTCATATTTTCTTCACATATATATACTCATATTACAAAGAAAATGTAAAATATTGATTATATTCATATTTATTTCAGAAAATGTAAAAATCTTGATGTTCTCGAACTGGTAAATTATTGTAGCATTAGTGCTAAACGTTTTCTAAAACCGTACATTGGCGTCTGTTGATATTGCGCTGTGATAAACCGCTGGACTAACTCTACCAGCTTCAGAAAGCAACAAAACGAGCATTTTCACAACAGCGATGATCAAAATTCCCAAGTGTGTCCGTTTAAAACCAACAGCAGCCAAAAAAACAGCCTGCTTTTGATCTCTCCGGCTCGTTCGTGGTTCAGTGATCGGCAAAGCATCTATCTGAACGTTCATTTAATAATCTGTGTTTTGAAAGGAAGGAGGCCAGCAGAAGTAAAAGGCTTCAGTTACCCCCCAAGTAATGTTTAATGGATTGTGGAAATGGTTAAGATGGAACAGATGAAAGTGTGACCTTTTGACCCCGTGAACCGTACAGAGTGGCAGGAAGTAAAGGAGGAAGTGGAAGTCCGGTGAACCGGCGGTAGTGGACCTGAGGGCAGTCATGTTGATTTGACGGTTCGCTTAAAACCGTGAAAGAGCCGTTTCCGTGTCCCCGGGGACCGAATACACAAACACCAAACTGCAGAACATTCCTTCCACGTCTTCCTCATAAACCATAACAGCACATTGAGACCCTCGAGGAATCATGTTACGTGACACGGAGTCAAACAGCAGAAATATGAAATATAGAGTAAAAGGATTCTTTTATTTTCCGTTTGTTGCAGACTGCTTTTATTACTCCTGCATCCACTTCCTCCCCTCTCAGTTTAGATGATGTTTCCAGGGCAGGGGCCAGAGATGTGAATTATCGGCACATAAAAATCTGCATCAGGGCAGCTGCAGGAGGTCCTTAAGGGACGGGAGTCGCAGAGAAAGCACGGGAAGAAATGGGAATGGTGGGAGAACCATGGGAACTTCCAGAGGAGCACATTTTGGGAAAATATGGAGATTACTTCTTCCGTAATCCCAATGGACGTTTATAAAGTAAAGGGAGATTGTGAGACGGGCTTGTTTGATCCGTTCAAATTTGTTCTAGAGGTTGACACACCTCCCGCCCCCCGTGTGTGTGTGTGTGTGTGAGTGTGTGTGTGGGAGTTTTGCACGTCGCATGTCTAACAACTGGATTTCCCAACAGGGGTTATTCATATTTGATCATTTGGCTCAGATTCCTGGACTCCGCATGCGTTTCAGCTCCATTTACAGACTGGACGATAAACTAAATCTCTTTTTTCAGGGAAAGATACCTGGTTTTTCCAGAATAGTTTTGGGAATACACTATTTGACACACCAAGTCTAAATGATAACGCTGATCCACGATCATTTACATTATGACCAAGCCTTGTGGGCTTATGTATTTTGAATGGAATCAAAGTAAACTTGTGAAGGACAGACGATGTTCAGACTGACAAAGTTGTGCTATTGTGTATCTGGGTGTCCATCTGCGGTCCGGTGGAACCTAAGATTATGTTACTAATACAATTAGACGCCCCCTGAAATTGCCTCATCGTCACGGCATCCTCAATAAACCCGTCGATTGTTCGAATATCCCTATTTAATAATTGTTTAATCGATACATCATCCTCAATAAACCCGTCTCAGGCGTGTTTCCTCCGATCTTTCGAATATTCCGATCTATTATGACCTCTGACCTGTAAAGTTGTCCAGAATAATAATCATACGCTGTTTGTTAATTGGCCAGAGGAGATTCAGGAGAACTGCCCCCCCGACTGAGCCTGGTTTCTCCCATGGTTTATTTTCCTCCATTTTGCTCCTGATGGGGTTTTGGTTTCCTTGCCACTGTTGCCTCTGGCTTGGCGTGCTCAGTTGGGGACACTACATTTTTCAACTAAATATCCAAATAAATCTATTTATTAAACTAAATTAACCATATAAACTAAATTACTGATCTAATTACTGATCAAAAGCCCACATTGTCACTGTATGATAATTGAAATGAACTGATGACATCACTGTTTTCTCCAGAACGGCTGAATAAAACTGTTGCATTATTTTCCTGTTTAACACTGTGAAGCTGCTTTATAAATAAAGTTGACTTGACTTGACTTAAAGAGCACCTATCATGGCATTTAAAATGTTCCAAATATTGTTTTAGAAGTCCCCAACAACAGTTTTGCATGCATGCAATGACAAAAAAGACTTTAGTTTTCTTATAATATGCATTTATTTTTACCTGTTTTGACAGCGATTCTCAAATGATTCCTTTAGTGATTCACTTTTCAAAACCCCGCCTTTACGTGACGCTAATCTGCGGTGATTGGTCCGATGACCCAGTCAGTTGTGATTGGTATAGTCTGCAGATATTTTCGGAAACGGAACGCCCATCAAAGTCTTATAATGACAGTAATTTGTTAATATGTGTCAGGAGTTATGAATATGAAAACCGTGTCGGTACCGTTTGATTGTAATATGAGCCTCAGCTGATCTCATTCATAAAAAAACTCCTCTATTCTCCTCACGAAGACTCGCGACAAATCAACATCCCTCAGGGCTTTTAGTTCAAAAGTGTGCAGATGAGGAGAAATATTGGTAGATTCTCAGATGTCTGTCAAATTTCTAAACAGAGGAGTATTTTTTATTCAATACTTCCTCAAAATGGGCAGAAATAGCCTAATCATGAGCGATTGAGTCTCTTATGTGTTGTTTTCAATTCATCCTGGCAGCTGGAGGGCGCTCTGTGCACATGTAGTCCATATATGGTACAGACAGACGAAGAAGATACCATGTGCCATAATAAAAGTCCATAATAAAAGCTTCCTGAGATCGCGAAACATACATTTGACGACTAATAATAAACACTCAATCGCGACGATGTATGGTTTGTCTTCAAGCCACTTAGTCTTCAAATGCTCATCCTTGGGCAGATGAAAAAAGTTTGCTTTTGAGTCGCACTTCAGAACACAGCGTCTCGTCGCCATAATGTTTTGTAGTTTTCACTGGCGTCTTGGAGCGCAATAAGTGGGCGTATCGTATTCAAATAACTTGACAAGTTGACGTCATCTAGTCAGAGAAAAAGCTTCGGTCTTCTAACGATTCTTAAAAATGACTCAGAGTCGACTCTTACTTTTGAAAGAAAATAACTATATATACGGTGCACTGTCATATTTCAAGCTATCACAGGATGTTTTTGTTCACTTAGATCTATGTTACACACTACATGAAAGGTAAATTTCAAAATTCCATGATAGGTGCTCTTTAACTTACTAAGGACCTTAATAATGCAATCGAATTGTTGGAATTTCCAGCTTCCTATTTTAGGAAAAATGCAGCTAAACTCTAGACTGGGTAAACCCAGCCTGATCTGCCGGCGATTTGACTTCGCCCTGCAACTCAGTCTGGAAACCTGTACATTCATTTCTACTGCTTCTGTTACACTTTTGCGGCAACCAATCACAGACTGGCTTATCCACCTGGCGCGCTATTGGCGGGTTTAACACAATGACGGACAGAGAAGCGATGGGTCGTTGACTTGTTGATCACGCCTCTTGTGGTCTGATTGGTTGAAGGACTATCCAATTGACCGTTTGCAAAGACCCGCCCCCTTTAGTTACTGTTGCTAAGCCATGGCGCTCTCACACCACACACACATTCTCACGTAGAGAAAACACATCGCGGAGCAAAGAGGACACTGACAACACGCCCACAGACAGGACAGGACAGAGCAAGTCACTTTTGATATGAAACAAAGTCTCAACTTTGAAATTGTCATTTTTTTTAAAAGAAATTTAAACACTAAATAGCGTTTTGTGGCTCTTTAATATGTCTGTAGCACCTCAAGCTGCTCGTGAACCGATCATCTCTTCCTTCTAGTTCATTGATAAGCATGAAATAAACATGAATGAACACTAAAAGAAATGTGCTGGAAATCAAATGTAGGCATAAAACATTAATTTAATTTATCTTTTAATCATATGAATTGAAACTTTTTTGTCAAACAAAGTGCAATTAAAACATGGAAGAGCAATTTTGATTAAACCACTCATTCTCACAGACACATAAAAAATGCAAGATTCATATTTAAATAGTCTTTTTAATATTCACAGACACTAGTTTTAGTCACACAAATTCTGTGAAATTCTGCGTTATACTGTAAATTCTGTTTTTATGACTGGATTGTATCTGTGTTTTCCTCATTGTGGAGATCATAGGGTCCTATGTTTCTGCTGTAGTCTGTGTATTAGTGTTGTCACGATACTGGAATTTCTGACTTCGATACAATACCTGGAAAAGTATCGACATTCGATACCACGGGGAAAAAACGCTGCATATACTGTCAAATTTGTTTTAATATCATTTCATTTTTTTTTTTTCATCAATTGAAAGTCTAGGCAATCAAAAATTCCATCTGAAGAGATCACTTTATATGATAAAGCTTTTAATTTCTTTTTCATATATAAACGTTGATCAATTATCTCACAAATATTTGCTTACTCAATGTATTTTTTACAACGGGGTAATTTTGTTGCAATAGCTTACACAGCACAAGGTAGCTTGATTTCAAACGGTAAATTGAATTTAAAAAGACAAGTAAACAGTAATAAAATAAGAACAAATCAAAACATTTAATAGAATAGAATAAATGTACAAATGAAATAGACTGCTTTTTGTTTTCAGGAGGTCTAACAGTATTCAGGTAAGAAACTGAATAAAAAAACAGAGTAATCAAATTTAAAATAACATCGGATAATATTCATTATAAAAAATGAATTGCAGACGAATCCATTAAAGTTACACATGTTAATGAGTAGGGCTGTGCTCAGAATATCGACACAACGATACATCGTCATGAATTCCTGGCGATGTGCGTATCGATACAGCTGCTGCGCATCGATACTGTGTGTGCGAGCAGCAGTGCAAGACATTCAAAATGGAGAAGAGGTTTTCAGTTAATGAATGAACGGAACATTGCAGCGGGCCTCACATCCATTAAATAGCAATACTCTTTGTGCTTTGTTGCTAATGATATAAAACAAGGTCTCAGATTTCGAATTGTGTCCATTTTATTATGAAATTCAAAAACATAAATACCGTTTTGGCGCTGTGGCGTGAGATCGCTTTGGCGCAGCTCAGCTCTAGTTTTTAATGTTCTTCAATATTTAATGCTTGTTTGAATTAATTTGGCAAGTTTTTATGACAGCCACCATCTAACTGTTTATATTTTAAAATAAAATCTAGGACTATATGATTATGTAATTTGTAAAGTTAATATTATAACTTTGTTATTATAAAAAAAACATGATGTAATTTAAGTGTTTGTACAAATCAGTTATTTTTTACCTTTAATATTATAGTACAACTGACTCCCATAGTTTACAGTATTAGTTAAGAGATTGGTTTTCCCAAATTTGTTTTAGATTTTAGATTTATCGCGAGATTTGTTTTACATTCCAAAATGTGCCATGTATTGTACCTGATATATATATCCAAAATAATCAAAATTGAACCAAGCCTTTCCAAAGTTTTTTTGTGAAAATGTATTTATTTCATTTAACTTAGTTTTTTTAATGACAAAAACAAAATAGTTTTTCAGTTATCACAGCTGTTCTAACACTGGTTATTCAATGAAAACAGATATTACTGTTACTAAACTCTGGTCAAAAGAAATTTAATTCCAAATTGATCCATATCGTGATGCGTATCGTATCGTGATGTGTATCGTATCGTGATGTGTATCGTATCGTGACATTGTTGGTGATACACAGCCCAATTAATGAGTCAAGAGCAGTAAGTGATTGTTTGTCTTTTTGTAGTTTTAAAAACATTATTATTAGTGGCATGTTTATTCGGCTGCTGCCCCTTTAAGACCTGACGCACGCATGGATCCCAAACACTGTTCCTGTAACACATTCTTCCTCAACTGTTTGCGACTGTGTTTATGCGAATACTGACCATTAATAAGCTGGAAAAAAGGAGCACTTGAATGTCAGAGGCGGCTTTATTACGGTATGTGTGTGTGCGCTTCAGATGCGAGCGCTAAATCTGCGGGAATGAGTAGAATTATGTGCAATCTTGCGCAAAATTCAGACCCGTCACACCAACCATGTTCAGGGGGTTAACTGGAGTGAATGAGAGACTCGCTGTCGGTCGGAGATGAGAGGAGAGCAAGAAAGTGCAGCTGGTATCGATACTGTAGAAGGGAGTATTGGTATCGTTCAGATATTCAGTATCAATAGATATCGAAATATTGATATTTTTGACAACACTACTGTGTATGCAGGGACATTTCTCACACCCCTTTGTTTGAAGGGCTATCTGGCCCCTCCAACCAAAAGAGAATCGAAAGTGTAGGGGTAGAAATGGGATTGGGCATTAAAAACGTCACATCAAATAATGTTTGCTCAAACTAAAGTCTATTAGAGATGTCTGACCGGCAAAGCCCATGCAGAATCGGCACTGATTTTGAGGAAAAATCTCGAACTTTGTAAATGCCAGGCATCTGTGTAGCTTTCTGTGGGCGCAAATTGTATGCAGATTGTGCCATAGTTTTGTGTAAAATGTTAACATGGCGGAGTCCTGTCGAACAAGCTCAGTCTGCTTATCTCACATCTCTAACTGATCCTTTCACCATCCTGTTGCTCTTTCCCATTCAAACACTGATTGTCAGCGAGATTCAGCCTTCATCTGGAGCTATAATCAGACTCATGCGTTTCCAGTCCAGTCTGAGATGCCAAGTGGGGAAGAGGAGCAAAACGATGAGAGTTTAGAACAGTGGATGGAGTGTAAGAAGAAACCGAGAGCGAAGATGGTGAAAGGCAGACGGGGGGTGCAAGACATGGTGCCGCTGTGTTAATGACGTGTCCCGCCGAGTTCAAACCCAATATGCGAAACATTCTCTTATTTATGGCGCAGGACTCTGGCAGAGCTTTAGAGGTCTGCAGCCCCACTGTGAGCTCCTGAGAGCGGGTAAAGACAGGGAGGCGCGGGGGGAATGTGGACGTGAAGGGGCTGATGTGACTCAACACCCCAGGATGGAAACTCTAGGGTGGGGTTGGGAGTTCTGAAGAATCTCCTGGAACTCTGCTGAAAGTGCAACACTAACAAACCATAAATCTTCATCTTTTTATCTTGTTCAACCCTTCATGTTCTGTTTTTTTGGTTTGGTTTAAATCTAAACCCGCCCACCCAGTTTAGCCTATAGCGCTGGCCGAAAGTCACAAGCTCCACCCATCTACAGTAAGTTCTTGGCACCATGGGTGGATTCTTTTCCATCCATTTGGGAACATGATTCATCAAGCAACTGTTTTATTATACATTTTCACAACAAGCTAATCCAGTATATAAATGTCTGTCAAATAGTTTGAAGGAATGCCTGATTCATAATAAACAATATTTTTGGATGTCCACCCTTGGTAATCCCTTAATCCTGGGTACACTTAGAAATATAGGTCCTTTCTATGTTACAATACCTTCTCGCCCGTTTAATGTGCAAAGACAACTATAAGTTAGCAAATCTTGGTTGAAACATAGCATGTGTATGTGTGTATATTAGTGCTGTCAAAACTAGCGTGTTAATGCATGTGATTAATTTTTCATTTCAATAAACGCAGCATCAGTTTTTCCGTCAGAAGAGAACGCACTGACTATGACACACACACACACGACACTCAGAAAGACAGAAGAGAACACACTGACTATGACACACACACACACACACACAACGCTCAGAAAGACAGAAGAGAACGCACTGACTGTGAATGTCCTGACTATGACACACACACACACACACACGACACTCAGAAAGACAGAAGAAAACGCACTGACTGTGAATGTCCTGACTATGACACACACACACACACACACACACACACGACACTCAGAAAGACAGAAGAGAACGCACTGGCTATGACACACACACACAGCTCACACACACAGCTCAGAAAGACAGAAGAGAACGCACTGACTGTGAATGTCCTGAAAATGACACACACACACACACACACACAACGCTCAGAAAGACAGAAGAGAACGCGCTGACTGTGAATGTCCTGACTATGACACACACACACACACACACAACGCTCAGAAAGACAGAAGAGAACGCACTGACTGTGAATGTCCTGACTATGACACACACACACAGACACACACACACACACGACGCTCAGAAAGACAGAAGAGAACGCACTGACTGTGAATGTCCTGACTATGACACACACACACACACACACACACGACACTCAGAAAGACAGAAGAGAACGCGCTGACTGTGAATGTCCTGACTATGACACACACACACACACACACACGACGCTCAGAAAGACAGAAGAGAACGCACTGACTATGACACACACACACACACAGCTCAGAAAGACAGAAGAGAACGCACTGACTATGACACACACACGACACTCAGAAAGACAGAAGAGAACGCACTGACTGAATGTCCTGACTATGACACACACACACACACACACACAGCTCAGAAAGACAGAAGAGAACACACTGACTGTGAATGTCCTGACTATGACACACACACACACACACACACACGACACTCAGAAAGACAGAAGAGAACGCACTGACTATGACACACACACACACACACACACAGCTCAGAAAGACAGAAGAGAACGCACTGACTATGACACACACACACACACAGCTCAGAAAGACAGAAGAGAACGCACTGACTATGACACACACACACACACACACAGCTCAGAAAGACAGAAGAGAACGCACTGACTATGACACACACACACACACACAGCTCAGAAAGACAGAAGAGAACGCACTGACTATGACACACACACACACACACAGCTCAGAAAGACAGAAGAGAACGCGCTGACTGTGAATGTCCTGACTATGACACACACTCACAACGCTCAGAAAGACAGAAGAGAACGCACTGACTGTGAATGTCCTGACTATGACACACACACACAGACACACACACACACACGACGCTCAGAAAGACAGAAGAGAACGCACTGACTGTGAATGTCCTGACTATGACACACACACACACACACACACGACACTCAGAAAGACAGAAGAGAACACACTGACTATGACACACACACACACACACACAGCTCAGAAAGACAGAAGAGAACGCACTGACTATGACACACACACGACACTCAGAAAGACAGAAGAGAACGCACTGACTGAATGTCCTGACTATGACACACACACACAGACACACACACACACACGACGCTCAGAAAGACAGAAGAGAACGCACTGACTGTGAATGTCCTGACTATGACACACAGACACACACACACACACGACACTCAGAAAGACAGAAGAGAACGCGCTGACTGTGAATGTCCTGACTATGACACACACACACACACACACACACACACGACACTCAGAAAGACAGAAGAGAACACACTGACTGTGAATGTCCTGACTATGACACACACACACACACACACACGACACTCAGAAAGACAGAAGAGAACACACTGACTATGACACACACACACACACAGCTCAGAAAGACAGAAGAGAACGCACTGACTATGACACACACACGACACTCAGAAAGACAGAAGAGAACGCACTGACTGAATGTCCTGACTATGACACACACACACACACACACACAGCTCAGAAAGACAGAAGAGAACACACTGACTGTGAATGTCCTGACTATGACACACACACACACACACACACACACGACACTCAGAAAGACAGAAGAGAACGCACTGACTATGACACACACACACACACACACACACACAGCTCAGAAAGACAGAAGAGAACGCACTGACTATGACACACACACACACACAGCTCAGAAAGACAGAAGAGAACGCACTGACTATGACACACACACACACACACACACACAGCTCAGAAAGACAGAAGAGAACGCACTGACTATGACACACACACACACACACACAGCTCAGAAAGACAGAAGAGAACGCGCTGACTGTGAATGTCCTGACTATGACACACACTCACAACGCTCAGAAAGACAGAATATATATATAATCATTAATAATTTGTATTTATTTATAAATTTTCATCCCCCCTCCTCCTTTCTTTTCTCTTTATTTCAGTTGCAGCTCACAAACAAATGTATAGGCGTTGAATCAGAGTGAAAAACTCTTGGAACTGTCCAGTCAGATCTGCAGTGGGATGAAGCCGTGGATAACACACTGATAGGTGTTTGCCCTCACATCTGGTGGAGCGTTCCTCCGTAACTCCATCAGCGTTCCTCCAATGTTCCTTTATTCTTTACAATCCTCTCGGCCGTCCCGCCAAGAAAGCATTCCGATTACAGAACCCTGAGCTCGTCATCGGAAACAATCTCCATAAAATCTGCAATCTCCATAACATGCAGAATGTGTGATCATTCCTGTCAGCGTTTTGAAGCATCATTACTGGCGCGCGTCCAGATTGCCGGGAGTACAGGAAACAATTTGTCACCCACATAAACAACGCATTTTTATGTCAATAGGTAAATTAGCGCGAAGGCATTTGTGCGATGCTGCTTGACTCTGAATGAAGGCCAGCCCTTCTATAATCTGAAAAAGATGCTTCTCTCCGTTTCTTGGATAACATAAAATGTCATTTTCTTCATTCCCTCAAGCGAACGAAGGAAAACATTTTTTTTTAAATTGAAGTTGCTATTTTTAACTAGAAAATAAACAAATTAACTTTACAATTATTTTACTATAAAAGTCGTCAGTTATTGCTATAATTACGTAATTTCCTATTCTAAAAATGGACAGTTATATTATTATTATATAGGTATATCATTTTCTATAATTATAAAAAGATGATATTTTTATGATTATGATGTATTTGTTAGTACGCCGTTAATGTAATGTTTGTAGGAGAGGTGTAAGGTCTTAAGCAAACATTATTCAAGCTATCTTTTTTATTTACCGTCATCCTGCATTTATTTTTGCTTCTCACCCAACTGTGGAGAATTTGTGGTTTCCCGAATTCCTCCGGGGGAGTTTGAATCTGTTTCTCGTTCCAGAGTCTGTTTCACAAAAATACACACCTCTGCCGCCGTTATTCTTCCTCAGCCCCTCCGGTTCGCTCTCGGACCTCCACCCGTCCCCACACAGGAAGCCGTGAGATACGTTCCCTCTCCCTGCCAATGCTCTGCTCCTGGAGGGGGGGTCGGGACGGCCTAATTGGCCCATATTAAGAGCCAAGTTTAAGTCCAATAGAAAAAATGTGCTGCATGAAAAATATTATGACGGTTCTGGGAGATCAGTCTGGCATGCTTGAGCGCAAATAGCCCCCTCTTCTTGTGTCCCGACCGCACGGGCGATCTTTAGCCGTCCTCCAGCACACACCGGCCCCTTGCTCTTGATTAAGGGCTGCGCTTTGACACATGTTTAGAGGAACTCATTTATAAGGGGAAGCACAGTCTAACAAATAGCCTCCTGCTCCAAACAAAAAATGCTTTATTTTTCCCTTCTGGGGGGGGGGGGGGGGGGGGTCTTTTTCCCTGCTATGACGTCTAAACACTTGGCTAGATGGAGCCCATATGCTTTACATATCTACATAACACATGCATACGTTGGTGTTTTGTGGTGTATTTAAAGCTCCTATTTCAAAGATTTTGTTTTTGTGTGTACTAGAATACGCTTTCATGCATGATTGTTTGAAAAAACATTATTTTTCATATATTTTACATTATTTGCACCTCTCATTACGCGTCGTTTTCAATGAAGCCCCTCCTTGTGAAATATGAAATGTGCTGTGATTGGTTAGCTGGCCCAGTGTGTTGTGATTGGCACCGTGTGTTTGGGAAATGTCCCGCCCCAGCCCTTACATAACCGTGAGCTCTAGTACTCATGTGTAAATATTAAGGATGCCGTCAATTTTAAACCAATTCAGACGTAAGATTGTTAACAAACAAGAGGATTGTCCAGATTTCATAGGACGTTCTTATACATTTTAGACACAATATTATACACCATTTAATCATGATAATTGTCAGAAACCTATGCAAATACAAACAGTAATCGATAACAAAAAGTCTCTGTTGTCCCCAGAGTGTGTATGTGAAGTTTTAGCTCAACATACACCACAGATCATTTTTCATAGCATGTTAAAACTGTCATTTTTTGAGCAAAACAAATGTTTTGTGTGTCCCTTTAAATGCAAATGAGCTGCTGCTCCCCGCCCCCTTTCAGGAAGAGGGCGGAGCTTCAAGAGCTCATGTTAGCAGCTCTGATTACCTCACACACACACACACACACACACACACACACACTGAAAATATCAGAAACTGTTCAGCCTTTTATGTTCAAACCGGAGTCGATGATGGAGAGACTCAAGAAGAAGAGACAACATGTAGAATGAGACAGGACGCTTCTGAATGCTTGCTTGATGAATTTATGAGTTAACTATCTTCATTGATTAGCATATTCTGTCATGAAAATCTATAAATCGCTGGTGTGGGAACTGTTGTGAGATGAGCCAGAGAATATCTGAAGATAGAACAGGTGTAGTTTAGTTTAATTACGGTTATAACTTATGTTGTCATCTTGCTTTATGACATGCTATTGTATTTGTGTTGGTTCTGTATTGCAGTAAATGTGAAAGACAGACGACTGTGCTCGACTACAACTCTTCCTCTTCTCAACATGGCCTTTATTGTGTGTTCCTGTGGGCGGGGTTTATGCTAATTTTAGGTTTGTGATGTCACTAACCCGTGAAGAAGCTCGTTGTAGTCCTTTTATTGATTTCTGTAAAAGAAAATATCCCCCTTTGCTCTGAACTTTGAGCGTCGTACCTTTGCAGATGTTGTTTATGCTCATTACACACTAAAGTTGAAAAAGTGAAAAGCATAAATAGGACCCCTTTAAGGTATTTAAAAATAACCAGCTTGTCATTATAATCTGTAATCATATTTAAATGATATTCGTCTGAGAGATGGCGTTCAACGACTGAGGCCGCCATTGGCCGACACGTTCTTGAACGCCGCACTAATGCTTTGCAGATTCATCTGACGGCTGTTTTGAAATGCTATGGTTTTGCTCACAGTAACATTTCATTTGGAACGTCTCTCTCGATTTCACATCTGAAAACTGGATCTAATTACGAGCCAAACGGTCTGAGCGCAAGAAGAATCATTTGGGAAATGATACAGGACACGACACGCTATGGCCAACCATTAGATGTTTGTTTTCAGTGAACTGATGAGGAATTTGGGAGCATGTTTCTTTGCTTATTCTTGGTAATGAAATTCATTGCTGCGGTTGGACAACATTAAAGCTGCTATGTAGTAATGCAGCCTGTCCAGACACACAGGAATCAAACCACAAATCTCTCCACCACACGTTCTGTACGGCTCTGAGTGAATATCCTCACTGCCGTAATGAAGACACTAACCATACGGACAATAGATTACACTGTGTACGCTGTGTATCGTCTACAATTTAAAGAACCTTTTACCAAACATTTCAAACAATGTCAAATTGTTGTCACATGACCTCTTTACAGTGTGTTACATTTCAATGAGTGGCATCCAGTTTTCATCTTAGAACTAAAGCAGCTTCTTTACATTTTAAATACATTTTTTGTGTTAAAAAAGTGCAGTTTTTTTCACAATCAAATGGATAGTCGATTTAAATACATATAATGTAATACCTCCTTAAATAAATATATCAATTTTAATTATTGTACAAAATAACTACTTTTTTAAATTGTGCTTTTTTTCAATGTGGTCTGTAAATGTTTTTAACGTTTTTGTTAGAAACTTGAACACACAAAGGCTGCGTTTATTTGATCAAAAATATAGTAAAACAGTAATAATATGAAATATTATTACAATATAAAATATCTGTTTCTTTTTTCAATATATGTTACAGAATGTGTCAACTTTTGGATGAATAAATCAAAAAAACTTATTTCATAGGGCCCTAAAAAAAAATTATACTTTGAATAAATTGCTGTTAAATTGTAAATGTTTCACGATTTAGATTAATTAGACATGCATAAAAATGTACATTAAAAAATGTAACTGCATGCACTGCACAGAAAAAAACTCTTCCTCAGGATTTTAGTTTTCCTGTACAAATATCTAAACATAAAGATACATTTACTTTAGAAATTAAGTCTTGTTTTCTGAGAAATTGAGTAAAATGAGAAAATCGTGATTTTATGGGATCAGAAAAATCCACTTAATTCAAATGTAAGTAATTTTCATACCCATTGACAGATACTTGTTCTTGTTTTAAGCATAAACTCATTTAAAGCATTAGTTCACTTTACAATTAACATTTCTTGATAATTTCCTCACCCCATCTCATCCAAGATGTTCATGTCTTTCTTTCTTCAGTGGAAAAGAAATGAAGTTTTTTGAGGAAAACATTACAGAATTTTTCTGCACATAATGGACTTCAATGGGAACCAACGGTTGAAGGTCCAAATCAATGCAGTTTCAGAGGAAGGGCTTCAGAGGCTCTGACCAATCCCAGACGAGGAATAGAGTCTGATCTAGACAAACCATCGACCACATTTACAACAAAAATAAACATTAATATACTTTTTAACCTAAATTGCTCACCGTTGGTTCCCATTGAAGTCCATTATGTGGAGAAAAATCCTGGAATGTTTCCTTCAAAAAACTTCATTTCTTTTCCACGGAAGAAAGACAGACATGAACATCTTGGATGAGATGGGGTGAGGAAATTATCAGGAAATGTTCATTTTGAAGTGAGCTAATCCTTTTAATGAGTTTTTGCTTGTATTGAGAACAAGTATCTGTCAATGGGTATGAAAATTACTTACATTTGAATTAAGTGGATTTTTCTGAACCCATAAAATCACAATTTCTTATGTAATTTTTACTTCTCAAGTAAATGTATCTTGAGTTAAGAATCGTTTAGATATTTGCACTGGAAAACAACATCAGAAGCTTCAGCAAAAGTTACTTCCATATTCTAGTGTTTAGGAGCAGAGCTATATTTTCCTAAAATGAATGAAAAAGTAATGGAGATCTGTTGGAAATTGTATTTTCAAACCTGCAGAAACCCTGATTATTTAATAAATATTTGATGCATGATCTTTTTTACGTTAATGCAAGATAACAGTGTTTTTGCATGTGCTACTTTCCTAGCTTTGCAGCTTGTTGGAGCTCTTGTGTGAAGGATGACTAATCCTATACAATTCTTTTACTTTCTAGACGTCATATTTCAGATGATGTATGTCGTCCGACAGCTGTGTGTGTTTTGGGGGGGTGTGAGTGTGTTTGTTTGAGTGCGTGTGTGAGGTTGAGGATCAGAGACTCTGGCGGAGCTCTCCCAGGCTCTCGATGTGTGTAAATGAATTATGAGATGATCCATCAGCAACAAAAAGCTCCACTGACATCAGCATCTTCACACTCTTGAGTTTCTTTCCCATCTCTCGATTCTTAAAGGTGGGAATCGAGAACAGGTTCCATTTTAGAACCGGTTCCAAATTTCCCAAAACCGATGAGAATCTCGGTTCCGCTTATCGGTTCCTGTGTGCGAGACGCTACAGATGAACAGGGAATTTTTGTAAATGACAAGATATCACTGTGAAACTTCTCCAGTTTGTCACTGGCATAAACATAAGAAAAAAATGTATTACAAGTTTTGTGTTAATTAATGTTTTAATATGCAAATGAGGCCATATATACTTAAATATACACTCATTTGCATACATTTCCAAAAACAAAATCTGGAAATTGGAAAGGACCAGGTTTAAAATTCTTGACATAATAGATGATTATGATCTTATTTGTGCTTTAGTAAATTAGAGAATACTGACAATAGCCTTAAAAAAATCTATTTCCGCCATGTTTTTTTGGAGTAAAAGGACCTATAACTCAGGATAGGAATGATATATCAACAAATCCCTCTGGAAAAGCCTTCAAATTATAGTTCAGTATAAGACTAGTGCTCCTGAATAATCTGAGTGTGAGAAAAAACTGAGAAAGAAAACGATTTATATTGAATAATTGCTTACAATTCTATGAAACCCCCAACCTACAAACTAAATATACATTCAGTTCATTAATATCAGTAGTGTATAATATTTAAAACACATGGAAATTGATAAATTAATAAATTATTAATAGCAATAGCCTTAAGCTGAAGAGAACTACCTTAACAAACACACACAACAGTCACACACACTGCAGACGAGCTGTCCCTGTTTGTGTGTGTCCATCTATAACTATTTGAATGTAATTCTGACGGGTTTCATCGTCTAATCTGTTGTTGTTTACTTTCTTTTTACCGGCTCTTGCTTCCTGGTCTTTTCTGTGAGTGTTTATGAGCTGATTTCGGCGTTGTCTGCAGTATTTTCTCTCAGCCGGAGAATACACAAGGAAGCAGCAGCGCGCAGGGCTTAAAAACGGAAAAAAATATCAATCGGTTCACTCCGAGCAGAATCGATATTATAGCGTTTCCGTTTTTGCGTTCCTCAATAAACATTACTGTTCCGAAAACGGTTTGATTCGAAAAAATATCGGTTAATAACGTAATTTTAATTTAGCCTATACTTTAAACAAATATGTATAAATAGACTTATTTTCACTCAATAATAATATAACGCATGGTAATTAAACTTGAATATTTATTTCATAACATTTTTAAAACCAGAAATACATGCATTAATTACAAAGCATAAACAGCGGACCTGTTTTAATGGAGCGTTAGACAATCAAAAGTGGCCTCTTATGCCTAATTCTTTTCAGAAGAGTGATAACATTCTTTGTAACGTTACATAACTTTTTTTCAACACGACTTGTTTTAAAAAATGTATGAATAAAGAATAAATAAACTGGATAACCATTAATGCACCGTCAACTGCAAATTTCAAAGCAAACACTGCAACACGTCCTTGAATCACATAATCAAATTCAGTCAGCTAATAAAGTTTGATCATTTAATGCAATATAACATACCATTTAATACGAAGCATCAACCGTCTATAGAAAACATTGAGCTGTCCTGTATTGGCAATCTGAAAGACTATAGGAAAAATGTTTGATAGATGATAGCCTACTTGGATAGGCTTAAACGGACTCCATAAACTAGCCTAAATCAGACTATTTGAGCTTAAAGTCCGAACTGCTTATTTAAACGTTCGAAAAGAATGTCCTCCAATACCTGCGCTTTCATTGTAGACCTCAGCGGGGAAAGAAATGCACTTGAGGCATGAAAATGCGCGCTCTATACTGACGGTAGATTCATAGATGATGGTGCGCGGGCATTTCACTCACGCTTGATCCATCAATTGGTCACTGCCAAATAAAAATAGTAAAGAGAACGATAAAATAACGTTGTTAACCGGTTAATGGTCATTTCAAATTAACGTTTCGGTTCAGAACGATTCAAATTGATTTTGATTTTGTTTTCGTTTTTGTTCCTCTTAAAATTTCGTTCGTTTCCGGTTTTCGTTTTCGTTCCTTGCACCGGTTCAGAGCCCTGGCAGCGCGTATCACGCAGTGAGAAATTCACTTCGACCAATCGGCTGCAAACTTTCGCGGTTGGTTAGTTCTACAAAGGAAATGGCCATATTTGGATTAGACAGCGCTGTGTGTGAGACTGAGAGCTTTATAATGATACCAGAAGCATGACATGTTTCTGTGAATGGAGACAGCACGGAAGCGTTAGAATGATCAATTTTGATGATTTCAGGTAGAAATCTAAAGGCGCAAGTTGACACAAATATAATGAAATAACCACCTTAATGTGTAATAATGAAAAAAAGAAAACATTTGACATGAAAGCTTACATGTTAAAGGAGAAAAATGGCCCAAAATCTCAAAATGATGCTTTCACCTGCCGTGTCTCGCCTTAATGTGATTTTAAAACATTTAAGATCAAAAGATTTGTGTTCAGATATTCAGCTACAATGAAATGTTTTGCAATAAGAATAAATGTGAATGCTATCTTTTTTTTTACCTTATTGGAATCGATAAGCAGAATCGGAATTTCAAACGATACTAGGGATGCAACAATACAGTTCGTCCACGGTTCAATACATACCTCGGTTTTTAACCACGGTTTTCGGTTCGGTTCTGATGGCTTGTCACATCAGTTTTTTGCTATTCTATTTTTAAGCGTCAGGAACAGCAAGAGGATAAGGAGAAACAAGACTATTTTTTATTGCAATACTGTTTCTTTATTTTACTTAAAAGAATTGAAAAACCTTACTTAAACTTAAAACTTTACTTTAAAAAAAACCTTGTACACATTCCTGTATTGTAAAACATAATATAAATATACATAAAGATTTACACTGGCAGCTCAGAGCTGTACAGCAGCATTTAAGTATGAAATTGAATGAATAAATGTAAAAATAAAACACTACATAGACTTCACTATAAAATATACACTGATTCTTATTAAAGCTACTGTATTAAAGTTTTTCAGTCAAGAGCAGTGAGTGATTTTCTCTTTGTCTTTTGTTGTTGTATTAACATTAAAGGTATATTTCACTCAAAACTGAAAATTCTGTCATCGAGAAATGAATACAGGTTTGGAACAATATTAGAGTGAGTAAATAATGACATCATTTAGAGGTGAACTGTCCCTTTAAGGACCGCATGTTCACTATAGACTGCGCTGCTGTCAATTTAGAGGTCTTTCAATAATAATAATCTAATATACAGACACGCCGATTTTTCTTTCACTCTAGACATAACCGACGTTGTTTATGTTAATCTTGTGTGTATTTGACAGTATTAGCGCAGTAAGACGACTCAGTCCAGTAATCATGTGTTGGACATGCGTTTAGTGCGCGCGCTCGGAAAAGCGCATGTGCATAAGCACATGAATGAAATGTTTAACCGGCAAGGCTTTAAAACGCATGCAAATAATGAACCGTGATTGTGAATAACTAGTGCTCCGTGAGTATAACTCTACCACTAATGTGTGATGTGAATGTATGTTGCGTTGTTCAGTATATTGGGATGGAGGCAAATGATAGAATTTGTAGAAATTGAAATTAAATTCCAAAGTGGGTATTGAACCGTGATTGCCGTACCGAACGGTTCAATATTATATTGAGAATTGTGGCATCCCTAAACGATACCCAACCCTAGGATTGGGCATTTTTCCTTACCACATTTTTTTGTATTCGTTGTTTAATCATTTTAATTGAACCCGAATCAGAAAATGTCTTGCGCCTAATGCTAACCGTGTGCCTCTGTTTGTGTTGTTCTCTCCCAGTGACAGGCACCACATCTCCATGTCCATCCCCGTCCCTCTGAAGTCTCATCTCAGTGTTTCCGCCGCATCCGAAGTGGGATTCCCGGCCCTCTCCAGTTCCCCAGAACGGGACGATCAGAAGCGGTCCGGCTCCGATGCGGATAAGCAGAAATACCGAACCCCTCCGCCCAGTTACAACACCACTATGGCTCAAGCTGATCCCATGACCACTCCGGAGATTCCCTCAGCGCCGTCCACAGTGGAAGTAGGTAAGACTGGAGAGGCCGAGGCGATTACGGAGAAACCTCTGGATGTACCTACAGACATAGCCAGTACTTTAGTGTGTGACTCCGCCCCTCAGCACCCGGGGGCCATGAATGGCTCAGCCATGCCCAGCGTGGGAATGGGATTGGGCATCGCGAGCGGAGGTGAGCTGTGCTGCTCCGTGGAGCAGGCGGAGGAGATTATGGGCACTGAAGCCACAGGGCTGGGATTGGGACTGGGATTAGGGCTGGGGTTGGGAGGCGGCGCCAGACTGGACGATTACCCATGCATCCCGGTGGAGCACGCCATTGCGGTGGAGTGTGACGAGCAGGTTTTGGGAGAGTTCGACGCCGCCGGGATCGAGGAGGTTTCGCGGCGCATCTATGCACTAGAGAACATGTCCAGCTTCCGACGGCCTCGGAAGAACTCGGAAAAATAACTGGGATATACAGGACGTGGCCGAGCGGGACAGCTGGTGACATAAGGCTGAGCCTGCGTAATATTTCACCCTGACTGCAACAAGTATAGACATATATTAATATTGTTATAATAATGATTAATATTATTAGGAAATATCTGGAATATTGACCAATTTGCACTTCTCAAAGCGTTTCTATAATCCTTTAAAGTGAAATAAAGAGAATGTTTGTGGTTGAAATGCGTGCTGGATGTCTTTCTGGGTGTATGGATGTGGTGGGATAGTTCACCCAAAAAAACGTTTAATCATAATTTATTCACCGTCATGTCTTTCCAAACACGTGTGACTTTCATTCCCCGGTGGAAGATATTTAGAAGAACTGCTTTGGGACATATAATAAAAGTCAGCTGTTGGTGTTTTGGACCCAGTGTTTGAGTTTTCAGCCATGAATATAATGTAATTCTACTGTTGTTCTGTACAGTAAAATAATAATTAGATATACATATTTTTTTTCCCCCACAAGTCATGTGCCGTAATTAAGTACACTTTTTTTTTTTTTTGTTCCATAATATTTTTACCATAGTAATATATTTCTTTATTTTTTTTTTTTTTTGTACACTTTAATTGAATTAAATAAAAAAATTTAATAACAATAATATGTATTATTATATATTCATTTTAAATGGGTCCCGAAACAACAGTGTGATTGTGGCCTGAGGCTACTGAAGTAGAGATTAAAAATAATATTATATATATATATATATATATATATTAGTGCTGTCAAACAATGAATCGCTTCCAAAATAAAAGTTTGTGTTTACATAATATATGTGTGTGTAGTGTGTATAATTGATGTATATATAAATGCACAAACATGCATGTATATATTTAAGAAATATTTGCATTTATATACAGTATTTATATTTATATAATTTATATTATATATAAATATGAACCTTTTATATATAAATTAAAAAATTTCTTAAATATATATACATGCATGTGTGTGTATTTATATATACACATCATAATTATACACACTACACACACATATATTATGTGAACAACAATGTTTATTATCGTTTGACAGCCCTAATATATATACATATATCCTTTTACAGACATATCAACCGTACAGTCACGCATACTTTAGGAAAATTATGGCGAAGAGGTGTTTCTGTATTTCTCTTATATTTTGCCATATTTTTATTGTTTAGAGACTCCACCCCACTAACTACAACATTATTTTGTGTTCCAAAGAAGAAAAAGTAATGCCGGTGTGGAACAACATGATGGTGATTTAAATGATTTTCGGGGGAACTATCCCTTTAAACGCCACGCAGTGTTACAGTGGGAGCGAAGCCTGAAGTTCACAATGGCTGATGGTCAGGGTGGGCGGAAAGGGCGAGGAATGTCTGTGTGCCAATGACACCCTTTCATGCTGCACACCCGAGTCCTGCGTCCAGACGATGAAAAACATGTGCAAATCTTACTTTTCTTCTGATTTATTCACCCAGAATTATAACATCCTGCCGGCTGTGCTTCACACACAGTTTGATGCCGTGTCAACACTGGATGTGAGTGGCACATCACCAGATTCACCACCGAACAAAACCAACAAATCTGTCTACACTTGAAGTGTTCATGTTGCGTTGTTGACCGCCTGTTTCTATTTTTGCACCCAATTCACACATTTTTTTGTTCTCTAAAAACATCTTTTCCTACTGGCTTTTTGCACGTGTGCTGCACAGCCACTGAAATTGAATCGGAAAAAAATGTATTTAATACAGGGTTTCCGCTGGGTCTTAAAAAGTCAAAAAAAAGTCTAGAATTTAAAAAGTCTTAAATTCGTGGAATTATTCTGTTCTAGTTGAAATTGTTGAAAATCAACAATGCATTTTTTGAGGTCCTGCTTAATTCGTAATTTCTCCACAAAATAATGTCAAGAAACCAAAATAAACAAGATTTATGCATTTGGTTTGTTCTATTGTCATGTGTGACTATTGTGCATCTAATATAATTCATAATATCGTAAATGTGGTATCCTAATTATGCAGATTTCTGGAAATTACCACCACAAATTCAGTCATTTTGATTTCAAAAATCACAAAAAACAGCGAAATCCTGGTGGGATTGAGCTATGGGGAAGTGTAAGTTTATCGATACAAGTTTATCGATTTGTTCAATTTGAATAATTTTAATTTACTTTTCAAGTAATTTCGTGACTGCATTTCCTTTAAATAGGTCTTAAATTTAATTTATAATGGTCTTTAAAAGGTCTTAAAAAGTCTTAAATTTGACTTGGTGAAACCTGCAGAAACCCTGTAATAAATAAATCATCTTTTGTTTTTTAACCATATAAATATACGCAGTTTTAACGATATATATATACAATTGTTTTGCTGTCCTAAAATAACCTGGCATACCTCTGAAAACGTGCGACAAAAGTCACTTCCAGTATTGACATGGTGTAAAAGATCTAGATCACCGCAAAACCTTTAGGGTTGCGAGGTCTTTATTCCAAAACAAACTTTTTCCTTGAAGGTGCTTTAATGTCAATGATCTTTCCCACTGTATACAGTTATTCAGCTACCGGAAAAACCAAAATGCAAATGATGTGCACTGCATACTGTCCAAGAGGAGCAGGATGGCCGTTCCTCTGCATTTACTGCAGTTCTTTCTTCTTTTGTCTTGATTGTGGCATTAATCCTCAGTTTCGTGCAATGTAATTTCCTCTAAAAACAATATTCATCCATCTGCACAACTTTCAAAAGCCATTTTGTGTGTGTGTGTGTGTTTTTCCCTAAGCAGTATTCTTCTATTTATATTTTGGTGAGCTTTACTCTAATCTGCTTTTCAAGAGTCTGATCCTCTTCCATAAGAATCACATCATGAATGTAACAAACACTCTTAAGAAAGGACTCAGTTGTCAGGAAGGACTAGTAATGGTTGACTTTCACATCATTTCACCCTGGCCTGAAACCCTTGTTTGATTTCCTGTCTCTTGAATGACTGTTGATACATAATCTATTTAAGACAAATACAAAAAAAAAATTGTTTCCATAAATTGCTGTGACACTGTATATATACTTTTGTATGAAAGGTGTTTTATTAAAGACCAGTTAAATGATATGACTGAGCAGTTTTTCCTTCTTTTTGTCTTTGCAGTGTGTATGGCAGGAACTTTAAGGGATAGTTCACCCAAAAATGATTTTTTTATGTTTATCTGCTTACCCCCAGGGCTTCCAAGATGTAGGTGTGTTTGTTTCTTCAGTAGAACACAAATTACGTTTTTTAACTCCAACCGTTGCAGTGTGATAGTCGTATAATGATGTCAATGGGGATATTTTAGAGTATGAGAGCAATGAAAGTAAAAACACACAGACATACGAATCCTTATTAAACCATGCGGCTCGTGGCGACACATTGATGTCTTAAGACACGAAACCATCGGTTTCTGCGAGAAACCCAACTGTGTTTGTTATTTTTTCACGTCTTATCAGACGAATGTCATCTAGTATTCCCAGCGCCATAACTTCCAGTGAATAAGGTCAAAATACTGGCGCAATCAAAAATATATATACGTAGATGCCTCATTCGACCGATCCGCGCAGGCACTAATGAGGAATCTATGTATATATCTATGATTGCGCCGGTGTTTTGACTTTATTCGCCGGAAGTGATGGCGTGGCTGATGCAGTGCCATAGAAAAAAATTTAATAAAATTTTAAATATGGATATTTTTCATACACAAACGCATCGATTCGCTTCAGAAGGCCTTTATTAACACCCCGGAGCCGCGTGGAGCACGTTATTTGATAGACAGATGCATTTTTTATGGACTTCAAAAACTATTACTTCCATTATAAAGCTTGGATTAGCCTGAACATTTTAATATAATTCAGATTTTATTAGTCTCAAAGAAGAATGTCATATACACCTCGGATGACTTTAGGGTGAGTAAATCATAGGCTAATTTTCATTTTTGGGTGAACTATCCCTTTAAGAGAGTTGTGTATAAACAGATGCCGACAAACTATTATGCACCATTTTACAAGATGTAATATGAGTCTCAGGCGTCCCCGGAATGTGTCTGTGAAGTTTCATCTCAAAACACCCCACAGATCATATTGTAAATGCCCATTTTTGAGTGGAAGGAAAAACATGCTGTTTTCGTGCATGTGTCTTTAAATGCAAATGAGCTGCAGCTCCGCCCCCTTGTCTAGAATAGGGCGGAGCCTGTACAGCTTGTGCCTCTGATACAAAAACTAAAACATCTGTTTGGTTTTGATGATCATCTCTATCGCGGTCATGTTCACGTAACACTGCAGTTCTTCATCATCATGAGAGTTTATGATCTGCATGCATGATATATGTTTTTTTGAGCGCACACACACATCCGAAGCACGCGCACAGAAAGCTGTGTGTCAGACGGAGCGTCCCGTGAGTATTAAACTAAGTTGTCTTTCACGTCTTATTGCGCTTAAACTGTCAAACACACACAAGGTTATGTCAAAACACACACGGCTCACAGAAACACAGTCGGTTATGTCTGTGAACGTATAGAAACCACATGTGTTTATATTAGATCTGTGTATTAAAGTGACATCAGCGTAATATACAGTACCTATAGCTATATCTGCTGTTAATATGAATTAAACAACAACAGACAAACAGAAAATCACTCACTGCTCTCGACTGAATAACTTTAGTAGCTTTAATAAGAACACATTTCTTATTTGAATCCTCTGGCGAGGAAACAAACATGGCGGACTGTGTACATCTCACTGAGAGGCAGGGCGGAGTCCGTCAGCAGTTGTGGGCGGGGCCTGTGCTATGTGACATCACAAGCTAGAAATCTGCAAACGGCTTGTTCTGAGACATTTCTTTATGATTTATGGGGATTAAAAAAAAGAGGGAGTGGGTGGATTTTTACTACACTCTAAATTTTTACTACACTCTAGCAATTGGGTTGTTTTAACCTAGTGAATGGGTTGTTTTAACCCAGCGGTTGGGATAAAGGTTTGCTTAAAACAACCCAATCGCTGGGTTAGTCCATTTTCAACCCAACTTGGGTTGTTTTTAACCCAGCATTGTTTAGAGTGTATGTAAGATAATAGGTCCCGTTTAATATATTTAAAGTGCCCCTATTATGGATTTTCGAAAATGACCTTTCACGTAGTGTGTAACATATTTCTAAGTGAATTCAAACATCCTGCAAAGTTTTAAAACTGAAAGTGCACCGTATTAAAAGTTATTGTCTCTAAAGTAAGAGTCGACTCTGAGTCAATTAAACGAATCCCAAGTCATTTGGTTGTGAAGTCAAGACGAAACATTAGCATTTTGCCTGCATTTTCAGCCTCGCTTGGCATTTTGATACAGTTCCCACACGCGCACCTAAATAAATTCGGCAATGAATTCGTCTGTGACGCGTTACACTGAACTAACAAATGGCAACAGACAGCGAGATTAATCAGATTACAGCACGTCACTTCTCAGACATTTTAGAAGACAAGTTTGTCTTTTCATCCTGAAATGCGAGGATCAAAATAATTAGGGACCACAGTTTCCGCAAATCCCTTCACTCGATTGGGATGTTCTCTTTTATTGTGGACGACAAGGGCAGGGACTGTAACATCAAGCATATTAAACAAAAATTCTTCAAAAAGAGCACAAACAATGGCCTTCTCAGCTGCCATAGCTGCAACTCTTGCGTCATCAGAACAGGGTGTTCAATGCATAGACATACACTCACCTAAAGGATTATTAGGAACACATACTAATACTGTGTTTGACCCCCTTTCACCTTCAGAACTGCCTTAATTCTACGTGGCATTGATTCAACAAGGTGCTGAAAGCATTCTTTAGAAATGTTGGCCCATATTGATAGGAGAGCATCTTGCAGTTGATGGAGATTTGTGGGATGCACATCCAGGGCACGAAGCTCACGTTCCACCACATCCCAAAGATGCTCTATTGGGTTGAGATCTGGGGACTCTGGGGGCCATTTTAGTCCAGTGAACTCATTATCATGTTCAAGAAACCAATTTGAAATGATTGGAGCTTTGTGACGGTGCATTATCCTGCTGGAAGTAGCCATCAGAGGATGAGGACATGGTGGTCATAAAGGGATGGACATGGTCAGAAACAATGCTCAGGTAGGCCGTGGCATTTAAACGATGCCCAATTGGCACTAAGGGGCCTAAAGTGTGCCAAGAAAACATCCCCCACACCATTACACCACCACCACCAGCCTGCACAGTGGTAACAAGGCATGATGGATCCATGTTCTCATTCTGTTAACGCCAAATTCTGACTCTACCATCTGAATGTCTCAACAGAAATCGAGACTCATCAGACCAGGCAACATTTTTCCAGTCTTCAACTGTCCAATTTTAGTGAGCTTGTGCAAATTGTAGCCTCTTTTTCCTATTTGTAGTGGAGATGAGTGGTACCCGGTGGGGTCTTCTGCTGTTGTAGCCCATCCGCCTCAAGGTTGTGTGTGTTGTGGCTTCACAAATGCTTTGCTGCAAACCTCGGTTGTAACGAGTGGTTATTTCAGTCAAATTTGCTCTTTTATCAGCTTGAATCAGTCGGCCCATTCTCCTCTGACCTCGAGCATCAACAAGGCATTTTCTCCCACAGGACTGCCGCATACTGGATGTTTTTCCCTTTTCACACCATTCTTTGTAAACCCTAGAAATGGTTGTGCATGAAAATCCCAGTAACTGAGCAGATTGTGAAATACTCAGACTGGCCCGTCTGGCACCAACAACCATGCCACGCTCAAAATTGCTTAAATCTCCTTTCTTTCCCATTCTGACGTTCAGTTTGGAGTTCAGGAGATTGTCTTGACCAGGACCACACCCCTAAATGCATTGAAGCAACTGCCATGTGATTGGTTGATTAGATAATTGCATTAATGAGAAATTGAACAGGTGTTCCTAATAATCCTTTAGGTGAGTGTGTATATACGTAGATGCCCCATTCGATCTCTCCAGGCACGTCAATGCGCCGCCATTTTAGAACGGTCAACACACATCAACACTTCAGAGGCTGTCAATCATCACTCGCATAAAAAACAACAGCCTCTGTAAAGCCCAGCGCGATTTAAATTCCCGAAGAAATTGGATCACATTTCACAGCTGAAAATGTGTTGGTTTGTGTTTTCATATTTTAAATAAATGTATAATAATTTATCATTTTGACTCATAATTTATCATTTTCCCTGTTCTTAAAAATGGTTTAAAAATGTGATGTTGATAATTTTATGACGTTTTTTAAGCTTTCAGATAATACCTATGATGATTACTTAAAACATGGGTTGAATAAATAGGCTATATTGATGTTTATTAAACACATTACTAGCTAAGTTATTACTATTTTTATCATCTATTTACTTTGATGGCTGACTGGTTGATGGTTTATGATTTCTTTCCAATGAACTTGTTTATAATGAGTTCACTGCGTTCATTAAAAGCTGAGCAATGTGTCTGTATGGTTCTCTGATGTTCAATATTAATGATATTAAGAAAATGTAAAGATCTTTAAGCAATATTTTTTAGAATATGCAGAATTATCTACCATTAATGATAAACGAAATCCTAACAGTCTATTGCTGACATTGCAGTCTGTTGATGTATAGATATTAATTTCATACATGATTGTGTATAACTACGGTTACAGACGCACAGGCAATATTTGAATATTCTCAAAACGCGTTCACGCTTTGACCGTTCGAAAATGGCGGACGGCTAACGTATAGCGACCCATAGAAACAGTCGCTAATGGGGCATCTACGTATACATATCTATGGTTCAATGCACTACCGTTTCCGTTTAAAAAACGTTTTTGCAATTTTTTTCGGGGCTGAACGCAGTTCTTCATTCGCCGCTAACTCAGTTAGCCGGATTTGATTGTTGACGTTTTGGCATGATCTTGGATTGTTTGGTTCTTCGACGCTCATCCTGGACTTGCTGTCATAGCAACAGGTCCGTAATCTTAAACCTGCTCATGAG